>NW_020664420.1:23479559-23491531 GCF_002925995.2 Terrapene triunguis
GGGGCAGCAGCCCTGCAAAGGCGGCGGCACCGCTGGCAGGGAGCAGCCGCACCCCCGCCCCTCCTGCCCAGGCTGCGGCCTGGCGCGCCCCCTCCCCCCCGGGGCTCCTGCAGGCTGCAGCAGATGCATGCGGTCGGCAGCCCCCATGCGCCCCCCCGGCTCCCCCATCGCCACACTTGGGCTCTGCGGCTCCCGGATGTGTGAGCCGCCGCTGCCCCTCCAAGGTGGGAGGCTTCTCCATGGCTGGGGCTCGCTGCCGCCGCAAGCAGGACACTCTGGCTGTCCGGTGCCTCCAGAAGGTGGCTCCTCCCTGCCGAGCTGCTGCAGCAGCCCAATCCCGGCAAAGCCAGTGAGTGGACTCGGGGCGGGGGCTGCCAGGGTGGGGTGGGGAGGGCTCTCGGGGGGGGGGCTGTGCACCCTCCAGGGGAGTTCAGGGGGTGGGGGAACCTGGTCCCTGGGGTCTATAAAGGCTTGTTGGGATTTGCCCCTCAATGAACCGATGTGCAGTGGGAGGAGGGAGGGTGCAAGGTGGAAGTTTCACCTAGGGTGCAAAATATCTTTGCACCAGCCCTGACTTCCTTGTTTCAGTTCAAACAGAACTCTGTCAGAGTTGACAGAATGGCTAAAAGGTAACAGTTTGGGGCCAAAATTCATCCCTGGTTTAACTCCACAGACATCAATGTGAACCCTTAAGACTTTTAGCCTCAAGGTTTTTTTCTGTTTTGGTTCTCAATTGTATATTAGGTAAAAAGCAAAAACCTCATGTTTCCCACCTATCGCTGTCACTTGTAAAATGCATGTCTAGAAGACCAATAAAGCTTCCATCTTAAAAGCTATATTTGAGATTATACAATTTCAAAAAGTGAAAAATTGTAAAATTTTTAATAACTGCCGCAGACCTTTATAGAGGATTAAATCATTTTAATCAGAGTAGCAACACTTGTTTAAAGTGTGTTTGAAATGTAGGGAAGAAGGAAGGCCTAATGATTGGGGCACTTGCCTGGGTCCTGGGAGACCTGGATTCAGTTACCTGTTCTGCCACAGACTTACTATGTGACCTTGGCCAAGTCACTTAACCTCTCTGTGCTTCAGTTCCCCACCTGTCAGGGGCCCTGGAGACAGGCACCAAGAGGATAATATTACACATTGAAATGTCATGATATGATGTCCCTACAACTGAGTTGGTCACAGGATTTGTAGTCCTAGATTTGAGATGTCCATTTGCATGGACCTCATTGGATTATCTTCATACATGTTACTAGACCTGGTTGAAAGTTTTCAAATTTTAAAACTTTGGACAAAATTTCTCATTTTTTCCAACCAACTAGTCATAAAATATACTGTATAACTTAAGCTTATCTAAACCAAATGAACAAGCGAGAGAGCTATATAAGCATAGTGTACTGCTCCAAAGGATGTTAGAAATATTTTGTGGCATTTTATCTCCAGCAGCCTCTTGAGGTGTGAGTTCCATTCACAAACTATTTCTTTTCATACTTGAGGGTGGGAGGAAGTGTGACTGATTGCTAACTCACTCTAGTAAGTAGTTTAGACAGCAGTGGGGAACAAACCAAAAGAAGCAGTGGCTTGCAAGTGGTGTCAGTAAACAGGTGGCTAAAAGGCTGGACGCAGTGTGTTTAGAGTTGAAAGATTAGGAGGTAGTAAGTGAAGTCCAATGTGGAGAAATGTAATATGGAGGGAGTGGAAACTGCTGAGTTATAGATTTAACTTACATTGGCATCTACTGAGAGAAAAAAATCGATGTTCAGAGATTGTTTGGTTTTAAGTATCTGAAAGTTCACACACCTGGCGCAATTCAGGAACGATGCCATTGAATTCAATGTAGTTATATCACTGTGTAAAACTGGTGTAAGTGAGAGCATCCATCCCTCTCATCCAGTAATATAGTGGCTATTTGGAGACCGATATGAAAGACCTACATATGACTCAAGCCTCAAGCAGATTTATAAATTGCTTCCATGTGGATCTGTCCTGCATTCATGAACCGACAATAGTTCACTCAAATTGTTAATGTCTAAACTTTTGTGGTGGAGTGGAAGGTGACATTTTTGCTCTAACCGAATAACCACAAACATTTTGAAGCTGTTGTTCACTGTTACATTTTGATCTTTAACCATATTCAGCAAGAAAAGAGATCTGGGTAATGACATTATATCTGTGTCACTTCATTGGCAGATCCCACTCCATGTGGTCATGAGAGTCCAAGACATCTGCACTCTGTTTCCCAGAGAAAGTTCTAGTTGATGATACATCACACACAAGGGTATCAGTAATTGGAGTGGGGGCAGGGAAAAAGAGGAGTTTCAGAGGAGAGATCTTGTTTCTAGTTCTGCCTTTTGCAACACGCCATAACAATCTTGCTTTAAGTAAAGGGATGTATTTTTTTGTATATTTTAGGTCCCTCCTCTTAGCTGGACTCAAGCTGTGGGGCTGGGAACCCACCTCTGTGGATCACCCACCTCTGCTATCTTTACAGCCTCATCCCCTTGTACTTTGGACTGGACAGAGGATACCCAAATTCCTGTTTTCATTAATTTCTGCCCACTTTCCATGTTTGAGCAAGAGTGGAACACATGTGCCTTAGTGTTCAATAATCCCATATATTGAAGCCTGTGTAAAACAACAAGTGTCAAGTCTGAACAACTGTTTTTAACCATGTCAAAGCACAAAGGTATCACCACCACTAGTCAACAGTATTTTATGAGAGATCAAGTTATATCCCAGTCAGTTCAGTAATCCTGGACTTTGACATTCAGATAGAGGAATCAAAGTATTACATTTATGAATGAGGAGGCCAGATGTTGGTTTACGTGAGACTAAAGTGTATATAAATAAGATAAACTTTGTTAATAAAAAGGGTAATGCTTTGTTCTCAAAGGAATTCAGTATGAAATTCCACATTTTCAAGAGCTGAGATGAACTGGAAGATTGTGGATAAAAAGATTAAAGATATTTATTTCCACATTGATAAACTGTAGTGCTGTGTATACCTCATTCCATTGTCATCCAGTTGAGACACTTGTTAAATACAGGCAATAAACAAATTTACCTTGACACGTGATTTGTCATGGGAGATAAAAATTGTACTTTGTTTGGATCAGTTTTAAGAACTCTGCTAGAGAGGATTTCTGTCATCTTTTTGTTTTGATCCTTTCTTTGCTTACAAAAGTGTACTACACTATAGCCCTTTGAATAATGATGATGGCACATGAAAGGGATCTCTAACAAACCTGATTAGCCCATATTCCAACAAGGAATTTCTTTGATGCTGCATCAGGTTGTGGGATGCTGGCAAAGGTTAGAAACGTAAAATGCTTAAGATGATTGTTGCCAAAGTGGCCTTACTCTTAGCAACTGGAAAATTGCATATAAGTAGGATTACTAGAAAAATCAATGAATAATGTTCTTTATTAATCATGCTGTTGAACTTGATATTTCCATACCTTAATAAATGTTGAAAATCACCTTTAAAATGTCATTTTTCAAGCTTTCTTTTTCATTAAAGTCTCTAGTAAATGAATTCACCTTTGGACACCATTGTTCCAAAGCAGCTCTGCTGACCCTAACAGAGTCACTCCAGATTTAAAGTCCAATTCTGCAAAGTGCTAGCAGTCTCCTGTGAAAGGCTGAGCACCCTCAGCTCGGATGGAACCTACTGGGATTACCATGGAGAAATAAGATCCTAAATCCAGTGCATCACAATTGGACAATAAATATGTAGATCAGAATATCTGGCCCACATGGAGAGGTAAAATTACATGTCGTACAGGTGAAAAGATTTATACCAGCACAGGTATAAATTAGAGCATATAAAAGAACCAGGGGGTGCTGTGTGTGTACCAGTCAAAGAGTGACTGGTGTCAGGATCCAGACTTATGGGGGGCGGGGGGAAGGGAAGAGCCCCTGAAAGGCAGGAGTTCAGATCCTAGAGAAGAAAGGCATTAAGATATTTCACTGCTTGAACTTTGAAAACAGGTAAGCCAGAAACCTCTGACGGGCTTTTCCAGAAGAATGTGATTGTGTTCTTCCAGTTTACTCAAGATAAATGGTTGTAATATTTTGTCCTGATTACAATTAGAGCTGGGCAAAAATTCTTCAGCACAGAGTAAACTTCCTGAAAAAAACATTTGGGGTCATAGGGGACACAAACTATCTGTGAATTTAGATTGATTTTGGCAAATAATCTTTGCTCCTGCTCTCCCAAAAACTTTGACTTTTTTTAAACCAATTGTTCTGACTTTTCCTTTCAAAATGTCATTTTCAAAATGAAACACTGATTTGAATTGTCTTTCAGGTCAAATGAAGTGTCATTTTTTTCCACCTCAGTGAGAAAACCTGAAAAAAAAATCCAGTTTTTTGTTTCAGAACTGATTTTTTGTAAATTGGTTCTACCAAACTGCAAAATCGCCTATTCTCTGCTTACTTGCAATGGTGGGAAAACTAGAATGTCATTATGATAAACAAAACTACTTTGTTTAAAATATGTATTTTACATCTGTAGTTTTTCTTTATAACAATCAGAATTGTGCTTTACAACATATTTAAAACTTATAAGTGGCCATTAGCATTGTTTGTAAAATTGCAATTGCTAAGTAATTACTGGGTGTTTAGCTTTTATACAATTATGTTTAATTAAAATGTAAAAGGAGTAAATAATGAGACAAGATGTGGAAAGTGAACTCTATGTACACCGAGGCTTCATATCTTCTTATAGAAACTAAGGAAATTCTCAAATAAAACAACCTTTGTAAATATATATAACTTAAAACATTACAGAACTAAAAGATTAGATGTTGCAATGTGAAGAAATGAATAACTAAGGTTCCATAACCAACCTTATCTCTGCTTTTATATCTCATCCAAGCTTGAACTTTTAGATTAGAAACTTTTTTACATCCATCCTACTTCATAAAAACTTCCCGTTTGGGTCACAAACCCTCATGAATCACCTTGTGCCTACCACATAGACCCACATATCCATTAATAGACTGTTCTCCAGTTCATCTACCTCTTAGCTCAGAAACACCAACTCCTCTCTTTTTGCTCTTCATATGCAGACCCGGGTCAAACCCACCTAATCTTTCCACAGATCTCTTCTTAGTCATGTAGAGACTACTACCTCAATATTGCCTCTTGTTATCCACATATACTCCAAAAAACGCTGTTCTCCATCTACCAGTCCAATTAATCAAATAATTCAATCTGCTCTATCTGTTCTCTCTGTACAGACTAGAAATCCCACTCTATATACCATATTCATCTTTGTGATATGAGTCAGAATTACACTCTCAAGATACAGACGATGGTCTTGTGTGTGTGGGTTTTTTTTTTCTTTTTCTTTTTTTTTTTTTTTTTTTAGCAACACTAGAGTAAATCTGGGATAATTCCACTGGAGTCTGAGTGAGGTTGATATGAACATAGCATAAGAGAGAAGAACCAGGCCACACATCCACCACTACTATCCTTTTCACTCCACGTATTTGGGACACAGACCTCTGAGTATCCCCATTTTCTGAAGCCACTTTAAGGTATTACTTATTTGCCATGGAGGAGAGAAGGGAGTTGCCAAGTCTGAGTTTCATTCTTCATTGTGTTACTCCAATTTTATGCTGGTGTAACCAATGAGTAGACTGGTCTCAAACTGAAGTAACACAGTGGTGAATCAGACCCAAAGACAAAACATTTCTCAGGATGTAATAACTATGATAAGAATGTGCTCATTCATTGGAGAAGGGATATGGGACTGAATGAAAGCTGATTGTTACAGTTAACTACAGATTGCTTCATGCTTCACTTTGGAATGTTTTAGATATATGAAAACAAAATTAATTGATAATGATAATATGTCTATTTACAATTTTACTTTTCACAAACTAGATTTATTAATACAGAAAAAATGTGGTACTCAAAAATCAATCACTTTACTGACTAACCAGACCATCTGTTACAACTATTAAATATTTCAATACAACTATTAAAAATGGCTTTAGGGCTCAGCGAACTTGTTTAGAGAGAGAAAGGTTGCAGAAACAAAGTCTGGTTTCTTTGGGAACTGAGAGCTGACTTTATTGAAGAATGCAAAATTTTGAAGGAAATAAGAACAGATGCTAAACAATTTTTGAGTTTATGCCAAACACAAGAACTCAGGGCCATGATTTAAAGTTAAGGTAGATTAGGCCTGCAAGGAATTTGCTGGAATTTCTTTGGAGGATACAGAAAATACATAGTACAGACTTTCAAAGTCAGCAACAGAAGCAATTATGGGAGGACAGCACAAATGCATTTAAAAAGACAGATGATATTTTGGAAGAAAAAGAATGTGGGTTAATTCTAACCAGTAGCTCAACATGAGGGAATGGCCATCTGTCACTAATTTGTTGTATGACCTAGGGAAAACTATTTAATTCCAATATCTCAATTTTCCCGTATGTAAAATAGGAATAATTATGCTTGTCTCTTAAAAGAGTGTTAGTCTTAATATTTGTAAAGCACCTTGAGCTCTATAGAGGAAAAGAACAAAGGCTTTGATTCAAAGCCCATTGAAGTCTATGTAAGTTTTTCATGGACTTCAGTGGGGTTAGGATAAGGTCTTTAAATGTCAATTTTTTTCAAACGTTCTTTTCTCCTTCAAGACACACTTTCTATTTTTACATGGTAAAGCCCATTTGTGTGTATGCCCAATGCTGAGATATTTCATTTGCAGCAGTCAGTTGGGGCATAAAGGTACTGTACTTCTTGGGGTTTTTTTCTTCCTCGGTTACAATCCTGATTGCCAGCTCTGCTCTGGTTTGTACATTACATCATGATGCATGTCTGATATACAGCATAACGAAGTGAAGACTCGTATCTGTCATGATGCATACAAAAACTCGATAATGGTTAAACAATTGGTCCTGTGGAAAAACAATACTGTGATCATGTCATTAAAGACTGTATTGTAATGCATGTGCACAAGGAGGCAGAATGAGTTGCCCAGCACCCTTAACTCTGGCATCTCCTAATTTTTCAGTACTTGACTTTGCAATCTTAATGTTCTTTTGAGGTAGGTATTTGGAATTTCATTTTCTAATTAAAATATTTTTCTTTCTATTGTGGGTACCATTTGGGTCCCAATTTGGGTCATCACCAGGGTTCAAACTTTTAGATCCACAGCCCAGACCTCAATGAGTTGAGCAAACAGCTAGTGGCAATAGTGGGCTGTTATCCTTGGTGTGGGATGAGACACATGCTTTGCAAGAGGGTTTCACATCTATTTGATGACAATAGAGGAACATAGACACTTATGAATCATGGGTTCAGTTCCAGATTCTGGAGGGAAGTGTGCCTCTAGAGGTTATAGACCCTTCAGTACATGTTATTCACCTCCTCCCCCTCTGGGCCAATCCACCCACCCGCATCGTGGAGCCTGCCCTTATCCACACTCTATTCCCTTGGCTCATGCCCCCTAGCCCCTCTGTGCTTATATTGCCCCCCTATGCCATGGCTGTAGCCTGGGCTGTAGCAGGGGGAGCTCTGACAGCAAGACAAAGCATTGAGAGGCAAAAAAGGAGAAAGCATCTCCCTGCTGTCAGTTTTGGTTCCCACCATGGCCTGCAGCAGCTAGGAACAGCAATTGCAGGGAAAGTCCTGTTCATCCCTTGAAACTTTGGGCTGGCACATGCTCACTGCAGATAGTTTGGCAGCTAAATGCTCCAAAGATTCAAACAAGCTTTTACTGAGCTTCTGTGTATGAACTACAGTCTCAAAACGTGGCCAAAGTTGGCTGAATTTTTGTAGGGATAGCAAAAAGTACATCCCTGACCCAAGGATCATCCTACTGCCAAATTTCAAGCCCGTGCTCCAAAGCACTGAGTAAGAATGCTTGTTTTGCCCATGTTAAAATGTATTTCCCCTTAATCTCTTTCTCAAATGGCCAACCAATTTGAGCTTTGAGCAGGGGGGGGTTGGACTGGATGGCCTCCTGGGGTCCCTTCCAACCCTGATATTCTATGAACCATTTTGGCTGAAACCTTCCCAAACAATCAGCCTGAGGCAGGCACCTGCTGTGGGAAATTTCATCCCCCAGTGGTTAAAGTTTATGAAAATAAGTCACTGAAAATGGCTTGTCATAATAGAAAGTGTCAGGCTACCTGTGCCACCAATAATGGCAAGCTTTTCTGGGTGCAGTTATGTTTATACAGTGCCTAGCACAATGGTACTTAGGGGCTACTCTAAAGAGATGATGATGATGATGATGATGATTTTGTGTATTAATAAATCCTGCTTTAGCAGAGGGATGGATTTAACGGTATAATATTGTGCACTGCTAAAAGCACCTTTCATCTAAACACTCTGCCAATATTAATAGAACCTGCATATAGGTTAGTCAGTTGGTGTCATACCTGTCTTATATGGACAAACTCAGGCATAAATAGATTAAGTGATACACCCAAGGCCACACAGTAAACCACTGGCATAGTTGGGTATAAAACCCAGAGGTCCTACCTTCCAGTGAATTGCTATTATTTTTAATATTAGATAACAGGTCTCCTGTCTCTCATTGCTATGATATGAGGAAAATATAAACAAATTAATGTCATTGACACATTTATCAGTATCCTTTTTCATGTATATTTGCTCACATGCTATGCTGTGCTGTCAATATTATTTACTACTTCTAAAGCCATTTTGACTGAGTGACTATTGCTGTCCTGATCTGTTCATGCAGCCATGCACCGTCTCTTACTTAGGGCAGATCATAAAACAATCTAGACCTAAATATGATAATAGCAAGGAGTATTAAATGTCCTATGCAGCAGCTTCACAGCATCTAGCAGCAGCAATTAGTTTAGCAATTTACTGTGTAACTTCATTTCCAGATAAGGTTAGGTAAAATCATCTGCAGTGATTAATGGTGCTCCTCTAATTTCAATTTCACAGGTCTAGATGAAGATGTTACATGTTGCCAATTCAGTAATAATTGTCAAAAATTCTGATGCTGATTTAAATGTGGAGTTCCATGGTGATCTTTTTTGAAAAAGAATAACACAGACTTACTTAAGGGGTAAAAAGCTAGGTACAGCCTGACTTTGGCATATGGCGTATTAAGAACCAGTGATGACAGTGGACTGTCTGTGTTGTGTCATGCTGAAGGTGCAGTCCAGGGAGAAGAATTGAGCAAAGGTGGCCTCCCAGATTCTGAGTTACTCCAGAAGCGGCTCCCCCCCCAGAAGAAGTTCCAAGAGCTGTTGTAACTTATGGCAGCTTCCCCAAAACTAACAATGGGCTGCTCCTCAGCCTGGAATGAGAGGAGTGCAGAGTTACACACTTTTGAGTTGTAACCTACTAGAATGGGTGGTGTAGTTCTGTCTCCTGTGGGAGTACTGTCTCCTGCACTTCACAAACCTACCTATATAGATAATTCCAGTGGAATCTAGCTGTCATGGGGGCGCATGGTCATTTTTCTTTTTTTAGAGGATGAGGAAGTCACAAAGAGAAGCAAACTTTTTCTGTCTTCAGTTTTTAATTTAAACTTTTATCTTGAATAAATCTATATGGGGGGGGCGACTTTGCTTTTTACAGACACTTTCAGGCTAGTGAAAATTGTTCTAAGTTTTCAGACATTTACCATGGTGGTAATTTTTTTAACCACAATTAGATCATATAAAGTGCTCAGAAGAGGCCCTAAAAGTTCTTAGATCAGAATACATGACTTATATTCAGCAACTAATGTCATCGTCAGATAAATCTGTCTTTCATTGCCCACTCTTGTTCTTGTGAATAATTGAATGGTTAGCACTGGTGTTTAAAAATAACAATCACTTTAGCAGGCCATTTGGACAACCAGGACCATGAGTTTTTGCCATAGTAGAAAATATCATAATGACTACTAACAGCCCCTATTTGATAACATTGGAATATTTAAGGCCATAGATAAATGTAGATGAATTAGGATACTGTCTAACATAGTCCCAGTCAAAAGATCTTCAGTGACTGAATAATTGCCCTTCCTCAATCTTTGTCTTTCAAATCCAGTTACATTCACAGCATACTTTCTTTCTTCTTGGCACAGTCCTTCTGCTACCCAAATGGCACATCAGAGACAATCGGCAGGAAATTGACTAATTTACCCAAAAAACTGACATGATGTACAAACAGTGTTGATCACTGACATCACCCACAACATTTAGCTAGTGCACTGAGTCTTTAGATAGGCACTGTAGGCAATATTGCTTAGTTACAGTCAAATCAGTTCACTATCACTCCTGTTAATACCACTCTTTCATGGATATTGCAACATGTTAAAATCTCGGGCACCTGTAATCAATTTTAATATATTTACACTCATGTTAGTTTTTTAGTCTGGAGAAGAGAAGATTGAGAGGGGACATACGTTTTCAACTACATAAAAGGTTGTTACAAAAAGGAGGGAGAAAAATTATTCTCCTTAACCTCTGAGGATAGAACAAAAAGCAATGGGCTTAAATTGCAGCATGAGTGGTTTAGGTTGGACATTAGGAAAAACTTCCTGTCAGGGTAGTTAAGCACTAGGAACAAATTGCCTAGAGAAGTTGTGGAATCTCTGTCATTAGAGATTTTTAAGAGCAGGTTAGACAAACACCTGTCAGGGATGGTCTAGATAATACTTTGTCCTGCCATGAGTGCAGGGGACTGGATTAGATGACCTCTCAAGGTCCCTTCCAGTCCTTCAATTCTATGATTCAATTACAACTCTCTTGATATCAGTTTGCTTTACTTTTTAAGCTAGCTATATCCCTTTTTCTAGGTATACTTCGGACCCATGAGTGGCTAAGTGGAGTTAACTCCTTTTATACAGAGAAGTCCAAATAGCTGTATCTTAGGTCTTATCTATATTAGAAAAGTTGGATCAATTTAACTAGCTAAGTGGGTGCAATCCCCTGTTGTAGATATTCTTTTAAACTCTTGCTTAAATCTGTTTAGCTAGCATCAATAAACTGCTAAATGAAGCTAAATTTAAGCAAGAGTTAAATCAGTTCAAAAGTAGCTGTTATGGGTTTGCACCAATTTAACAAGATCAACTTGCAACTAATTTAGTTAAACCTGTGCACATTTTTAACACAAAAGATAGACTGTTGGTATATAGATTTGTTTTTTGACCAATTTGCCCCCTAGATGTAGTTTACAGCACTGCATACATCACCACAGAATTTAGTCTATTACATGTCATGGTGAGACAGTTATGTGCTTTTATCCTATTATGAATTCTTATTGACATCTCTACTTTCATTGTCTAGTTCATACAGTTGTTTGAATGTGATTGAAAAAAAGTTCAGTGGTGTTGTATAGTGGACACTTTTGGGTTTTAGAGGTATTATCAATTCTATGCTGTTCCCCATTTTAAGGGTAAGGAACATGACTGTATCCAATATATCTAAGATTATAATGAACTATTTGTGTGTCCACTGTATCACTTTAGCAAAAGCTCAAGGTCTAAGGTGCTTAGATTCCATAGATTGCAATTATAAACAATCAATATGATGTTACAATGTTGCTATAACTCCACTCTTCTCCCTGAAGTAGCACAGTCACCAAACCTCACACTACCAGCAGTGTTTTTGGCAATCTGTACTATTAGTGCAAATTAAATTAGACTGCGTGACAGTAAACCACTTGGGATTTTTCCAGAATATCAATTTAGCAACATGTGCTTTTAATCAGTATATGTTCCATTCCCTTGGAAACTAAAAATGCATTAAATTAAACCTAAGATGCAGCATTTCGTGTGTGCAGAAGTCACAGGTCAGTTTGTTTTTGACCATTGAGAGCTCTTCTGTAATTTGAAGCAGTACATTTTTATTTTCCTGAATGACAGTAAGTGGCATCAGAAATCTGTAAATAATTCCACTCTGCCCATTCCTTTGTTCGCTCTTTCCCATATTCCTGCCATCCATGCATGTCTGGGAGTGGAACTGTAAAAGGGGGTGGGGGGA
>NW_020664420.1:23491541-23497090 GCF_002925995.2 Terrapene triunguis
CCATCCATGCATGTCTGGGAGTGGAACTGTAAAAGGGGGTGGGGGGAGAGATGGACCAAACTGGAAAAGAGAAACATCCTATAGAAAGAAGAGTTTAGAGGAAAAATAGTATTCACTCTTGTGATTTTTATTATTATTAGTTTCATGAGGTTTGATGTTTTCCTTAAAGCTCCAGCTCCTGGAATCATGTGATCACATGAAAATTTAATCTTTCATGAAAAATAAGGTACTAGACCTCATGGTTGTAGAGAAATATTCAAAAAATGAGTCCTAAAGACTCAAAACTCAGAAGGCAAGAAAAAAAATCCAAAATGTATATCTAATATGTTATGATTTTTAAGCCAATCTCATTATTTGGGGAGGTGGGCTGACTCATGATTTCTGAATGCATGGGGCTGGCAATACTGCATTTATAAAAATTAATGTGTGTGGGAAAACATAGCCACTCAAAGTGAGGGAAACGTGTGTGTGTATATAGAAAATGTGGAGAATAGAAAAGACAACGGAAGGAAGAAAAAGCAGAGATGTGGGCTACTTCATTTAAATACTATTTATAATTTAATGTATGGGTGGTTTGGCAATAGCAACACAAAATCCAAAAATGCTCTCAATGTTTAGAAAGGGGCACTCCCTGACTCCAACCATCCCTTTAGGTCAGTCATTTATTTTGGAAAAGTGGTCAGATATTTTATAAGTGTAAATGCATACATAAATTTGGGAACTGCCTTTATTTTTACATTTTAGTTTGCTGGTTAACAGGACCAAAAGACTTTTTTAACAGTCCTTATCAATTTAGATTTTAGGAACTTATTATTATTATTTATTATTAGATATCAGCTGTTGGTCTTACACACTGTTTTTTCTGCAGAATTATATTTGGAAGCATATGCAGGATAACATAATTTCAGGGGGGAAAAATTTGGTCCCATATTTTAGACCATGATCCTGTGAAGAGAATTCAGTAGCTCTCTGGGAGAAAAAGACTGTACCTCTCGAGTGTAACTCTTTGTAGGAAATAAAGCCCTGATTCAGCAAACCATCCCTATTTAGCAAAGCACTTAAGTGCTTACTTTAAGCAGATGCTTAAGAGCTATTGATTTTAATATTAAGCATGTGCTTAAATACTTTTCTGGACTTGGGTCTTCAGCAAACTTTCCTCCCTCAGTCCATTGCTGACACTTTCACTGGGCATGGAGGATACTGAATGCAATAGAGTAGAACAAGCATGTGTCCATTGCAGGTGGTAGTGATGGGAGGGAGAATGCTGTTTGGTGTGCAACTCTTGCATGCTATGCAGCTCACCCATGCCAGGTGTCTTCTGTTCCAGCCTGGATGAAAGGTAGTGAGCATGAGGGTCAGACAGATTGAGGGAGGCAGAGGGTCAGACTGGGAGACATGTAACTAGACAGATCTACTACCATGCTAAGATAGGGAGGGTGTGAAAACGTGGTTGCTAGAGGACAGCTGACTCATGTGTGGGTTTTGTTTTGTTTTTTTGTATAAGGAAGTAATATAAAATCCTGTCTGACACATTTTTACATAAATTCCTACCATTACTCAAAGTGGTGCATCTCAACCCCTGGCAGCAATGTTGGGATCCCAAATGTAGACAAGGCACTGATGAGTGTTGATGTTTTTGACATGGTCAATTAGACTTGCTCTGAGAAGTTTTCAGTGGTGCAAAGTTTCCACATCTTGCCTATGCAAGAGCTTTCAACGTCACTGCCAACAATGGAGCTGTACCAGTGTTAGCAACAATGGGAAATATTTTTTTATAAAAAAAAAAATATTTTAGTGCAGACAAGGCCTCAATGAAAACTGAGCTTGGTGTGTAATTCTTAGCAGTCCCTTTGCAATGCCCAGATGAAGGGTCTACATGTTTCTGGGGAAACTGTGTGTGTGTGTGTGTGAAGTTGAGTTTTATTGAGGGGGAAATAGATATAAGGCAGCCAGAAAGCTCCACATGTGCAGATAAAACACACAACCAATCCCCACAACACGACAACTGCAAATATCACAACAGGAAAAAAATAGAAATTGCTCGGCCTAATGGAGGGGACTGTAGCAATGAGTAGAAGCAAGGTCAGAAAGGCCAAAACACCACAGAAAGTACTACTAGCAAAGATCATAAAAGGAACAAGAGAAAATTTATGTACCGAACTGGTCAAATTAGAATTTCTATCTTGAAGCAAATTCTGATATTTTGAAATTTGTTATCACAAATTATAATGAATAACTTTGATATTTCAACTTTTCATGGAATGGACCATTCCAAAATGATTTTTTTTTGGTCAGAATGTTTGATTTCAAGTTTGTTCTTGTGGGAGTTGTAGTTTTGGTACCTCATGCCTTCATTTTCTTCTATTGGCCAGGCCCCAGAGTTTGACTACATCAAGAGACTCCCTTGATGCACTGAAGCCATTCAACCAGACAGACTGCAATGCATCGTAGGATATTTCATTCAGGCAGAGAGCTAGCTCCATAGAGGAAAATGTGGGCATGAAGCAACTGAACTACACTGAGGCCCTGAGGCACTGCAAGCAAACAAAATTTTAAAGCTGAACAGACCCAAACAGGAAACTCTTTGATTTGCTTTGATGAACTGTTGTTCAATTTGATATGTTTTGGTTCGGGTTGACTCAACCCAAAACAAAACACTCCATTTCATTTTTCCTGATGGAAAATCAGTTTAGCAACATTGAAATTTTCCTGTGGAAAACTGTGATTTCTTTTTTCAAAATATACATTTTCCATTGAGAAATTCTTTTAATAAGAATGATAGTAGCTGAAAGCTTATTGCAACCATAGTTAACCAAGAAAAAGAGAGCCAAGGCCAAATCAGGAAAAAAAAAAAAATGCTGGCTTAAAAAACACCAGCAAACATAAATAAAGAAGTGGGTCCACACCAGTACCCCAAATCCATGTACCTTTTCATTCTTACCCCACCACCTCTTGTGCCTTCTGAATTTTGGGACTCACATCTAAACCAATCTAATTGGTGCAGAATCCAGGTTATATCTAAAACTATAGTGGTGACTTGTTCTGAGCCAGACCTGTTCCAATTCGCACATGACACACACCCTGCAGCAGGCGCAGCAGGTTCCACTCCGTACTGAAGACACTGCCAGTTCTAAAGGCCTCTGGGGCCTAGCAGAATGGAAGGAAACCTACTGTGTTTTCTAGTCAACAAAGCAATGGCTGCTGGGTCTTTAGAACTGTCAGTGGCTGCAGAAGGGAGAGGAATCTACCACACTCTGTGTGAGAGGTAGCTCAATATCCTGAAAATGGAGCAGATCAGAGGCCCTGGCAACTACACATTCCCATCCCTCTCCTCTCCAAAAATCCTGATGGGAGAATAACTCTGTATTCTTCCCTGGAGAGCCCTAAAAGGAAAGGGACTGAAGGACCATAGATCCCTTCTGCAAAAAATATTGAAAGGTGTAGCTGGGAAGGGGCCTACTGGATGGGTGAGTGTCAGACAGCAAAGAAGGGTGAATGTGGTAGGGGTACAGGCCAGACTGGCAGATCATGTCTGGGGATATACAACTTGGTGGAAAGAGCAGAGGAAGTTGTAGCTCTGGTGGAAGGAAAGTTGCCCAGGGGAAGATGTGGGCCTGGGTGGGAGGAAGGTTATTGCCATAAAAGTGTGGACTTGGGAAGGTGGATTAGCACCCCAATATGGGAGTAGGTGGGTGAAGGTCTCCAACCACAAATAAAGCAGAGAGGAGTATGGTCATCCCAGAAAGCTTCCCAAAGGGGTTACTAGGCTATCATACTTCCACCAAAAAGACAATGACATAGCAGGAATGACATAGCTGTTGTATGCAGTGTGGTGGTCATGTGAGTCCTGTTAGGGGCAGGGATTGTGATAGGGAGGGGTGAAAGGCAAGGGGATTGGTTGGGACCTTAGAATTGTATACTAAGATCTGAATAATGACCTCATCTCTTGCATATTACCTGGATACAATTCCAAACTTTTTGCAATTCTTCCAAACTACTGTACAATTTATAAATATTTACTAGGTTGGCCTGGCTTCCTGCATGAGACACTTCTGACCATTACAATAAGTTCATTTAATGAGATAAAATTAAAATTCTTATCACCTGCAAATTCTGTACAATTCACTCTCATCCAAGACCTTGTCTGGGATTTGATGAGCTACATGATATGGGAAAAGGGCATGGAATGTACAAACAGACTTGAGCTAAGAGGTTGCACAAAGTAGACCTGAGCAGAATGGTAATAATACTGTGCTGCTGATGTTTTACACTTGAACTTTGCCCTAACGTCTATCTTTTGGTTTGCTTTTCAGTGAACCACTATGAATCCGAGATCTATGGCAGGGATCAGAAACCTTGCGGGCCAGGCCGGTTTGTTTACCTGCCGCGTCGGCAGGTTCAGCCGCTCGCAGCTCCCACTGGCCGCGGTTCACCACTCCAGGCCAATGGGGGTGGCGTGAAGCAGCGGCCAGCACATCCCTCAGCCCGCGCCGCTTCCCGCCGCCCCCATTGGCCTGGAGCGGCGAACCGCAGCCAGTGGGAGCCACAATCGGCCGAACCTGCTGATGCGACAGGTAAACAAACTGGCCCGGCCCGCCAGAGTACTTACCCTGGCGAGCCACGTGCCAAAGGTTGCCGATCCCTGATCTATGGTAATCTGTGTATGTGCTCTACAATGCATATCTCTCTATGGAATAACATTTTTACCTAAAACAGGATTTTTACTCATTGGATTCTTCCTGCTTCTCTTTCCCAGTATTAGTTTTGTTTTCCCCTATTATTTTTACAATCTTTCATACATAAAAAACAAAGATTATAGGCAACAACAGGGAAGAAAAGAAAAACTCCCCAACTATGCGTTACTTGTACAATATGTAGAGATGGGAACTAAATTAGATTAAAATAAACTTTCCAGGTGCATTTTGAAATAAATGGAGTTACACCAATCGACAATCTAGCCCTCTAGTCTTTCTACTTTCTAGTATATCTAGAATTGATACATAATGATTTTCAATTACAGATAATTTTCTTGCTTTATATTACATGTGTGTTTCTGGAAAGCAACTTATACAGTATATCACTCGTGTCAGTTACTTTTCTGCAAATCATATAACCTCTTCCCTTTTGACCCCATTCAGGAAATGGAGATACACTTCATTTACTAGTTGTCAGATTAAAATAACTGAGTATGGTGGAGCAGTTGTGGTTTTTTTTTTTTTTTTTTTTTTAAATTCTTCAGAGCTTTTGCCCTAGTCCATGTAACAATAGTCACTGTATGAATTTTGGACTGTTTTTCTTATTTAATGGATGAATACAATAGCAGGTTGTCACCCAAGCTCAGATCTCTCCTGAGAAATAGGCAGTATTCCTTAAGTCCTATTGTAAGGCCATTATTCATTCTGTTATATGTTAATTGATTTCCTTCATTTTTCTGAAATTACAAAACTGTACATGGGTGCTAATGACATTACAATATGCAAAACTGTTACTAATCCTGCAGTGGCTACCAGGGCCGGCTCCAGGCACCAGCTTAACAAGCAGGTACTTGG
>NW_020664420.1:23497190-23514576 GCF_002925995.2 Terrapene triunguis
CCTCACTCCCTGTAGGAGCGAAGGACCTGCCGCTGAACTGCCGCCGCAGATGGCGGCTTTTTTTTTCCCCCCGAATTGCTGCCGCCGATCGTGATCGTGGCTTTTTTTTTTTTTTTTTTTGCTTGGGGCGGCAGAAGTGCTGGAGCCGCCCCTGGCGGCTACTAGAATCAATAATATGATAGCTTTAGAATGAATTATCTGAAACCAAATATGTGTAAAAGCAAATGTATAGTGTGAAATACAAGTTGACGTACCCTTATAATTCTGTCCTACACATGCAGTGTGAATGCAGCACAGAAGCAATAAAAGCTTTGGTTAAAAAACAAGTCCATGCCTTCGTCATTGACTTCAGGGGAGTAAGACCAGGGATGAGCTGGCCCATATGTTTCAACTACTTTGTTTAAAGAAGGCCAAAGGGTTTTGGGTAGGGCTGTGGATTAATTGCAGTTAACTCATGTGATTAACAAAAAAATTAATTGTGATTAATTGCAGTTTTAATCACACTGTTAATAAAATACCAGCTGAAATGTATTAAATATCTTGGATGTTCTTCTACATTTTCAAATATATTGATTTCTATCACAACACAGAATACAAAGTGTACACTGGTCACCTTATATTATTTTTTATTACAAATATTTGCACCGTAAAAAAGGTAAACAAAAGAAATAGTATTTTTCAGTTCAGCTAATACAAGTACTGTAGTGCAATCTCGTTATCATGAAAGTGCAATTTACAAATGTTGATTTTTTTTGTTTTGTTTTGTTACATAACTGCACTCAAAAAACAAAGCAATGCAAAACTTTAGAGCCTACAGGTCCTCTCAGTCCTACTTCTTGTTCAGCCAATCGCTAAGATGAACAAGTTTGTTTACATTTATGGGAGATAATGATGCCCTCTTCTTATTTACTTCTTATTTAAAGTGAGAACAGGCATTTGCATTGCACAGTTGTAGCCAGTGTCCAAGATATTTACATGCCAGATGCTCTAAGGATTCATATGTCCCTTCATGATTCGGCTACCATTCCAGAGGACATGTGCCCATGCTGATGACAGGTTCTCCTTGATAACAATCCAAAGCAGTGCAGTCCGATGCATGTTCATTTTTATCCTCTGAATCAGATGCCACCAGCAGAAGGTTGATTTTTCTTTTTTGGTGGTTCGGGTTCTATAGTGTTGCTCTTTTAAGACTTTTGAAAGCATGCACCACACATCATCCCTCTCAAATTTTGGAAGGTGCTTCAGATTCTTAAACGTTGGGTCGAGTGCTGTAGCTATCTTTAGAAATTTCACATTGGTACTTTCTTCGCATTTTGTGAAATCTACAGCGAAAGTGTTCTTAAAATTAACAACATGTCCTGAGTCATCATCCGAGACTGCTATAACATGAAATATATGGCAGAATGCAGATAAAACAGAGCCAGAGACCTACAATTCTCCCCCAAGGAGTTCAGTCACAAATTTAATTAATGCATTATTTGTTGTTGTTTTTTAACAAGCGTCATCAGCATGGAAGCATGTCCTCTGGAATGGTGGCGGAAGCATGAAGGGGCATACAAATGTTTAGCATATCTGGCACATAAATACCTTGCAATGCTGGCTACAAAAGTCCCATGCCAACACCTGTTCTCACTTTCTGGTGACATTGTGAACAAGAAGCGGGCAGCATTATCTCCTGCAAATGAAAACAAACTTGTTTGTCTGCGCGATTGGCTGAACAAGAAGTAGGACTAAGTGGACTTGTAGGCTCTAAAGTTTTACATTGTTTTATTTTTGAATGCAGTTATTTTTGTACATAATTCTAAATTTGTAAGTTCAACTTTCATAATAAAGAGACTGCACTTACAGTACTTGTATTAGGTGAATTGAAAAATACTATTTTTTGTTTTTATAAATATTTGCACTGTAATCAAATAAATATAAAGTGAGCACTGTACACTTTGATTTCAATTACAACACAGAATACAATATATTTGAAAATGCATAAAACATCCAAAAATATTGTATGTAATTGTTTAACAGTGTGATTAATCACGATTAATTTTTTCAATCGTGTGATTAATTGTGATTAATTTTTTTAATCGCTTGACTGCCCTAGTTTTGGGATTTGTTGTCCAATGCTTTCAAAATACTCCTCCAGTTGTGCTTGTATGTATAAAGAAACGGATCAAACCAAAATTGAGAGCTCCCCTACACTGGGGGAATTTTCAGCTGGTTAGAGCTGGCTGTTTTACAGATCCTTTGTGCCATACATATTTGTCTCTCCGCACTACTGTAATACCCCAAACAAGCATACCTAGTAAGCCACAGTCCCTGCCCTGAAGTACTCACAGCTTAAACAGACAAGGGTAGAAATGGAAATAGATCAACAAAGAGGTGAAGTGATTTGCCCAAGGTCACCTAGCAGGTCATTGGGAGAGCTGGGAATAAGACCCAGGTCTTCTCTCACTCAGTCCAGTACACTCTGCGCAAGACCATGCTGTTTCTCCTGGCAAAGGGCTCACAAGAACACAACTGATCCAGATGGTTCCGTAGACTTAGGGAATCTTTGATTATGCAAAGCCTACATTTTTATGCCTAAATCTCACTTTATAGTGACCTTTTAAAACTTAAGAAAAATGCTGCCACCATAAACAAATGCCATTTTGTTGATCTGTAATTTATATGAAAAACAGACTTACGCAAGCTCTGAACGAGGGCTACAAATCAACCTGTTATACATTTGAACCAGTGGTGAGTGTAAATTATATCCAGAAAAGACTGGGGATGTGGGTACTTGATTGTAGTTAGAGAGTGACATCTAGTGGTATACCTCTCTGTAGATCTAATATTTCTTGGCAATGATTCAAATACAGTGTTTTAAATACATCTTTTTTTAAACCTCCTTAATACTGCTACTCCTTCTGCTTAACTTTATACAGTACCAGTTTTATACCAAATACATTGTCCTTTGAATTTATCATACCTAAGTACTTCTTTTATTATTTTGAAAAACAGAAGTTAGAGTGAGTGATTTTTATAGTCTGCAAACCATGCTGTATCATAAAACGCTTTAAAAACTTCTTTTTAGGGGGATTTAATCCAAAGCTTTTTGATGCATGTGAGGTAACTCTTAGTACATGAGTTACACCAATAGCATGCACACAATGCCTTTTCCGTTTTCAGTTTGCATCTTGTGAACACACGGAAGCAATTGACTGCGAACTGAGGGTGTAGCATTCTCTGAGGTCCTTCGCTATGCTGCTGAGCAGCATGCATCCTGGGATTGTTTTCACTGTAAATTGTGGGAAGCCAGGCAAGTTCATATTAAAAAACAAAACTATATTTCCATTGTCTCCTCCCCATACTTCCTTTGTGGGCTGATTTGCACCATTTTTGAATTGCTGTTGGCCAGCATGGACCCAATAATGCTCTGTGCCACTGTGGTCACAAGTGTGAATTCACACTGGCTGCTTGGGTTGTATTACAGCACTCGGAGCTGGATGAATTTGGCATTGGATTTCACCCATCACACTAATGAGCAGATGATGTGGGAACAGGAGAATATTCTGTGGTGGCAGCAGCTCCTCCAGCAACAAGAATATGCTCTGCTGCGGTGGCAGCAGGATGAGGCAGAAGAACAGGATGCTGAACTGTTGAAACGAGAGGACCAGTTCTTGAATCAGCTACACATCATTCAGCACTGTTTCTGGGCCTGGGAAACCAGCATGGATTGGTGGGAGAGGATTGTTCTGCAGGCAAGCAGTGGTGAAAGAACTTCAGGATGGGGAGGGTGACCTCTTTTGAAAACTGTGCACAACTGATTTTGGAGCTTCATCGACAGCAGTTCAACATGTAGTGCCCCACACATGTGGAGAACAATTCACCATTGCCATCTGGAATCTGGCCACCCCAGAATGTTACCAGTCTGTAGCCAACTGACTTGGCACAGGGAGATCAACTATTGGGGCCATTGTTATGCAGGTCTGCTATGCCATTGATAAGGTGCTGTCTAACCAGGTCATGAAGCTGGATAATGCTCACTAGATTACTAATTACTTTGCACACATGGGGTTCCCAAACTGTATTGGGGCAACTAATGGATCCCATGTGCCTACCATTTGCCCCCATCACTAGGTAGAATTTATAAGAGAGTTATTTCTCCATGGTGGTTTGCAGTCTGGTGGACCACAACTGGAAGTTTTCAGACATAAATGCAGAGTGGTCTGTGAGGGTCCATGAGGCATTCATCTGTTGGAACTCAGTATTTAAATTAGTTGAGAAGGACTGTTTGCCTCCAGGAGCACTGTGGACATTAACGGTGTGAAGGCTGGTCTGGTTATTCTGGAAGACCTGGATTATCTCCCTAGCTAAAGAAACCATACACAGGCCACTTGGACAGAAGGAAGGAATACTTTAAGTATTGTGTGAGTAGCTGTAAAATGGTAGTCAAGTATGCACTTGAAAGACAAAATGGTGCTGTTTGTGGAATAGGCTGGAAGCTGAGCGGAGAGGGATGATTTTGGGGTATCAGGTGGCATAATCCAGGATCACCAGGCTGTATTTGTAAGCAGCTGCGGACTTTTCTAATGGACTCACAGGATGCCTAGCCTTTCAAAGGGCACCCATATGATGGCCAGTGGTAGCAGAGGAGCCTTTGGGACCTTTTTCTGACTTGTCCACTGGCACTTGCGGCATGATGCACAAAAGTCCTGCATCTCTCTGCGGACACCCGGCCAGTAGAATTACATAGTCACTTTGAGTGAATGTTCTCTCCCCAAGTTCCCCCTGCATGGTATCACATGGGCCAGTTGGAGTACCCCACTTTGGAATTACCTAGGAACTAGCAGCTACATCCTCACTTCCTCCACCTTGGAGTCCTTGACCTTCACAGTCCACCATGCCCTTTCCTCAAACAACTCAAAATGGGGCTGCTGTTTCAAGAGCTAAGGGTCTAGTACCATGATACCCTGCAAGGAGTAACTAGGCTGGTGGAAGCCAGGGTGAGACCTTTATGCTTATGGGCAGGCTTCTGGTGTCAGCTTTGAGCCACAGCAGCATAGCGTTACGGCACCCAAGCTTACAGGGCAGGTGGTGACAGAATCCCTTACTGGTGTGGATAATCTCCAAAATGTCAGACAGTTGAAGTTCTGTTGTATCTCCCCTAGAGATGTGGAGGAAGTGCAGAGAAAAATAGCTAAGGTTCTGCAATGATTGTAATTGACAATGTGTTTTACAGGGGATGAGTATTTGTACCTCAGCAGGGAGCAGTTTTATCAGTGCCTTGACCAGGCAGGCAATGTACACTTACACCCCTTGTAAACTATGAAAACTAACCAAATTTCTTTTCCTGTCTCAATAAACTGTTGAAATTTGTGCAAACGAATGCTTTGGGAATTTGAATGTGCCACAGGGTGGGGCAGACTGCGCCTCTGCTATGCTGCACAAGAGGAGTTGGACAGAGGGAGGGGCTCCTAGCTCACATCTGTCAACAACAATAATAAATTCTAAAGATAGATGCCAAAGTTCCTTACCAGAGATCAAACTCAGGCTCAGCTGATGCAGGGTGGGAACTGGTGTCTGGTGTAGCAGGGCATTCATTCACAAAATATTTTGTATATTGGCAATACACAAAAACCTGTAGGAGAACACTTCAACCTCCCTGGCCATACAATAGCAGATGTAAAGGTAGCCATCTTACAGCAAAAAAACTTCAGGACCAGACTCCAAACAGAAACTGCTGAGCTCCAGTTCATTTGCAAATTTGACACCATCAGATCAGGATTAAACAGACTCTGAATGGCTATCCAACTACAGAAGCAGTTTCTCCTCCCTTGGTGTTCACACCTCAACTGCTAGCAGAGCACCTCACCCTCCCTGATTGAACTAACCTCGTTATCTCCATACTGATTTATTCCTGCCTCTGGAAATTTCCATTACTTGCATCTGATGAAGTGGGCATTCACCCACGAAAGCTTATGCTCCAATACTTCTGTTAGTCTTAAAGGTGCCACAGGACCCTCTGTTGCTTTTTACAGATTCAGACTAACACGGCTACCCCTCTGATAAAAGCACATAAGTGACTTTGGAGTCCAAATTTAATTTCAAAAGTATCCAAAGCCCAGATCCTCAAACTCCCATTGATATCAAAGGGAGCTAGGCACCTAATTACCTTTGAGAATTATGGCCCAAATAACTTAGGGGCATAAGTTCCATTGAAAGCCAATGGGACTTGGGCTCCTAAATCACTTAGTAAATTATCCCAATGCCTAATGAGAAGTTCAGACATTAGATTATAGGCCTATGAGATGAAGTTAGGTGGTTCTGTCATAACATCAGTACGATGTGTGACACACATTCAAAATCCAATAGTGATAAACCTTGAAAGCACTCAGACTTTATTATGCAGCTTGAAAATATTAGTGACCATTCTGCAGCAGAATTGAAAATCTGAAACCTATATTAACTCCCTCAGATCTCATCAGAAATAACTATTCCCTGCTTGTATGATACAGTAGTAAAACAAGAGACTTTAGGTTAGGATATTATTATTATTATTATTATTGTAGGAGGCACAGTATGTTCAAACTGATAATGAAATCTATGCATGGTAAATTAAACTTCTGGATGATCAGTAGTTTGCCATTTAGCAGTTAAATTAATAAATTTAAAAAAATCAAACTGCAGTCAGTCAAATACCAGATCTCTCTCACATAAGATAAAGATTAAAATATTCAATCATCTGGTAAAATAGAAATAGTTATATTGGAACATCATCATTTGATCAGAGTAGATCTACTTTGAGTGCAAGCATTAATATCACCGCAGTTGTCCCTACAACACTTATGTCATAATAGGTGACCATTATTCTGTAACAACTTTCTATTCTACTTATATTATCTGTTAAATGACTAGTTAGAAATGTTTATTCAATCAAGCATTAATCCAGAGTGCTAGTTAACCCCAAACTTTCAAAAATTGTCTGTTATAATGGGGGTGCAATTTTATGGCTGCAGTTAAATGCAATGGCAAAGTTACCGGTATAAATAGCTGCACCCTTAACTGTCTAATTATGTAACTGTACTTCCAAATCAGATAGTGAGGCAGCTGAATGGATGTAATTACAGGTGCAACTAATTGTCCCCTGCTTTTAATTGTGGATGCAAAATTGCATCCACAGTAGTGGAGGCCGAAAGTCTGGTGCTTTAAAAGGCAGGGGGGCTTAGCACTTAAAGTATGTAAGAAGAGGAGAAAATAAAATCAGTACTGCATAATATTATCTATCTTCCCTGGGGAACGGTTTTAGCAATCTTGACATGTCAGTTGTGAATCATTAGCCTGGCCATGTGTTTATACTGCAGTCATTCTCTAGATTTAATTACCATGGATAAATAATACCTAACTTTGTTGTACAACAAATGTTCATTTAAAATTATGGAACAGGACCTAAGTACTTGTGGCCCCCATCACTGTAACACCTGAGTGGTGGAAGTTCATCTTGCTGTGTAGAAGTATATACAGTAATTTTCATTACAAAATGCATTAGTCTCAAAATTCACTTAACTAAATGCAGCTTGCAGCGTGAGAGCATTCTGCCTGGGAGAGAGGTATGTGAACTGGTGTGTGCACGCATTATGTATGTCCTGGGTGAATCAACTACCTCTAACCTAGCCAGAAACTAAAGTTAATGCAGAATTCAGCATGTTAAGCCATGTTTCTTTTCATGACACTTGTGCTCCTTGAATTGCACTGGCTACCTATGAGAGTCCAGGTTGATTTTAAAGTGTTGGTTTTAACCTCTAAAGCCCTAAGTGTCCTGTGACCTAGTTGCTGCCACAGGTGTGTTTGTTAGGATGCTGATGTTGGAACCTCATTGCTATGAAAAAGGGGGAACTGATGGCAGGGCGTCCTCCATTAGGGACCTGTACCTTTTGGAATTTGCCTTGGTTCATAACAGACACAGGCTAACAATCTTTGGGACATGCTGCAAAGTCTGTCTTTGCTGCCTAGCTGGTCGGGATCTGAGAGGTTTGTGAGGTTCAGTAGTATGAGGGGATTCTGGTGGCTATGTGGTTGAAGGGGTTTTGATTCTTATTTTTGCTTTGATTGGGGGTATTGGAGCAACTGGTGGAGCCTGCTTGTTTGCTATAAGTAACTATTTTAAAGTGTTGAGTGCCCAGAGCTTAGATCAGCACTTTTTTGTTGTCGGTAAAAACTGAAATAAATATATAAATTGGCAAAATAGAATGAACATCCTCATTCAGTGAGATGAATGTTTATGAATAGCAGCTGGAAAATATTTGGTTACAGGAGATCATGTGCCAAAATAGGGTTAAGGGGTAGTGTTTGGAGTTGGAGGAAGATTTCCAAGTCTCAGGAAAGCTCTCCGGCAATCAGTAGCTGGACTTCTACTCAAGTCATTCCTCACATGTTTTGGGGATCTGATGAAGCAGTTTGCTGTTCTCAGTGCTGGAAGAAAAGAAAAAACTCGGTGTAATCTCACTGTTGTTGAAATTCAGTTTCCACAACACCTTTTGAAAACAACTAAAAAACTTGCCACCACATTGTACCTTGTCCAACTCCATTAAGCTTAGATCATGCCATCTGAAAAATCTTGTTCTCTCACTTTTGCCTGTTCTTGTGATACTCGTGGCCATCTTCTGACCACTCTCACTTCCTGCTGTTGTGCCCTGCCTACCCAGGACTACCAATGTTTTTCTGGTGCAACTAATTCATACAGAATTTAAAGAATCTTGGTTGTCCTCTCTCTGCTGTTGTGGTGCTACTGATAACCTCACTTCTTTATGCATAAAAGTTCAATTTTTTCAAAAGCTGGATAGTTCCAAATATATGAGTAATAGAATCTCCAAATCCAGATATCTGAATCATAGTACTTCCAAATACAAATATCATCTGAATGCAAATACCTAATGGTACATTCCTTGTTTGGACCCCCTTTTTACATGGCACTATATTTATTCTTCTAGTCGATCAACTTCTGTTTTTTGAGGATAAAATTGCCCATTAGTCTTCCGATAAAGACATTTCATATAGCAACAAGGTATCTCCAATGGTGGGAATAAACATACTGGCCCAGACTTTCAATCCCATGCATGCAAACTTTATGAAAGTCCAGTTTACATGCATGCAATACCATGAGAATGTACATATGATGTTCTGTGCATACAAGTAGGAGGTGCGCAAAAGTGTACTGAGGTTTGAAAATGAGCCACTATTATTATTCTTTTTTAGGAGCACTGCAAGCATATATGACGCTGTACAAAACAGAGCAAGAAATCATCTTTGCTTCAGGACTTCAAAATCTTTTAACTCAAGGGTAGTTCAACTTTCACTTAAACTGTGCATTTACGATAAAATTTATCTTAAATGCATTGCTAAGCTAAACTGTTCTTAAATGAAGTCAACATTCTAATCTGCTCTGCTTTCATGGCACCTAAATATACAGAGGGAAAAATTTCACTATGCCTGGGTGGAATTTCTGATTGAAGGACTCATGACTTTAAAATTATGCAACTGATTTTCTTGAAACTCAGCCTGATCTTTAGATTTCAGTGAGATCTACAAAGCAGGCCAATCTTGCAGTTTATATCTTCAACTATTTTTAGGATTTTTATAGCTGCAAGAGTTTTGATCAGAAACTCATCTTTTCCCCATTCTCATATAAATAAAAACCAGCTACACTGATTTTACTTAGCCTGAAAAAAATGATTCTTTCAACTCAAACAAGGAATCTTTCAACTAACACTTCAGCCCAAAATGAATTTTTTTGAGGAAGCAACTGACAAAGTCAGCTAAAATGGAAGTTGGAACTCAACACCAACTTAATTATAATGTTTGCTACTGGGGACTCCTAAAATTCTGAAAGCATTTGAAGGCTATACAGTATGTAAGTACGGTATGTCACATTTTATATCCTGTGAATACATTTGGACAAGTGTATGACAAATGTGGTTTTTCCACATGGGATTCAGCTGGTAAAGTCACTTGTTGAGCTGATGATGACTCTTCCCTGCTGAAAGCAGATATACTATATGCTGCTTTAAATTATTATCTGGGAGTTGTCATGCTGTGTGATGCACTCTAATGCAATGTAAGAACATGACACACTGAAATGATAAAATAATGGACACCAGCCAAAAATGTAAATTAATGGCTATTGCAGCACACAGAATTTCAGATGGCAGTTACAGCAGTTATTAAACTACTAAATGATATGTATACCATATATAAAACAACCAATATATAAATATGAAGGCCCTGCCCCCAAACCCTGAAAGCTCTGACAGATGAGGTAACCTCCCATCACCACCTTTCCCCTTCCTGTGGAGGAGAGTAGCTGGAGTGTATGGTCTGAAGAAGCATTCTGGTCTTTGCCCGCACACCAAAAATCCCTGTAAGAGGCAGAAACGTCCCACTCCATGGTAGGATGGGCATGGTAGAATAAGGACAGTATTATTGATCTGTTAAGGTGCAGTTTATTTCATATTTTTAAAATGTAGCTAATTATACTTGCACCTCTGACACTTTGCTTTCTGTCTATTTGTACTAGTCTTGTCTATTTAGATTGTAAGCTCTTTGGTGGCAGTGGGGTGAACCATTTTTTTGGTGTTCTTGTTTCCATAGCACCTAGCGTGACAGAGCCCTGAGCTTGATTGGGACCTACTAGTGTTACCATTATATAAAAAAAATAACTATAGGTAGCACCATAAGTGCTAATGACAGATGGGCTCTCTCTCTGTCTCTCTGATTTTCAAGGGCAAAAGATCAGTAATTTTCATAACTCTCAAATTATTCATAGTCACCAGGCAAAGAGCAACTCTGACCCCTTCTGGTCTCTCTGATTGCACCCCTTTAGGTTTCAGGCTGCTAGCTGTCAAATGTCTCTTGGGGAAGATTCACACAATTCTCCTACTCTCAGACTGGACCCTGTGTTGCACTTCCTTGGTACTAACCATGGTTTACTTCAGCAGGTCTGACTTATGTCCAGACCCTGCAGTTCTGTTCCCTCCGGGACAATGGCAGTGATAGTCAGTGACCAAACATCCTCCTTAAAGCAAAGTATTATTTATTTAGAACCAAAGCATTTAAGAGAAAACATAAAAAACAAACAAACAGACAGACAGACACTGAACTAATCTAGCTTTTCCATAAGGTTTACCATTCCCTGGATTTGGAAAGGCCCTACTAATTAGACTCCCTCTGTACTCTCTCTCTCTGTTAGCCTGTATCCCTGATCTAGACCGCTTCTGACAAGTGACCACCAGTCTACTTCTAAGCAGGGCTCTTTTTTTTAACTCCTTAGTGTTCTTTTCATCTCTAGCCTCCTACCTTTGGCAAAGTAAGCAATTTAGCGACTGGAGACAGGATTCTTCAAGTTAATAGCTTGACCCATTGCCCTTCAAGTGTGTGTTGGGAAGTCCTTATCTAGATCTATTGTGTTGCTTTCCTTTTTGCTTTTTCCGCAGCCTCCTCTTAAGATACATCAGTACAATCATACAAGAAATGCTAATGACCAATATACCATAATTTCCCCTCATTGACCAGGTCACATAAAATGAAGACCTCTCAGGATTCATAGCCATTCCACATCCATCACAACTTCCTTGTCTCCACTTCACCTCTGACTTGCAATAATCAAATAGCAAACATTGTGGAGTATCATGACCCATAGGTGAGTTCTTCGGATGGGGAACTGACATAAAGAGACAGTAAGTGACTTGCCCAAAGTCACACAGGAAGTCCCTGGCTGAGCCGGGAAGGTATCCTGAGGTCCAGGCTAGCACTGAATCCACTGGACCATCCTTCCTTTCACAACAGGAATAGATCAGAATACGTATTCTCATATTACAGCATCAGAACAACAGTAAACAAGAAATATGCTGAAAGCAAGTTTCATTTTTCATTTCTGTGTTTGTGTATTGCTCGAGTAAGTTGCAAATTAGTATGTGTTTATAAATATATGTTCCAGCACGCTAGATGGATTGAATCCTTTATACACCCAAGTCCCACCGAGTTGTAATCAGATCTGACCAGACTGTAATAAGGGACACTAGTCAGGTATTATTCGAGTGACTATTGATGGCCGGAAAGACTCCAAAGACCAGACTTCTCTTTCTTCTGCCAAAGAAGAAGCATTTGAGTACATACTGAGAAACACTGTGGTTTTAATTCCAATTCTGCTTAGCAAGCTGAAGATACACAGTACATTTGGACCACATGATAAATTGGAAAGCTTCTTTGAAAAAGATCAGAGCAAGAAGAATCTGTATATGGTTGAAGCGGGGATCATAAGCTATTAATATTTATTTATTTGTGGTATCACTGAAAGGCCCAACTTGGAGATCAAGGCTCCATTATGCAAGGTATTTTACACACATGTAACAAAAACATGGTCCCAACCTTAAAGACCTTACATGAAGTAGTTGTTATAAATCATATTTTTAATCCAACAAATATGTATGCATCTTCAGAAAAAAAAACCCTTAACATGAAATTTGCACAGAAAGGATATATTGGTATTTTATTACTTATGGCTTTTCTTTTAATTGTTTATTACAAGTATTTTAATTGCTATTGAAATAGACATATGTTTCTACACGCTAAATGCTTTAAAAATCTCATCCTCATATCCTGGGTTTTAATCTGTGTAATGCTTTCTGAAAACTCATAAAAAAAACAATGCAGTGCAATCTTTGATTCAGCAAGAAGCTAGGCTGAAGTTCTGTGAAGGAAGTGGAAGATCGGGGATATGCAGTTTACCTAACATTCTGGTTACATTCACAGCTGCTCTCACCTTTGTCAATGGGGTGCAATTCTCACATTATAAATGGGCTTATCAGAATCTGATTTTTATTTTTTATCATTTTGATGGATAATATGTTTATGTTTATTTTTAAACTTGTTTATTTTTATCAATTTAAATGTTCACAGTTGTGTGAAATTATGGGGGGTCAGACCATAATTAATTAATGACAGTGGATGTTGAGATTCAAAAAATTAAAGCTTTATAATCATTAAAATACAAATTGTCAACATCACATGTCAATATATACAAAGTATATATCCCTACATGAAACTAAGTTCTCGAGCATTCTTCTTACTTGGCCTATCCACAAATTTCAGTTATTATTGATGGAAATATTTTTCATCAGTTTGTGTGAGTACAGTGAAATCAATGTTTATTGACATTTACTTTGTTAATTATAAATATTCCAGCTGGATAAACCAACAGATGTGTCACTGAACAGTTTGAGATTTTTCTCTCTGAAATATTGAATTTCTGGGGCCAATGAAAAAGGGGGATGAAAGCCTAAAATGATATGGAATTAATTTATTAAATGTGTATGGCTATTTTTAGTTTAAAAATAGTGAACACTAAACTTTGTCTGTGATGGAGAAACATAGCTTTAAACAATCTTGAAGATTACATCAGACAGTTGAAAAAATAATAAACTGTACAACTTGAAGTGTCAGCATGTTATTTTTAGCTTGTGTATAGTTTCATAAACAGCTGTCATAATGAATCATATTGTTGTAGTTGATTTCCCCTTGTTAATGCAGCCCTCTCAGATTTTGCAGTTTCTGACAGGCTGTTACTTCAATGGATAGTTTGGTGTTGTGTTCTTTTTCCATGTTCTAACAATCAATCTTTTGACAGCAACAATTGCCCTTAGAGGTTTTTCCGTTCTGATGAAGCACTCAGAGTACAACTGTCTGCTAGAAAGATCTCCTCAACATTTGCAGATGCATATGTATATTAAATTAGGTTGACCCTTATGCCCCATTCATCCCCAAATCAATAATACACGTACAAGCATTGTCAGATTATGACAAATTATTTTTCTCTTACAGATCCAGTATAGATCTTATTATACGAGTTTGGTTCTTTTAAATCTGGAAGACATCTAGCAAATTCTATATAAAGGGCCTGATCCTGCAAGCCATTGACTTCTATAGGAATTCTATGCAGGGAGGGCTTGAAGGACCATGCCCAATATTTTATGTTCCAATGCTCTGTCTTTTTGAATCTGTGATGCTGGCAAACCAGGCACCAGTCTGTTTCATGTGTGTGTTAGTATGGTTAAGATGGGTATTGAAGTGAATTTATAACAATGTGTTTAGTGTTTATACTTTAAGAACATAAGAACAGCCATACTGGGTCAGACCAAAGGTCCATCTAGCTCAGTAGCCTGTCTTCCAACAGTGGCCAATGCCAGGTGCTTCAAAGGGAATGAACAGAACAGGTAATCATCAAGTGATCCATCCTGCGTTGTCCATTGTCAGCTTCTGGCAAACAGAGACTAGGGACACTTCAGAGCATGGTTTTGCATCTCTGCCCATGCTGGCTAATAACCATTGATGGATCTATTAATCTCCATGAATTTATCTGGTTCTTTTTTGAACCTTGTTATAGTCTTGGCCTTCACAACATCCTCAGGAAAAGAGTTCCACACATTGACTGTGAGTTGTGTGAAGTTGTTTGTTTTAAACCTGCTGCCTATTAATTTCATTTGATGAACCATAGTTCTCATGTTATGAGAAGGAGTAAATAACACTTCCACACCAGACATGATTTTATAGACCTCTGTCAAATCCCCCCGAGTCATCTTTTTTCCAGGCTGAAAAGTTCCAGTCTCTCCTCATAGGGAAGTTGTTCCATATCCCTAATCATTTTTTCCAATTCCAATATATCTTTTTTGAGATGGGACAACCACGTATGCATGCAGTATTCAAGATGTGGGTATACCATGGATTTATATAGAGGCAGTATGATATTTTCTGTCTTATCGATCCCTTTCTTAATGATTCCCAACATTCCGTTTGCTGATTTGACTGCCGCTGCACATTGAGTGGATATTTTCAGAGAACTATCCAGAATGACTCCAAGATCTTTCTTAAGTGGTAACAGCTAATTGAGACCCCATCATTTTATATGTCTAGTTGGGATTATGTTTTCCAATGTGAATTACTTTGCATTTATCAACACTGAATTTCATCTGCCATTTTGTTGCCCAGTCACCCAGTTTTGTGAGATCCTTTTGTAACTCTTTGCAGTCTGCTTTGGACTTAACTATCTTGAGTAGTGTTGTATCATCTGCAAATTTTGCCACCTCACTGTTTACCCCTTTTTCCAGATCATTTATGAATATGTTGAATAGTACTAGTGCCAATACAGATCCCGGGGGACACCATTATTTACCTCTCTACATTCTGAAAACTGACCATTTATTCCTACCCTTTGTTTTTTATCTTTTAATCTTTTAACTCATGAGAGGACCTTCCCTCTTATACCATGACAGCTTACTTTGCTTAAGAGGCTTTAGTGAGAGACCTAGTCAAAGGCTTTCTGAAAATCTAAGTACACTATGTCCACTGGATTGCCCTTGTTCACATGGTTGTTGACCTCCTCAAAGAATTATAGTATATTGGTGAGGCATGATTTCCCTTTACAAAACTATGTTGACTCTTCCCCAACAAATCATGTTCATCTATGTGTCTGACAATTCTGTTCTTTACTATAGTTTCAATCAGTTTGCCCGGTACTGAATTTAGACTTACCAGCCTGTAATTGCCAGGATCACTTCTGGAGCCTATTTTAAAAATTGGCAACACATTAACTATCCTCCAGTCATCTGGTACAGAAGCTGATTTAAATTATAGGTTACATACTAGTTAGTACTTCTACAATTCTTTATGAAATGCATGTAAGTTGCTGCATGCATTAATCTCACTTATGTTTATCCCATGCTATAAGGTAATATTTAAGTTTTTGCTTTATAACTGTAAAAAATGTTTGCTCTGAAACTGTAAACCTGTGAGGAAGGATCATCTCTTGATCACCAAGAAAGCTATCAAAACTAAATTGCCCATGGTAGTACATCATAGTACAAAGGCTTTGTTAATTGCCCCTTCACATCTATGAAGAGGCTATGTGCAAAATGGCTTGTCCCATCAGCTTGAATCCGGGAAGAAGGAAATAAAAATAGCTGACAAGAAAATTTTTCATCTTTTTGCTGTTTGGACTCTCACAGTCAGCTTGGGTTAGCCTAGCTGACTCCTGTCACCTTTTAAAATCATGGACTGTAACTCATTTACGTATATGTTTGCCTGGTTAACCTTGTAATAACTCTCATTACTTTTTCCTAGTTACTTTTTCCTTTAGTCACTTTATTACAGAATTGGGTATAAGTGTTGGCTTTGGTGAGAGATCTAAGGTACAAATTGACCTGGGGTAAATGTCTGGTCTCTTGGGACTGGGAGCAACCTAAATATTTTGTGATCTTTGGTGTATCACTAGTTCCAACTTGCGTGGGTGGCAGGATAGACTGGAATGTCCAAGGGGACTGTCTGTGACTCCATGGAGCTGTATTATGTGCTGCAAGAGCCCCTTCCATGAAGGATATGGGTAATCCACAGAGCAATCATAATCAAGGGTATCTAATACTAGAGAGCCATTGGAGTTGTGCTGCCAAGTAGCAGGAGGGAGGATACAGAGCAACCAAGTAGGCACAGGCATCAGCACACTGTTTGTTCTCCTGCAGATCCTGATGAACCTGTGGGATCTGATGATGGCCCAAAGCTCCTTCAACAGAGAGACAAAAGCCATGTCCCCAACAAAGTGATATGTGTATCACATTCCAGGGTGCTATCCACATCAATGAGGGGTTGTGTCACGACCTGTCTTGCAAACCTGGGTGCCTCTCAATGCTTTGCTACTGTAGCTCTCAACCTGAGCCCCTCACAAACAGCATACAGAGCACACCCTGAGTTTCTGTGTATAGCCACAGCCTGCCAGCAACACTCCAGTCACACTCTGGCTTTCATCACCTTTGGTTACTAATTGCTGGGTGACCCCAACACACTCACAGTTCCAATTTCCCCCCAAAGTATGTTCTTCACTGTCCAGTCCTCTCCTGGACAGTTCAGATATTATAGGACCATATCCAACAGTTTGCAGTTTAACTGGAGTTGCCCAAACAGTTCAGTTTAAACACAACACTGGATTACTTTTGATTGAAGAATAAAACACATTTTAGTTAACTATCAATAGACAGATTTTATGTGAATACAAGTATAAGGCATCAAGTCAGAAATGGTTACAAAAGAAAATAAAGATAAAACACTTTCTAGTAACGTAAAACTTAACAAACTAGACTGGGTTCAAGGTAAATTACTTATCACATGTTGCCAGCAACAAGGCTGACGAAATTTTCAGGCCAGAACCCTTCCCCCCCACTCCTTGTCCCCTGACTGCCCCCTCCTGGGACCCCTGCCCCTAACTGCCCCCCAGGACTCCACCCCCTACCTAAGCCTCCCTGCCTCTTGTCCCCTGACTGCCCACTCCTGAGACCCTCCCCCCATCCTAACTGGCCCCCTAGGACCCTAC
>NW_020664420.1:23514976-23570898 GCF_002925995.2 Terrapene triunguis
AACTGCCCTCCAGAACCCCACCCCCTACCTAAGCCTCCCTGTTCCTTATCCCCTAACTGCCCCCTCCTAAGACCCCCCACAACTGCCCCCCAGGACCCTACCCTCTACCTGTACCCTGACTGCCCAAAACCTTATCCACACCCTCCCCCAGAAAGCCCCCCCCCGAACTCCCGACCCCCCCCGTCTCTTGACTGCCCCCTCCAAAACCTCCCTGCCCCTTCTCCGACCCCCTGGCACCCTTGTTGTTGGCCTTCGCCTAATGTTTCTGTGAGCTTGCTCAGGAATGACCTGAGCCGTTCGTCCCGGCAGGCTTGTCCCGGCAGGCTGGCTGGCGGGGGAGGAGCTCCAGACTGCCGGAAGCAATCTGGAATGCAGGGAGGGAGGGAGTTGATCTCTGTTGCAGGGGAGAGGAGGAGGGGCTGTCTCTGGCTGTCGGAGCCCCATGTAAGTTTCACCATCCGGCCAGCTGCCCTGTTAGCGTCCGGGGGGAAGTCCGGACATTTACAAATTCCCCCCGGACGCTATTTTTAGCTCAAAAATCCGGACATGTCCGGGGGAATCCGGACGAATGGTAACCCTAGCTTAGATGAAAGAGAGCATGTGAGAGGGAGAAAAAGAAAGAGAGAATACCTGAGATGTTTTTGCTCCTCATTTTTATAGTCCAGTCACTTTTTGAAATACATTTTCCTGAGGGTTTTACCCTTGGGTAAAGTTCCTTCCTTTTGTGAGGACGGAGACAAGGAGTCTCGTGGTGAAAGAGGTTCCATGTTGTTGTTGGTTAAGTACAGCTTGAGTACAGCCTGCCCCCTTCTGTTGCCAAAGAATGGCCACTTGATGGGTAATTGCCAAACAATTTTGATGACACCTGGCTAGAGGCGACAGCTTGTCCGTTGTCTGTTTTCCAATTTCCATTGTCCGATTTCAGATGATGTTCATAACTTTATATATAATGTTGCTACACACATTTCACTATGATATTATTGATCAGTGAGATATTACAATAGTGTGGGATGTGAATACAGGGCGGCACTCAACCCCTTCCCATGATTGTTTGCACAGGAGAGAACAATCCAGCCCCCTATTATTTCTTTGCTTATTCAGCCGCATTTTTTAAATATACCACATATTCGTTACGTTATGACATACAAGTGACTTGGGAGATTTTGATTTAGCATCCTTGGAACCCTCCTAAAACAATTTTGTAGCTTGGGGATACTTTCAGAATTGATATTTTTCCTACACAACTTAATCTCTAGAGATGCGCACGGTAAATCATTAATATTATGGAGGATAAACTATTTAACTGGCAAAGGTCATTATATTGTCAAAATAATCTAATCTTCAGATTAGAGTTCACATTTAAGGATGCCTCAACTGCAATTACAGACATCTCACAAACTTCTGAGTGCCTGGACTGCAGTGGACATGCCATGACTGAAAGATACATGCTTCAGTAGTAAAAGAAAATAAAGTTCTCAAACAAGGGAAAGAGATGACAACTTATTGGATGCAAGACATGTCCCTTAAATTTCTCATACTGTGTTATTGTCATAATGTTGTAAACTGAATAGTGACTTGAGAGGACTATGTTCCTGAAACAAACAAATAAGGACTAGTGATGATAACTAGTTTGCATCTTTGGTCATTATAGGGACAGCCCTGGTGGTCATACTAGGATCTGGGGTGTTGGTCAGAGTCCATGAAAGAGATGGGATCAAGTGGTGATAGTGGAACATGGGAGCATGGTTCAGGGGCCTAAATAGGGATGGGATCTTCCGGTGATAGCAAGATGTGGGAATGTGGTTCAGGGGCCCATATATGGATGAGAGTCCCCAGTGAGAGTGGGATCACAGGCTATGGTCCAGGGGCCCATATAGGGCTGGGAGCCCCTGGTCGTAGTGGGATCTGGGAGTATGGTTCAGAGTCCAGTCTAGGGCTATGAGCCACAGGTTATAGCTGGATTGGGGCAGTGTGGTTCAGAGGCCCATATAGGGATGGGAAACCCCAGTGATACCAGGATCTGGAAGCATGGTTCAGGGGCCAGTTAGGGTGACCAGATGTCCCAATTTTATAGGGACAGTTCTGATTTTTGGGTCTTTTTCTTATATAGGTTCCTATTACCTCCCATCCCTGTCCCGATTTTTCACATTTGCTGTCTGGTCACCCTAGGGCCAGTCGAGGGATGAGAGGCCCCATTTATAGTGGGATCTGGGAGTGTGGTTTAGGGGCCTGTATAGGGATGGGAACCACAAAGGCTAGCAGGGTCGGGGGAGGGCTCAGGGGCTCTTTAGAGGTGTGAGGTCCCTGTGGGAAGAGGAGCAGGGGGTCGGGGTGGGGGTCGGGCACAGGACAGCTGGGGAGCGCGGGTGTTCACAGGGTAGCTAAACGCTCTGTCAGCCCTCAGCCGACCTTGCGGCGGCCCCCATCCCGGCAGCCCTCGCCCTGCATGCTGGGAACTGTAGTCCTCTTTCTCTACGCTGCTCACGTCCAGGGCAACGCGCAGCAACAAGACCGTCCGCAAGAAGCATGCGCATAGTGGAAGGGCGGAGCTTGCTTCTTCCGCACCCTTGAAAAGGAACCCTCCCTCTTTGACTGTTTCCTAGACCGTCGGGCAAATGAAATGCTTTGATTCAATGACTGGCTCCGCCCTCTTTTTCCCGCACCTCCCGGTTTCTCAGAGGAACGTTCGGATTGGTGTATTATAGTACCCACGTGACCAATAGTAGCCAATTACTGATGTACACTCTCCTGTCTGTCCCGAGTCTCCCGCCCACTCTGACAAGATGGCGGCTCCCAGGGGGTGGCGGTTGGTGTGGCAAGGCTGCCGGTTGCTGCACACCGAGCCCTCCGCGGCCCCTCAGCCTCCGTCTCCGCTCTACCCGCCCGTGGTCGCCTCCCACACGGCCAAGAGCAAGTCGGCCAAGCGCCGTCGGCTGGAATATTTCTACCAGCAGGTGCACGCGGCGCCCTCCATCGCGGAGAAGCTGCAGCTCTACGGCCGGCTGCAGCGGCTCAAGTACGTGGTTTACCCGCAGACCTTCTCCCTGAACGCGGACCGCTGGTACCAGAGCTTCACCAAGACCGTCTTCGTGCCGGGGCTGCCCCCCGCGGGAGCGGAGCCGGCGGGACTCGGGGTCCCGGATCTGAGCGAGTTGCGTTCCCTGACCTGCGACGCGCTCCTGCAGGAGCATTTCTACCAGCGCAAGCGAGAGCGACCCTTCCTCTACCGAGAGCAGCAGCACGTCCCGGCCCCCTTCCTCACGCAGCTGGTCTCCTCCCTCACCGCCGCGCTGGGCAGCTGCAACCCGCTGCTCACAACCTCCTGCTTAGGTGGGGCGGGAGGTCGCGTGAAGGGGGTGTTGCTGGTGATTAGAGAGGGGCGAGGAGGGGGTGCTGGGGCTGGGTGGGAAGTTAGGCCGTGGAGTAGAAGAAGAGATTATGCGGAAGTATGTGAAATGCACCTGGGTTATTGTGGGTAATGGTTACATCACTGACTGATTTTTAACTTTGTTTTTTGGGCTGAGGGCTGATGTCCTTTTGCATGTTTTCACCAAGAATACACGGGTGTAATGGACTGGCTAAAAACAAAACGTGTTTCATTTCAGATTTAAAACCACAGGTTAACTTCTATTGGGAGCGCGGTGAGACTGTTGTTTGTCGAGGCTATCGAACTGGTAGAATTGATCCAGTGAGATTTCAGATAGATGACAAACCACAAATCCAGATCCGTGTGCCAAAACAGCTTCCAGAGGTACGAATGTTTTTAATACTTCTAAAAGTGAATATCAACTGGTACTGTATTACAGTAGCATTTAGTATGTAGCATGTATAAAAGTAGCTTCACTGTGCTAGGCAGGATATAGACACCTAGTAAGAGAGTCTCTGCTCTGAACAGTTCACAACATAAATATAGTCTGTCTAAAAATCATTGCTTGTTTTTGTTTGATTTTTAAATCCAACCAGTCATATCTCAGGGAAAAACTTTTGTAGAGAAACTTAATTTCCTCTATAAAGGTTCCATTGTATTTATAACAATCTTATTTATTCCATGATTTTAGTGTTTATTAAAACTATAAAACTGAGTGTCTGGGCAACAAAATGGCAGATGAAATTCAATGTTGATAAATGCAAAGTACTGCACATTGGAAAACATAATCCTAACTATATGTACAATACGATGGGGTCTAAATTAACCGTTAACACTCAAGAAAAAGGTTGTGAATGTTTTTCTGAAAACATCTGCTCTGTTAGCTTTTTTGACTGCCACAGCACACAATGTTGAGAACTATTAGGAAAGGGATAGATAATAAGACCGAAAATATTCATAATACCACGTATAAATCTATGGTATGTCCACACCTTGAGTACTGTGTGCAGTTCTGGTTGCCCCATCTCAAAAAAGATAATTTAGAGTTGGAAAAAGTACAGAGAAGGGCAACAAAAATGATGAGGGAATATGGAACATATGAGGAGAAATTCAAGACTGGGACTATCCAGCTTAGAAAATAGACAATTAAGGGAGATATGATAGAGGTCTATAAAACCATGAATAATGTGGAAAAAAATGAATAAGGAAGTGTTATTACCCCTTCAGATAACACAAAGACCCAGGAGTCACCCAATTAAATTAATAGATGGTAGGCTTAAAAGAAATATAAGGAAGTACTTCTTCACACAATGCACAGTCAACCTGTGGAATTCATTGCCAGGGAATGTTATAAAGGCCAAAAGTATAACTGGGTTCAAAAAATAATTAGATAAGTTCATGGAGGGTAGGTCCATCAATGGCTATTAGCCAAGATGGTGAGGGATGCAACCCCATGCTCTGGGTGCCCCATAACCTCTGGGACTGGATTTCAGGGGGATGGTAAATTGCCCCATTCTGTTCTTTCCCTCTGAGGCATCTGGCACTGGCTATTATCAGACCAATGGTCTGACCCAGTATGGTCATTCTTATGTTCTTGTTTGAGCTACACAGTGTACTATGTGCTGTCCAAAGGTAGGTAGATATTGATGAAATGGTATCGTGTTAGTCTGTATCAGCAAAAACAACAAGGAGTCCTTGTGGCATCTTGGAGACTAACAAATTTATTTGGGCATAAGCTTTCGTGGGCTATAACCCACTTCATCAGATGCGTGGAGTTATAGCCCACGAAAGCTTAAGTCTAAATAAATTTGTTAGTCTTCAAGGTGCCACAAGGACTCCTCGTTGTTTTTATTTTCATACATATTACAAATAAAGTGGAAAATCAGAAGTCAGTACCTTTTTGTTCTCTAAATGCACAGATGAGATGGGAGCCATTTTTAAATGGGAAAGAAGGGTGAGAGGGAGAGGAGGTTTTGGGCAATAAAAAGGTAAAAAAAAAAATGCTTATAAGGAATAATGCGTGTGTACACTTGAGCTCTCTTCCCCTTCATAATCGGGCCCATCTGCACTTGGCTAGTGGGACTGTCTTGACTCCAGAAGATTGTCAAATAGCTCCTTGTCACTGCAAGGTTTACATTTCCCTCCAGTCTTCTCTCCCTTTGTGCACTGAATGGATCTTTGCATCAGGCCTGGCAAAGTGTTCAGTCACGTGTGGCATGCTGGTGGAGTCCATGCCAAGTATGACATGCTATAAGCATCAAGTATATGGGAGGCCCCAGATTTGCTGTTGCCCTCCCTTACCTTCTGATATGCCTGCTGAAATTTCTTCACTTTCATGTGGTACTACTGCTCATCCCTGTCGGGCCCCGATTTCATCACCCCACTTGCCCATGTAATCTGTACACAGATGTCTGTGTGTGTCTACACTTCAATTAAAAACCCGTGGCTGGCCCGTGCTAGCTGACTCAAGCTAAGGGCCTGTTTAATTGTGGTGTTGACTTTAAGGGTAAGGGTCAGGTTGTAGCCTGGGACCCTCCAGCCCAAGCCTGAACATCTACACTGCAATTAAACTGCCCCTTAGCACGAGCCTGGGTCAGCTAAGTTACAGGTTTTTAAGTCACAGGGCATTATAGACATACCCCAAATTTCTTTGGCTGTTTCTTAGCTGGGCTTGCACAGTCTCTTCTCCCCAGAGGCTGTGGCAATCTATGACACTTTTCCTACTCCAGACAGGAGTACATCTAGTATCTCTGTGTATGCTTGGAGCCAGCATGGTTGGATGCTCACAACAGTGGGACAGTAGGTGTTCTCACCATAGTGGGCAATCAAGAAAAGGAATTTCAAAAATAAGTTGGGGGTTTTAAAGGGTGGGGACAGACTTCTCGGGTCTGTGACCCCAGGCATTGGAGTTCAAAATTGCGATTGGAGAAGTCACTGGTGCGAGCACAAGGGCAAATCGTGAGACAGCTGCCAGTCGACTGTTAAGGTCGACATAGGTAATGTCTACACTTGCACTGCGTTTACAGATGTAGGTCGACTGTGGCTCTGCTTTGTTCCGGGAGAGTGGCATTGCATCACTGTAATGGGGCATTTACATCTGTAGGAGATAGTTTTGCACTTGTCAACACATAAATTTAAGTCGAAAAAAGTCAGCCTAACTTTGTAGCTTTGAACAAGCCATAGGTAAGGGCTTGTTCTTAATGTCATGAAGTGTAGGTGTCCATTCACTATGAATTCTTAGAATGTTTTTAGTCAGTTTTTTGGTACTATTTACATCCTCTTTAAATTCTGCATGTGTACAGCATGCATAGAAGCTTGTACTGGAAGAGTCTAGCCACTGGCTTTTGTAGCTCCTTCTTTTGTCAGCTGGTTCCACCTTTGCCAGTCTAAGTGGGACTACAATTTTTCCCTTTTTGAAATCCCCAAGACATGAGAGAAAGCAGTGAATCTGGATTGTGGTCTGAATGAGGGGGAGACTGAGTCATTGGAAATGAATGAGAGAATGAATATGTAGATAAAGTGAGCAGAGTTGAAAGGGAGGGAGAGGTTGCATCTAAAGTTTAAGCTTGAACTCTGTAATTCCAAGCATAAACATAATCTAGACAAATCAGTGGTGTTGGCATATAGTTTACCAAATTTTTGAAAGTTGAGCTGCCTCTTCAAGAAAAGGAAACCGATTGTACACCCCTAACCTTTCCATGATAGCAGGGCAACATGGGGGAAACATGCACATCTTTCTTTTGTGCTGCTGCCAGCTAGTCCTGTGTGCTTCTTCAGGGTGCCGTGCTTTGCACTTTGACCATTTTAATGTTTCTGTTAATTTGATTGTGCACTTTGCCAAGGTTGAGACTGCTAGATAGGATTAAACTGAGTGACACTAAATGTGAAAATCAGAGTTTTTAGTGTCAGAAAGGTGATAAACTTGATGCCCTTACAGGTAGGCAATGTAGCTTTGTACATTCTTTAAAATGCTTTTTCTTTGACTGTTGGTTTTAACAAGTTTTCCTCTAAAGGCTTTCTTCTAAATCGTGAGGTAGGGTAATTGAAAATAACAGGTAGACAAAGAGTGAAATTTAGTTAAATACAGAATAAACTTCCAATCGTTAAATAACAGCACATACAGTACTGTAGATGTGTGTGATTAATTATCTTTATACTGGGGGTTCATCTATTTTTAGAGAAGTTTTAGGGAACTTTAAAAAAAATAAATAGCACTTTGCTTAACCTCTATTCTACTTTTGTAAGGCATTCAGCAATGCTGTATACAAAACACATTGTGTTGGGTAAGACTTTCTTAGAATGTACTACTAGGGAAAGATTCTCCTGTTCATCCTCCCTGCCCTCCCCCTAAAAATATATGGGTGGGGGAAATCAATATATGTATATGTGTGTGTGCGTATGTGAGGAAATCAGTGTATACTGGGGCTACCACCCTTTGGAAGAAGCCTCACTAGCAATCATATGGTCACTGCTAAATTCAGTGGCATGACTGAAAGTTTTAGTTCCGTATATTTTATTTAGATTTTCTATAACTTGCCAAAGAAAACATACACCAAGATTTTCAAAAATGACTATTGACTTTTTTGCTTGGGTGCTCAACTTTTGAGTCCTCTTTCAGAGGATGCGTGCTTGGCATTCTTAACATTGGGCTACTCAAGGCATCTTGAGTTGGGGACCCAAAATGATTGGCTAGTTGCTTTTGAAAAAACCGAATTGCAAAATACTATAACCATGTTGTATTGAATGGGAGGATAAAGGTCCAGCACAAAATGCTGTTAATTAAGCTTTGGTGGTGTTTTTTTGTGTTTTTGTGTCCTCCCCCCCCCCCCCCCCCACCCCGTGGGAAATCCCATCTTCTATCAGTGGGAAGTGGTGCTAACCAACAATTGTCCAAGCTCTGGCACTTGAGTCCTTCCTGTTCTACACAACATATTTCTCTTTTTGCTGCAGGAGATTCACGCTCTCTTCGACAAACATACTATCTTGTTGGTTTCTCTCTCGGAACAGGATCTAAGTTTTATTCAAGACCGTAAAATGGATGTTGAACTTGATGAGAATTCCTTAGGTGTTCGGATGGCTGTTCAAACAAATCTTTCTTAAGAATCAAAATATTATCAATGTAGTATGTAATAATACTGAGATCAAAAACATTCTGTGACTTGCTGAACTGATTTTCTTTCTCTTTCTCGTTCCTTCAAGTTTGTACCATTAGATTATTCAGTCCCTGGAGAAGTTCCTGTTATTAATCACAAACCAGACAAACTTCCATTGTTCAAAAGACAGTATGATAACAAGATATTTATAGGTAAGATTTTCCTAGCGATAGGAATATAGTTATGGTGTAGAAGTACTAAAGAATAGTACACTTTTGAAAATGGCTTATTGCAGAAGCCAATTTCAAAATCTGTCTAATGGCATTTATAACTGTGGTGCTATACTTTGCTGAACATTAATTAATAAAATAAGAGACTGGGTATAGTCAGTAAAACACTTAAAATTGTGATAAAGTGACACACATTTGACACTTCATATTTCAGAAGGAGTCATTTAAGTCTTGATCTGAAAATATTTGATTCAATATACAGAATGTTTTCTGAATGGGTCATTGGGCCTTATAAGGATTTTGTTCTTTGCTTTTCTTTTGGTTACAAGGGGGCTCAGATAGCTTTACTCATAAAGAGGCTGTTGCTTCTCCATAATAAACCAGTTACCTGCACAGTCAGGGCCAAGCCCACCATTATTCTCCTACAGCCCAGAAAAATATGCTTCTTACCACTTTTGCTACAGAAGATCAGTTACCTGTCAGCTTTAAAAGGAGCCTTCTGGTCTTTCTAAACAACATCCAGTCAATGAAGGGGAAAGAGGCAAAACCCCTTTAATTTCAGTGGGCGCAAGATTGGACCAGAACTAGCAAATTATTAACTTTAATTTCAGTGTCTTTTCTCCAATTATAGCCAGCAAGTGAGTTGATAAGGAGACTTAGTCTTTTGAACTAGAGGAAGCCAAAGAAATATTGTCAAAATTTCAAATCAAGCTAACTTTTTTTAAATAACTTGTTACTTTGATGGGCAGAAGTCAGAATAATAGAGATGACAGAAATATTATCTTTTCCTTAACCTCTGATGCCTATAATGTTTGATTTTTTTTTTTAAAGTGGCTTTTAACTTTTCTCCTTTTTATGAACTCAGGATCAAAAGTGGCAGATCCATGCAGCTACGGTCATACGCAATTTCATTTGATTCCTGATAAACTGAAAAGGGAACGATTATTAAAAGCAAACCTTGCTGATCAAATTGAAGTAACTTATCGAGCTAATGGTATTGCAAGTCTCTTTGCTTGGACTGCAGCACAAGCTATGTATCAAGGTGAGGCAAAACTTCTAGCTTGATTGCTAGCCATTTATAGATGTAAGACAAACTTCTTTCTCCCTTTCCTTTTATCTTCCATTTGTGTTTTATGTGGTTTTCTTTCTGTGTAGAACAGGTCTTGATTTCATTATTGAAACTTAAATGAGCCAATTAAACTATGTATATGGGAGATATTATACAAATTCTTTAAAACAAGACCCTTAAATTTGTGTAAAGTGCTTGAAGAGTAGGAGAAAAAAATCACACCAAAGTTTTCGGGGCTCTTTTTTGGGGGGGCGGGGGGGCATGTCAAACTGAGATTAATCAAGTGTAATTCACAAACAAAGCGATCATTCTGTCAGTCCTCATCCTCAAAGGAAACCTACACAGCCCTTTCAAAAGATGAGCATGGAAGCTTAAATTCATTACTCTGCTAGACACTCAAAATCATGGACTGGACAGAGACACACTGGATTTATGGCTTATTATAACTATCTGTAACCCCCTCTTTCTGTCCTATGACTGCAGAGGTGTTAATGGGCCACTCTGCCTTGAATGGTCCCTTACAATATGTGATAAGTACTTATGCTAAACAATCTGTTCCACTATTTTGCTGTGATGATGCTGGGAGTACCTTTCCTAGACCTGAAGAAGAGCTCTGTGTACCTTGGAAGCTTGTCTCTCTCACCAACAGAAGTTCATTTAATAAAAGATATTATCTCACCTGCTTTGTCTTTCTAAACATTTCCATTGGTATTTTTTCATTACTTTGACTGGATTTTTTAAAAAAAATCCTAGAAAAAGGGAGCAGTAAAGAAAAAATGAAATGTAATGTTGGATCTCAGTCCTCTGACTTCCTTAATTTCTGTTTAATCCTGTCTTGATCGAGAGAGTTAAAAGGAGTAATATACATCAAACCAAATATTTACAAATCAGTAGCTGGCAATATAAAATGTCTAAAAAGTATTAAATCTTATGTTTTGAGATAGTGTTCTAGGAGTAATTAAAATGGCAGTAGCAAATAGCCAACTTGCTTAATCGTGTCAACCAGCTCATGGATTTAAAGTAGGTGGCTCCTCTGACTTGAACAAAAGGCTTTTAAAGGCCTTGGTCTTAAACGGGCAAGGTGGTGCCCTGGGACTGAGTGATACTCTGTCACCTTCCTTCCCCTTATAGAATATCAGGGTTGGAAGGGACCTAAGGAGATCATCTAGTCCAACCCCCTGCTCAAGGCAGGACCAATCCCCAGACAGATTTTTGCCCCAGGTCCCTAAATGGCCCCCTCAAGGATTGAACTCACAACCCTGGGTTTAGCAGGCCAATGCTCAAACCACTGAGCTAGCCCTCCTCCCTATGCAAAGCCTCGATAGAGAGAGCATCTGTTGTTTTCTCATTTTCATTGCTGCCATGACAAGTTGTCCTGTTATGGAATCTAATAAAGTTGTGTCCACTTATAAGAAAAATCCAGATGTTTCTATCTCATTGGTCCCTGCCATGCTATATCATCTGTGAAACTGAAGTCAATAAAATGACTGTAAGAGCATTAGGGAGATGCTTGATGGGAAATGAGTACTTCAACTTTGGTTTAATTAAACCAAGTATTAATGCAGAGTTAATACTATTTAAAAAAAAAAATTAAAAAGTGCAGCCCAGTAGAGTTACTCTTTAAATAGAGGGCCTTTCCCCTTGCTAATCTGTCATGCTTCTAACAGAACTAAAGAAAATCATTGTTTAATGCATAATAGGTTAGAACTGAAGAGTAAATAGGGTGTGATCAGTCTGACTTTTAAAAGTGCTTGAAATTACAAAGCTGCCTCAACCAGATCAGGGGTTCTCAAACTGTGGGTGAGGACACCTAAGTGGGTTGCGACCCCATTTTAATGGGGTTACCAGGGCTGACTTAGACTTGCTGGGGCTGAAACCCAAGCCTGACGCCCTGGGTGGCAGGGATCAGGTTACAGGCCCCCTGCATGGGTCTGAAGCCTTTGGGCTTTGAATTTAGCCCCCTGGCCAGGGGCGGTGGTGCTTGGGATTTAGCCCCCACCACCACCACCTGGGGTGGCGGGGCTCAGGCTTCAATCCCCCCTCCTGGGGTCATGTAGTAATTTTTGTTGTCAGAAGGGGGTCATGGTGCAATGAAGTTTGAGAACCCCTGACCTAAACAAACTCACTTTGGAACACCTGAAGTTTCAAATGCTTAATTTTCATATTTCTTTGGGTACCTGTATATATCTTTTAAAGCTAAAACTAGCAGAGTTTTTCCATAATTTAATCAAGCTGCTTTTGCAGTTTACCCTTTGGCACCAATCTATCCTATATTAGTGAACAACTCCAATCTTGCTATCTGAATCAGCAAAAATTATGAAATGTATAGAATATTAAATGGCACTTATTAATATGTGTACAATTATTTTTGGTATTTTTTAGGTTAAAATATGTAGTCTATACACTAGAGTTTTTTGGCTGTGGTATATGATAGTAAGCAGCTGAAATCAGTATTCCAAAAAATGGGGTGTTATAGTGGAATTTTGGCAGTTAAATTCTACTCCATGTTCGGTGCATATAAATCAAATTTCTCTTATACAAATCTTCATGGAAGGTGGAATTTGATTATAAGCCAGTTTACTATGCAATAGGGTGAACTGTTTTTGAAAGCAGCCTCATGAGCTTGTATTGTACATTATAATGAAACACAAAAGATGAACAGTTGCTATGGGGATCAAGCTAATGGTTTTATCCTGAACTAGTAAACATTACAGGCACATGAAATCTAATGTTCTTGCTCTAGCACTTGGCCTTTCAGATATGCCCTGTGCTAAATTCTAACAGTGTATATGTAAAGAAATAATGCCCAATATACTTGCATAATATCAGAGACTAGAGATTTTTTTAATTCAAGACAGATTACAAAAAGTAGACCTACATATTGATCATTAGTATTGCACTACTTGTATCTGATCAAAATAATAGTAAATAAAAAACCTAATTGTTGAGAAGTAGAGATACAGTGTATATTTGAGCAAACTCCCATATTCACGATCTGTACAATTCTAATTCCATAAAGGATTTATAAATATTAAATGAGACCTCAGCTGGAAAGAAGAGAACTTAATTCACTTAGATATAGATGCCATTAGCTAATAGCTAGCTTCTGGTAGTGGAAGCAATTTCTGAAGTAATGACACCATGTTTAGGTAACAGTGATGTAAATCCCCTAATTAATACATCTGTATAAAACAATAAGAAGATAGTTTTGCGTCAAATTGTACATGTGAAATAGCATATGCTAATCACGTGATCCCAAACTTATCTTTTTTTGTGGTGTACCTATAACACTGAAATTGATGGTATCATCTTTACAAGTCAATTAGAATCTTAGTGACATTGATGTATAAGACGGTAACATTTGTTTTCATTCTCCGACTCTACTGGGTTATTTTAGAATTTTAGTAGTGAGCATTGCTTAAGGAAGCATATGTATTCAATGTTTGTGCTGTAAGTACAGTTCTCTACATATGCTATTGTGCATGCACAACAACATGATATAGTATAAAAGGGGAACCATTTTGTTTGGTCCAATAAAAGATTTAGCTTGTCTCTCTAACCATTTTATTCAGCATTCAACAGTAATGGTGTATTAAACTTGAATTAACGGCACATATTCTTGAATTGTTGTGATGAATAAGTGCATTCCCTTATGGATAAAGTCACTTCACTGTAAGAGGATTTATGGAAAATTCAGTTATCCTCTAAATAGAAGGTGCTGCGCTGCCAAAGGTCAGATTCCCTCTCTCTCTTCCCCCCCTCCTCCAAAAAAAAAAAAAAGTGTCTGTAGGGCACACCAAATGTGTGGTGCTGTACATTGTATCTAATTTTAAACATGCCGTTTTGTGCAAGATGGGTAACCTTTGCGGGCAGACTCGGTTCCATGAGAATCCATGTGCATTGAAAAGGTTAGTTTTGTGTTCAGATTTGTGAGCATATACATTAGCATAATTTTGAAAGTGGTCCTTGAGGTATGTGACCCAAAACTTTTCTTGGGGGTGGGTAAGGTGAGGATGTCGTTAGATTATTATGTAAAATGTTATGACTGAACAATCTAAAACTATCTTGTTCCTTGAGGATAAGCAGTTTAGGTTTGTAACTCTGTCTGTATTTCAAGTCCCTGTGCCAATATGAATATTACTTATGTCTTGTGTAACTAGGGTGTAATTTCATTTACAGGATTCTGGTGTGAGGCAGATGTGACCCGTCCCTTTGTATCGCAGGCTGTGATCACAGATGGAAAATACTTTGCTTTCTTTTGTTATCAGCTGAATACCTTAGCACTAACTGTACGAGCTGATCAAAATAACCCTCGGAAGAATATCTGTTGGGGAACAGAAAGTAAGCCCTTATATGAAGCTGTGGAAGGCAATAACGTAAAAGGTTTTAATGATGAAATTCTGCTTCAGTTAGTTCAGTTTCTGCTAAACAGACCAGAGCAATTGTAAATTAGGCTACCAAAGGGCTCTGTTTAAATGCCTGGGCTTCATCGGAAGTCAAATGAAATGTGATGTGGAATGGTTCTTCATGCTTATTCAAGGTTTGCTCTGTGCGCGCACACACACATACATCTGACTAAATATTACTGTAAACAATAAAATGTATTCTGTGATCTCTTGTGGGGCTTATTCCCACACACTCACCAAAATATGTGGTGTTGTACATTGAAAATAAACATATAGAATAACTTAATGCCTTTTGTATGCTTGTATTTGAAGTAAGGTACCTTGATTTTTAAATAGATCCAAAAAAAATGACCTGGATTCTGTGTTTCAACAAACTGAGATTTCCTCATGCAAACTTGATGGGCAATAGAACAGTGTTGTCCATGTAGACTGTAAACTCCTTGGAAGAGGGAGTCTCAACACAATTGAAGTACTTATACAACTTGATAGTGGTTTTTGCACAAGTTTTCTGATGACACGCTGTAACTTCATCTTGTAAAATCTTTTCTAATGCTGAAGCATTGTTTTAGCTATGACTTCAGGGGAGGGGTTAGAAGTCAGTAAGCGGGTAGGTTTCTTTTCAAGTAATTGATTTATCCTCTGGAATAATTTACACAAGACTACATGAACTCTGGTTAACTTTTTATTGTTAAGTACTTCCTTTTTACAGAGTTGAGTCCACAGGTTTCATAGTTTCCCAGCCAGAAGGGACCATTGTGATCATCTAGTCTGACCTCCGGTAAAAGACAAGCCATAGAACTTCCACAAATTAATTCCTAGAGTAGGGATCGGCAACCTTTGGCACATGGCCCATCAGGGAAAGCCGCTGGCAGGCCGGGACAGTTTGTTTACCTGCAGCGTCCGCAGGTTCAGCCAATCGCAGCTTCCACTGGCCGCAGTTCGCCCTTCCAGGCCAATGGGTGCTGCGGGAAGCGGCATGGGCCGAGACATTCCAAAGGTTGCCGATCCCTGTCTTTTAGAAAAACAAAAACAATCTTGATTTTACAATTGTCAGTGATGGAGAATCCACCACAGCCCTTGTCATTGTCTGTCTGTCTTTTTCCTTTATGCCACTTTTACTGGTGAGGGTTGTGGCGGCAGTAGGAAGGACCAGACCTCCCTTTCCTCCGCAATAGGTTCCAGCTCCTTTTGGGGGATTCCCAGCGTTCCCAGGCCATCTGGGAGATATTATCCCTCCAGTGTGTCCTGGGTCAGCCTCAGGATCTCCTCCCAGTGGGATGTGCCCAGTAGAGTTCCAAAGGAAACCTCCCAGGGGGCATCCTTATCAGGTGCCAGAACCACCTCAGCTGGCTCCTCTCAATCCAGAGCAGTAGTGGCTCTACTCCCAGGCTCTCCTAAATAGCTGAGCTCCTCTATCATGGTCTTTACAACTGGCATTTCATAAGGAATTAAGAAAAACTGACAAACAGTAGGTGGCACTGTTTGCCATTCTGTTTCAGAAGAAGAAATGAAATTGTCTTTGCCTTATATTTTTTCACTGATTAGCAAAGCTGAGACAAATCATAAATATGCACAATAGTCTCCAGCACATTAGATCACTTACTGAAACAAAATAACTTATGTGTAGAATGGCATGAATCTTTCCTTTTGTACTTGTCTGGTCCATAGTATTTAAGAGTGAAATACACTGACAATGAAGGAAATCTCTAGTATTGTTGAAAGTGGGAATATATAACTGCTAAATGTTTAAATCTAGAACATCAGAAACTGCAAGATTCCTGTTCTTTAGCTCCAATCAGCAAAAACATTTGATTCTGCTGCTTTAAATCTCATGGGATCAACTTTCTTTCTTTGACATCTTATTCTGCAGGGTTTGGTGTCTGACAGAACTTTTAAAAAAGGCAATTCAAGGGAGTCATAAGGGGATGAAACTTACAAAGTTGGTTGTTTTAGCTTTCTATTAATTTTAACCTGTGCTTCTGGGCAGGGAACATGAGGGAGGCTAAGGAAGAATTTAAAATTAAATCATATTTTTTGGGTAATAGGGAAACTATTTGTCTTTCTCCTTATAATCCCAAATGCTGAACTATTTTGCTTTATTAAAAAAATGTTTAACAACCCTCAAGCAGATACCAAGTCTGGGAAATGTCATGGTGTCTACATTCTGAGACTGAAAATAGGGGACCTCTACTGGAAACCTTTATGCAGCCTTCTCTAAATTCCATGCAGGAATGCCCGGAGTCTGAAGACTATGTACCCTTCCCTTTATGCCCACATAGGACTAGATACAATCTAGTCCAAAACTATTGAAATGTAAGTAATTCTCCATCTTCCTCCATTCAAGAACAGGCAGTGTTGATGTTTAATATCTGCTCGGTTCTGGTCTAGGTACTTGCAATTTTTTTTAGTTGATCAGTTTTCATTTTTAATCAGCGCATATAAATAGGAAAACTCCAGGGTCAGCTGAAATATTCTTTGCAAGTTAACATTAGTCTTTGTTCTCCCAATTACCCTTTGAACTTTGTTTTATTGGCATAGATCTTATCCTGCCTCATTACTCTTTCCATCCCTACTGATCTATGTTGGCTTTTACTTGCCTTATTAAGGGCTAAATTCTGTCTTTTGGGGGCACAACCAGGGTGAAAAGGAGATATTGCCTACTGTCTCTTCTGCAAAAGGACTTTTGCTTACATTTCTGCTTATTTTGTGTTTATTTCATATTCAATTAACCTCTGATCATTAGAGCCTGGCCGATTCCTACTGTCAAGGAACAGGAAATTACCTGAGCAGTTTAAACGTATGGCGTTACCAAACAGCCTGTTCTCTTTGGAGAAGGGGCATGTGGCCTTTCAGTTAAATGAATGTCTCAAGATCTGCATAGTGTGTGTGTGGGGGAGGGGGAGCGGCTATCTGTGTGGAGGGATATAGCAGCATAGAGGGACTAAGGTTCCCTACACCCTAACAGTACAACTCCTCTTTTAGCCCTGCTGGCATGTATTTTGCTGCTGTCCTCTTAGCCAACCCACCAATTCCTTGGGCTATTGGGAGGGGGAATAGCCAAAAACTGAGTTAATACTCAATGTGCAATCTGAGGGAAAATTCTACTGGCAGTTCTGCAGGTCTGGAAGGGGATGTTGCCCTATGGATGACCAGCCCCAGCCTTTTCCCCCCTCCATTTTGCTTCCCATCTGCCAAAAGCCCTGCAGAACCCCTTGTAGTTAATGCAGCAGAGCTTCCACAGGATCAGAAATGGAGCTGGTGCCCATTAAGCCTTTTTTTCCTCTGTGTCCCAACACTCAGCTCGCTTTATGTATTAATGCATGGGAATACAGTAGAACCTCAGTTACAAACTGACCAGTTAACCACACACTTCCATTGGAACCGGAAGTACACATTCAGGCAGCAGCAGAGACACCTCCCCTCCAAGAAAAAATAAATCAAATACAACAGTACAGTACTGTTAAACATAAACTACTAAAAGAAAGGGAAAGCAGCATTTTTCTTCTGCATAGTAAAGTTTCAAAGCTCTAGTAAGTCAATGTTCAGTTGTAAACTTTTGAAAGAATGATAATGTTTTGTTCAGAGTTGTGAACAACCTCCGTTCTTGAGGTCCTCATAACTCTGAGGTTCTAATGTAGCATGATGTTATATGTACAGTGCCTCCTATTGTATAGGTTCTTCAGCATACCATATATCAAATAAATACAGCATTACTAGAACAGGACAGCTCAAGTGAGTCAGAGCAATCTGCAGATTTGCAGGATTGGGCCCCTAATCTATTTCTAGTCCCACCTTCTTTGTGATCAGTTAAGGGACAGTTATTCAAACAGTATTTGCTACTTCTGTTCATTTTCAAGTAATGCCACAGTTGGCATTATGTGTTCTTGAGACTTTAAAAAAAAAAAAAAAAAACCCTAAAAAAAAAAATAAATTATTTTTTTTAAAAGCTTGGAAGTCCAGGTTGAGACATTCAGAAGAACAGAAAGTTCTCTGTTTTCCGTCAGGCCTTACACAATAAAACATATGCTATTTTGTTTTTCTGTTCCTGTGCCAAGGAAATGGAAAAATATAGTCAGCAAAAATGCACCTGTACAAGGCTGATAAGTCAGCTAGTTACAAAATGTGAACAGAAGCAAAAATTGCCTAGCCCATCCTGTTTCTCCAAAAAGTCATTTGAATGTGCAATACTTTCTTTACCCTAATGGAAAATGCATTGAGTAACCTTTAAAAGTTGTTTTGCTCTACAGTATTGTACAAAAGATGCCCTCAGTAACACATATCCATATCTTTGGTAGTGGTTATACCCACACGTATCACGTGGTGATAATAGCCATGTGGTAAATTGCATCTAGCTTATATCTTTCAGTTCTTCGCCTTCACTTTGACCACCAGTCCAGCTTCCAGGGCTCATTTTCAAATTCCAGCTTCTGAACATCTTCAAACAGCTGCCACTTGTTTAAACAAACAACCCAACTCCCTATTCCCCCTCTCAGAACCACCCACCCCCGTCTGAGAACCAACCCCTGCCCCACCAACTTTCTCCAAGTGTAGAACTTTCCCTCAAAAATTTACACTGGCCTGAGATTCAAGACAGGCATACTTAAACCTGCATCAGTGACAGATTTAATGTCTGATTCAGTTTTATGTACTGACTTCCAACATTCCTAGGCAGGGCTGGCCCTAGACCAAATGGTGCCCCAGGCAAGGAGTGTCTTTGGCACCTCCTGCCCCTCCATTTGTTATAATTTTGAATACCTTATTTATTATTGCATTTATAGCCCATTTCATGACTTTGATGTATGATTTATCCTTGTCTTATAAGATGATAAATTTGTAAGCTAGGATCTGTAAATCTGTATTTATTCATGCCATATATAAGCAAATAAAAAAAGTTTCTTCTAAGCTTATAGAAACTTTTTAATTTTAGGAATAACTGAAATGTGCTAACATCAAGAAATTGAACTGCACAAACATTGAATGGACCAGTGTTAAATAGTGTTACAGTAGGTGACAGCCTTAGAATGTTAATCCTAGTCCTTTAGTTCCAAAGGTGGCTTTTCTCTCCTTTGCCCTTATGAACTGAAGCACAGTGTCCCAGAAGTCCAAAGACTGGCCAATGGCATTTTCAAGCGATAAAATAACAACTGATGTCACTCTCTAGTTGGCCATTGTTGATCCAAGATATGTTTTAATGAGCCTGAGCTTTGAAAAGCTGCACTCACCACTCGCAACTGTGACCGGCAGCGTGAGCAGTTTCCTCGAAGCTATACACACATTAGGAAAAGTGTCCTTCACCTCAGCATCATGAATGAATTGGCAAACTTGGAGTAGAGAATGTTTCCTGTGTTGCAAAATGTGATGGATGTTGTCCAATTTGACATAGAGGTTTTTATCATTGACGTCCAAACGTTCTCCATGTGTCAATGTCCGGTGAAGGTCTGTACAATTGTTCCAGGGTGTTTTTTCTGTCCACCAGCAGCTTAAGGTCATACAAAACCTCCTCAGTCTCTTTATGGTCCTTCATTTGTTCAACCTTTCTGCGATGGACACTCAAGCAGTGTCAACAAGTGAGCAAAAAAATTCCCTCTTGAATTTTTTTTCCAACCTTCCCATCACCTCTTATCTGCCTTTGTAACCAAACCATCTCTTCTTCCAATGAATATGAGTTTCCTTGAAGACCGGCTCAATTCCTAAGTTTTCCACCATTTCTTTGGCAGCAGCGATGGCATCTTCAAATCCGTTGTCTCTATAGGCCACAACGAAATCAAGGCAGCTTCTCATCCAAGTAGTAGCAGTTGTGAGGTGCATTGACTGAGTTTGTAATGCCTTGCTTACAACATTTACTTGGAACAGGATATCGTGCCAAACCACAATTGAGACCAGTAATCTGGTTTGCCAGACTTTGTGCCTCTTGTCGGATTTCGGCCTCTGCTTTACTCAACTGCACCAGTTCTATCAGGGCATCATAAACCTCAGTTGCTTGATACCTCACTGGCTTTACGCTGTCAATGCAGCTCTCCCAGCGAGTGTCACTTAGAGGCTGCATGGTCGGATTTGTAACATTGTCCATGAGGATCTTCCACCTGATAGTTGATGCTGAAAACAGGCTGTATACCCTTTGCAGTAGTCTGAAGAGAGATACTGAGTCTAAAGAAGATGACCCTGCATCTGACACAACCAAGTTGAGGGAATGGCAGCCACAAGGCATGACAAAAGCTCATGGATTCAGTGCAAGGATCTTTGCTTGGACGCCACTGTTTCTTCCCTCCATATTCACACCATTGTAGCATTGGCAGTCTTGAAGCTTTATTTTATTTTATTCTCATCAAAACATTCATAAACATGGCAAAAGAATTAACAGTATTTTTTTTTTATATTGTTGAGTAGATAGGGGCTTGATAGGTATTTCTGTCTCATTAAATATGTCCTTTATTAGTCGCTGCTTACACTCGTCAGCTCTTAAAACACAAGTACACTTTCACAATTACACAATAAAACAAGGTTCACAATATCACAGCTGGGCTCTCACCTCATTTATCTTCATTCTTATTGTGACGTTGCAGTCTATGGTTTTTTTAAAAATATGCTAATGAGTGAATATAATGTAACTGGAATATGCTTCATGCAAAAGGTCTCTTGTAAGGTATTATTACAAAGCTTATAATCTACTTAGTTGATCATCCTATTTGTATAAATGTACCACTCTTGTATCTGAAACTAGAAATATGAAATATAACTGAGGGCCTATTGTAATTATGCAAAATGTGGGCCGTTAATGATGGTTTGGAATCTTAATGACGCCCATTAACCAGGACGATTGTCTGCAGATGGCTGTGTTTTACCTGTACGTTTTCCTGTATGTGTGTGTGCTGGCAAGTGGGCAATGAAGTCTTGCAGTGACATGTGCTCATGTCACCTGAACTGGAATCCATCTTTAACCTGGTGTCTTTCCATTGAGAAGGAGGGGGTGGGAACCCAGAGAGGGACAAAGGATTCTCGCCTATGCAAAAGATATATAAAGGTGTGGAACAGAACAAAGGAGAAGGAGCCATCATGAAGAATCCCCTAGCTACCACCTGAGCTGGAACAAGAACTGTACCAGGGGAAAGAATTGTGCTCAGGCCTGGAAGGTGTCCAGTCTGAGAAAAAACTTACTGAAGCATCTCTGAGGGTGAGATTATCTGTATTCAGTTTGATTAGACATAGATTTGCGCATTTTATTTTATTTTGCTTGGTAACTTACTTTGTTCTGTCTGTTACTACTTGGAACCACTTAAATCCTACTTTCTGTATTTAATAAATTCACTTTTTACTTATTAGTTAACTCAGAGTATGTATTAATACCTGGGGGAGCAAACAACTGCATATCTCTCTATTAGTGTTAGAGGGCGAACAATTTATGAGTTTACCCTGTATAAGCTTTATACAGGATAAAACAGATTTATTTGGGTTTAGACCCCATTGGGAGTTGGGCATCTGAGTGTTAAAGACAGGAACACTTCTGTTAGCTGCTTTCAGGTAAACCTGCAGCTTTGGGGCAAGTATTTCAGCCCCTGGGTCTTTGTTGGAGCAGACGGGAGTGTCTGGCTCAGCAAGACAGGGTGCTGGAGTCCCGAGCTGGCAGGGAAAGCAGGAGCAGAGGTAGTCTTGGCACATCAGGTGGCAGCTCCCAAGGGGGGGTTCTGTGATCCAACCCATCACACTTATATCTCACTGACAACGCTACGTCCCTTATATAGCCATGAGAGCATGGCTGACAACATTCTAGGAGGTTCAAGGAAAATGTACTTCTCAGAAAGTCTGGAAGGTTCCACAAGATTCTACAAAAGTACAGAACATTCCAGGAGGTTAGAGAAAAATGAATCCACATACAGAATACCTGAAACATTTTACTTCAAGCATTCTATTTTCCCTTTTGTCGCTAACAACAAAAACAGCATCCCGAGCCCGGTGCCCTATAAACCCGGCACCCCAGGTGGCCGCCTGGGTTGCCTGCCCCTAAATGTGGCCCTGTTTTTAGGGGTGCAGCACTTGCTTCTAGTCCTGGAAGGTCCTCAGAGATCTGCTGTGAAATTCCTGACTTTTTGTCTAACAAAGCTAATTTTGATATTTTTAACAATGCATTTTTATCTTTCCTCCTCTTGAGGTGTGTATGACCAGACTCGCAGTCACTAAGGGTGCCTGAGAAAGAATGCATGATGTGGTGATCTGGTATAGACGTTTAATCAGCATTAATTTGGGATGGCCACATTGCAGAGATGCAATTCTTTAACTGTAGAACACTGATATGCAATTGGATGCAGAAAGCTCAGTGTTATTTTTAGGATATGTTCACCCTTAGTTTAGCTCTCTTCTGCTTGTGCAACCCAGGAGGCAGGGATCCCCATGGTAGAAAGTTGTCCATAGAAGGTGCTGAAGTGTAAGGTGCTCAGAACCACACCCTTTGCCAGTGATCTCTCTCCTCTTACCAGTAATAGATAGTTCAAGCAAGTGACCAGGGATCAATGTGTCTGGTGTGGACAACCTCTGCTGGGGATGCTCCATTTAAGACCACCCACCCCGGAGCCCACGTCTGCAGATCTTTGGAGGTGAAGCCTCCTTGGATTGCAGCAGCCGTTGGTGGTACAAAGCAGTATATTATATTGTAACACACTGATTAGTATGGCGTTTACCACTGCCCTCTAGTAATAGGTAATAAGACTCCTGTAACTCAAGTGAGTGGAGCCAGTGCTTATGGAGCAGAAGACTTTGGATTCTATCTCTACTGCTTCCACGAAGTTCTGAGTGGCCATGATGTGTAGTATAGTAACCCAAGCTGGCCAAGGATTTGTTATAGTACCTTTGCTCTAAATGTTGATTTACCCTTAGATAAAACCAGTCAGGTTTAAAAAAACAAAAAACAGACAACCCACCACCAAAACCATTATATCATCTGTCTTTGTCAGTTATGTTTCTTCTTAACTGAGCATCAGTTTTAACCATGACCGGGTTCCACAGAAGGAGCCTTCAGTTAAGTGCGTAAAGGCCAGACTCTGTTTGGTAGTGCTCACTATTTCCAAAGCTATTTCAGAAGTACTGTTAGGTTTGCCTCTACCATTACATCATTGTAAAATGTTTCAGAGTGGTAGCCGTTGTAACAATTTTTCTCCTATTTAGGAAGGAGCTCACTGTAAAGTATCCATCTCAGGACATGCCCATTCTACAGCACTACATTGGTGCAGCTGCACTGATGCAACTGTGCCGTTGTAGCACATCTGGTGAAGATGTGCTATGCCGACAAGAGAGCGCTCTCCCATCGCATAATTACTCCACCTTGGCAAGAAGCGGAAGTTACGTTGGCGAGAGACACTCTCTCCCCAACATAGCACTGGTGTGGACAATGCAAAACTTGCGTCGCTTGCATGGAGGGGAGGCTTTTTCACACCCCTCAGCGACGTACGTTATATTGACTTAGACTGTAGTGTAGACCTGCCCTCAGATGCATATCACGTCTGAAAGTAAACTCTGACTGGATACTGAATGATAATAAATTATTCAAGCCATGGCCCAGTCAGCAGGAAACGGGGGTAGGGGAAGGAAATTGAAAATATGTTAATGCCTAATGCCAGTTACCCATTAACTTCAAAGCAGGCAGGATTCACTTTAATACTTATTCAGGAACAAATCTCAAATTCTTTTCAAGAAAAATAAAATGACATAATTCGAGTGGATTTCACACTTATTTTAGGTCTTTACTGACATTTGAGGTTGAGTAGGCATTCAGTCAAATTGCAGCCAAATTTCTGATATTCGTCAGAGTCATTTTTCATGCCTCTTGTTTGATTTCAAGTAGGTGAACCCAGCTTTTCCCATGATACTTGTGGAGTGGCTGACTGAGCTGTGTTCTTCCAGTCTCTTATGGCAAGGGTCTAGCACAGGTCAAGGGAAGGAGGGAAGGTTATCAAGAGGTTCCTCACACTTTTGGTGCCTTCTAGTGATACCAGATGCTGCTTCTGCCTTTCTGCTTCTGGCCAGTTTGTCCAACAATCTATGGCAGGGGGTCTCAAACTCAATTTACCTTAAGGCCAGTGCCAGTCCTCAAATCCTCCCAGCGGCCCAATAATGTCACTGAAGATGGTGTTCAAACCACTTCCCAGCCCGTTTCCCACCCTTTTCCCTCACTTCCTTGGCCTCATGCTGTCCTGGCTGACTCTGCCTGGCAACTAGTGGCGCTGCCTCCATGGTTGACGCTACCTGGCAACTAATGATGCTGACTCTGCCCAGCAACTAGTTATGGTACCTCTGTCCCTCTCCCTGAGCCAATGGGAGCTGCGGGGGGCGGCGTCTGCAGCAGACAGCCGGCAGCGAGGCTGCATGGGTCTCTCTGCAAGCAACAGCACGGGTAGGGAACTGCTTGCAGGGAGCCAAGCTGCCTGAGGTGAATGACACATTGCCGAGTGCAACCCCTGGGAGGGTCCCAGGAGCAGCAGAATGGAGGGGGAGGGGCATGTGAATCTCTCCTGCCCGCTCCCCTCTTGCTTCCCCCCACCCCAGCTGGCAGCCATGAGGGCTGGATGAAAGAACTTTTTAAAAAGTTTTAGCGGGGCACAGTGGGGAGGTTCTTGGGCCACAGATGGCCCATGGCCTGGGACTTTGAAACTCCTGATCTATGGAAAATTCCCAGTGGTTTGGTGGAAACCATTGTTTAGATAAGATTCTGATGGTTTCTAGCATTTTTAGTGCTATTCCTCTATTTCAAACAGATTCTGTCTGAAAATGATAAGGTTGTACAGGTTCAATGGAGGGCCATATTTGGCTCATGTTATGGAAATTTTGTTGCCCAGTACTAAAGTGTGGCCACTTCTAGAGTGGGATGTGGCATGTAGCAAACTTTGAACAAAATTTAAAATACTTTGATCTGCTGTATAGCTTGTCTAATCAGCTATGTATCAGAAATGTATACATAATATAAGATAGGAAGAGAAAAATAACTTACATTGTAGTTTATTTTGCAGTGCATTTTGCTGTTTATGCTTTCATAGCATCCAAATTCTTTTTATTCCTTTTCATTCACTACTCTTATTGCAAGCTGCTCTTCAAATGCTACCTTTTCCAACAGAGAGCTGAAACCAGGGGCCTCTCTGTGCTCTGCTAGTACCCCAAGGTAAGCTAAGCAGTCTAAAGGATCCCTGTGGAGGGATGTGAAGCCACACTTCTTTCCCCATGGCCACACCCCCTGCACAGGCCATAGGGTTGCCAAAGGGGGTAGCATAGGAGCTGCTGTGGTGACTGTCACTTGAGAATCCTCATATGCATGAGAGATCCTTCAGTGTCAGTTTTGTTTTAGGGTTTCCAGGGCTTTTGACTCCACAGAATTTGGTTGGAACATGTTTGAGCCATATTATCTCATATTTCTACATGTTATCTTGTATGACTACATGATACACCGTATACCATTACGCCTTATGAACACAGATATGGGCAGAGGCTTTTTTGTCCCACAGCTTTAAGAGGACGGGGAGGAAACATGCAATTCTAGAAGGCTTGATAAATACAGTTTTAATGTTGACTTTGATTCTTCCTTATTTTATCCTGCTCTTTAAAAAGAAAAAGAAGATACCTTCCAAAGGAAACAAAGACAGATCAATATCAAGACATTGGGTGCAATTTGATAGTCTCTCTTTACTCTTAATGGAGATATAAATATCTGTTTTAAGTAAACCCAAGATAGGCCTGGAACATATGAGTTAGTCATAGGATTTGAGCAGAAAGCATATGCTGAGATTTGGGTAAATAAAATATGTAGGGCCTGGATCTCTGCTGCCTTGCACCTTGTGTAGTCATCCAAATGTGTGCAAAATAAGTATAAAATATTACTAACTCAGAATGGTAGCATTGTATACAACACAGCTGCAAATGACTGCAGTGGTGAACCAGACCTTCATATGGAAAAACCCACAAATAAGCCATTACTATTGCATCTTAGTTTCCTGAAATGAAACTGCTGATATTGCATATGCAGTTAAAACAATAGATTGGATTATTTATCATTGTATTATCTTTCAAATCAGCTCCAACGCCAAATTCTAAGTGGTGCTGTGACCCTGACTTCTGATAGGGTAATATGCCAAGCACCTTCTTGGAGTTGTTGAATGCCCTCAACTTTTATTGACTTCCCCACTGAAGTCAATGGGAGTAGTGGGTGCTCAGCGCCTTTGAAAAGTTCAGAGTTCAAACAGCTTTAATCCAATTTGTACACTTAAAATAAAACATTTCAACATCCAACTGGAAAGGAGTCACAATTTCCTTGCCAGCTGATCACTGCCATAGGAAACTTGGGAAAAAATGAAAAGCAAAATAAACATTAAAAGAAATTCCAGGCAATGACCTACTGAAGAGTTATTTTCCCTGACTGTTGTGTTTTAAAATATATATTTTCTTTTATCAGCTTTTTGCCTTTCAATTTCATTTGTTGTCCACTTGTACTATGAGAGTGTACTCCCAATTTACATTCTCTGAACCGTTCATGCATTATTTGATGGTGTCCTTTCTTGTTTGTCTCCTCCCTCAGTTAAACCAACCTAATCTTTTCAATCTCTCCTTGTATGAAAGCCTGAAGATCGTTGCTTCTAATAATTGTCATTGCCCATCCATGGGCCCCTTTTGTTTCTGCTATATCTTTTTGGAGACGAGGTGACCAGAACTGAACACTGGGTTCCCAAGAAGGGGTGTACAAATACAACTTTAACAACTTTTAAGGTAATCATTGAGCACCTTCAAAAAGAAAAAAAGAAGGGGTATTTGTAGTGTTGTTATAGCCAGATAACCGGGAGTGAGGAGTGCTGCTGTCATTGAAGCTCAGCCTTCAGTTGTACCGCAAGCTAAAAGTATTCTGAATATAGGATTACTGCTCATATGGTAACTTCTCTGGGGTAGTCGTAACTATTTTGATATCATCTTCTGTTTGTATCAAATTGTACACTTCATCATGTGGTTCCTAGATGTGAACATAGACTGTCTTATAAAAGTATATTTTTGCACTAAAATTGTTGCTTTGTTGATAGTATTGCTATAAGTTTGCAGAGCAGCTGTATCTAAACAAGAGCACGCTGGAGAGTGCAGGATATTCTTCCATCTAGATTCTTGTATTGTGCACCCAAGTGATATCCAAGTGCCTACTCACATACTCCAGCTAGGATGTCCAACATTTACAATCCACTGCTAATGAATTTACTCTGTTTTATGTTCTTCTGCATGTTCTTGTATTATGTGATAAGCTAAATTCAGAGCTCCCAATTTATCCCACTCTTATTTTACACACATTTATCACATTCCCTGTTTGTCTCCTCTCTAAATTAAACTGTATATGGAAACCTGAATACATATTAGTGGTATTCATGTTCATAACACATGAGATAGAAGTATTTTCTACATATCAGGTCACCTTAACTTTCCAAGACTCCTTCAGTAAGCAGAGAATAAAGTGGTGATATACAGATATGTGTATATACTTCCTTTCTTGTCAGCATTTTGTGCAGAATTACACAACTCTGGTAGAAAAAGGGGAAAGGTTTGATATTTTTAGTTGGGTATTTATTTTTCTGTCTAAAAGAACTGGTACCTGGAATCGAAAGGATAAAAACATCTGTTCCATGCAGATATTAGCTTCCTGGGATCATTCAACAATATCAAACCTTTAAAGTGTTCAAATAACCCCCAATTAAGAAAGAGGTGGTGGTTTTGCTTATCAGAAATGCTAAACAGTAAGTAGTCCATCCTGGGCTACTCTCAAAATAAATATATATCATGTGATATGTGAACAAATGTATATCATGTGGACAGATTGGAGAGAGTCCAGCGAAGGGCAACAAAATGATTAAGGGGCTGGGGCACATAACTTACAAGGAGAGGCTGAGGGAACTGGGGTTATTTAGTCTGCAGAAGAGAAGAGAAGAGTGAGGGGAGATTTGATAGCAGCCTTCAACTACCTGAAGGGGGGTTCCAAAGAGGATGGAGCTCAGCTGTTCTCAGTGGTGGCAGATGACAGACCTCCCCCACTGCAACTTGAGACCATTGCTTCTTGTTCTAAGTTGGATATTAGGAAACACTATTTCACTAGGAGGGTGGTGAAGCACTGGAATGGGTTATCTAGGGAGGTGGTGGAGTCTCCATCCTTAGAGGTTTTTAAGGCCCGGCTTGACAAAGCCCTGGCTGCGATGATTTAGTTGGTGTTGATCCTGCTTTGAGTAGGGGAATGGGCTAGATGACCTCCTGAGGTCTCTTCCAAACCTAATATTCTATGATTCTATGATCCTAAGATAATTGCAAGGGTAATAATTTAGTTTAGCTAAAAGTCTGTTGTTGGTTTTGTAGTATCTAGCAACTTATCCAGTATTAGACTCTTTTCATTTGACTCTTCTGAGATTGTAAACGCTTATTGGCATAGCCTGGCCCTAGCCGCCTTGTGTGCTTGTACAGCCTCTTGCACTGTTGAGTCCTGATCCTAGTTGGGGCTTCTGGGAGCTACCATTATGTAATTGTTTAATAACAGGAATTTGGCCTAAGTAAGGATTTGCTTCCATCTTGCTGATTGCTTCCTGAGCCAAAACTTATCTGATTAAGATTGTGAATGGTCAGTCTATTGCCATACGCTGGAGTCTTGTTTGCTTTCTCACCCCATCTCCCACTCTCAAGGCTAACAAGGGTTAAGAGTCATCCCACTCACCTTGAAATGCTGTCCAGCAAGCCTCTATGAACAGAAAAGCAGCATGCTCAGTCCCTAGCCTAGAAGGAATTAGTGACTTGAATCACACCACAGCAATTGAGCTTATTAATGCTTCTGAAGGCAGGCGTATCCTGCCCTTCTTTGCTGTGATAGGGCGTCTGCAGGCTGGACAGTATAGTTCAATAGACAATAAGGGATCTTTTGGATGAGAGGGACCTTCCTATTCCTGATTCTTTGAATATGTTGATTAATATTAAGTAAATAATTTTGACAATAGACACAAGGAGCATAAAACCTCATTCCTGTTTCTTCCCATTCCAGAAATGAAGTTCTCTTCTTTTCACACTCTTTTATTCCACTCCATAGAAAACGGTAAATATAGGGGAATGAGCTATACTGCTGTAAGCACCTTTATGTCCATGTTCACATAACGGCTGTACTATTATAATTATACCAGTTTCAAACCAATATAGTTAAAGCAGTTTAAAAATGTGTTTGAACAAACCCTCAGTAGTAGTTATTTTTTCCCCTTGATGGCAGTAATTTTGAGCCTGATTTTTCAAAGGTCTTACAGGTGCCTAAAGATGCAGATAAGCTCTTAGAGGGATTTTCAAAAGTGTCTAAGTAGGGTAAGCCTTTAACTTCCATTAAAATCATTGGGAATTAGGTGCCTAAACTGCATAGGCACTTTTGAAAATTGCACTAGGTGCCTGTTTTTTTCTATAGGCACATACCTTTGAAAATCTGGCCCTTCATTGTCTAGTAACCTTTAGTGAGATTTAAGTACAGTACAGCTCTACTAAATGTAGTAGTATTAAATTCTGTGCTAAGGATGAACAATGCACTAATCCTGAAATGTTCTATATTTTCAGTTTTGTAAGCATAATATTGCACTGGCTATGAGATGAGCTAGTACATGACCAGAGTGGTACTGCACATTCATTAAACCAAATCAGTATAATGGCAGAATTGTTGGACTTTTGCACTCCTCAAAGACATACCTACTGGGCTTTTCTGAAAATGTCATAATGTTCACGAAGAACTGTGGCCTACATAGCCCGGATTGTATTTTTATGGCATACTTCTGAATACAGTCCTTCTTTCTCCATAAGTTGCAGATGGCCAGAAGCTGCTAGAGCTAAAGTTTAAATGTCAAAATATGAAATTGCCATTTTGCTTTCATGCTTTAAAAGATGACTTGGGGGAGGGAAAGGACAGAGTGAACTAAACACCTCAGTGAACACCCTTTGAGCAAAGTAATTTAAGGAAACTATGGGGGGGAGAGAGAGAAATCAAGATAATTTGTCTCACATGGAAACCATATGAAAGATTAAACCAAAAACTGAACTCAAAAGAAAAAAGAAAAAAGTCTTTACAGGTCAGCCCAGTTTATTTGCGTGAGCTGAAAAGAAATACCTTCCAAAAATAATAGCCCCAGAGATTAACACCCCACCTCCAATGTGAACTGTAGAACCTTAATGAGTAATAAATAGTTTATGGTATGGTAGCCCATAGAGGCCTCAACCAAGATGAAGGTCCAGTTGGGCTAGGCACTAGACATACACACAGTGAGAGACTGTTCCTGTCCAAAGAATTTACAATCTTAAATTCTGATACCGCAATTGATAGCGCACAAGTACCCTGCTGCTCCTGAATGGAGCTCCATTGACTTCAGTGGGGCTCTGCACGGGCGCAGCAGTCCTTCCATATCTGTCAGTTGTAGGATTAGGGCCTAAATAGACAAGGCAGATAAAGAGTGAGAAGAAGATTTGCCCGAGATTAAACAGCCAATCAGTGGCAGAGTTTAGACACTAGAACTTAGATCTCCTGATTCCTACTTCTGTGCTCTTTTCAGTAGACTGTGCTCTCTGACATTTTATTAATCAAATATATTATTTATAACAACTTATACGTTTCCTTATAAACACCTAACATGTTCAGAATCTTTTACAAACAATAGCTAAGTAACTGGAAATAATTATTGTCCCTGTTTTGCACATAGCGAGGAAAGACACCATCAGCCAGAGGAATGGGTGGGGTACTTAGAGTCATGAGATATCAAGTTGTAATCCTTGCGCTACCACAGATTTTTGGTATTTAACTCTCCAGAAGTGGCCCATCAGAAGTCATGTCATCCCTCTCCTTTTCTTTCCCCATCTGTAAAATAAAGAAAGTAACATAGTTGGGCAAATACTGCATACATGTTCCCACAATAATCGTTCCAGTTTTGTAAACATATTTCCTTTGGTCCAGCTCACAGTGCTTCACTCTTTGCTTTCTGTGAGTGTTCAGAAAGCAGATTTGAAGCACAAATACTCATTTAAAGTGAATGTTAAATTGGCCTTCCACAAACATGCCCAACAGAACCCTAATTATAAGTCACTTCCAGTGATGTAATGCAAAGGCAATAAATAAATAAGAAATTCTATATATTTACATGGTCCCCATCACTGTAATATTTAAGTGCCTCTCAAGTGTTTAAAAATAGAAATAATTTCTCTCTCAGATCCTGATCCAATGTCCATTGAAATCAATGCAAAGACTCATGTTGACTTCAGTGGCCATTGGATCAGGCCCTCAGCCCACAGGAGAAATAGCTTGATTCGTTCTTATGGTTTTTTGTTCGCTTATTGAATATTTGTGTCTGTGAGTGGGTGTGTTCCCTGTGTGAAGCAATTCGTGTCTTGATTTCTTTCTTTCTTTCTCCTGGGGGACTTTGGCAATATTTGAAGGAATGGGACTGTGACATCATAGAAGGCTGAAACCTAATCTTGGTAGGAGGGGCTGTTGAGTCTTATTAGGAAGTCAAAGGAATTTTCAAGTACATCCAGTGCTGTGTAATTAAAATAAATGTGTTTAGCTCCTGTCTAACATAAATATGACATTTAATTTCAAAACCAGTTTTGAAGAAAGTTATTTAAAAACATCCTTTAATGCTGTAATTATTGTTTCCTACAGAGGATAGAGTAGTTGCTATGATATATAATGTGATTTTCAAAAGAGGAGGAGTCTTCAGAGAGAGAGAATGAACAAGTACAGCATACAAAGCAAGAGCTGAAATCTAGGCTGCGATGTTGAAATCAATGAAGGAAGATTTAGAAAAGCCTGACAATATTTCTGTGGAGCTTTTACTGCTAAATTTTAATGATTTGCTACTGCTTCATAATTACTTTTCCTGATGTCACTGAAAGTTAACTTCAAAGCTTGCTTCCTGTTGTTTAAGTCTGATGTGGATTCCTCATTAGAAACTGCTCAGACAAGGAGATGCCTTTTAAATTCAGATGCATTTCTTTCTGCCCTGTAAAAAAAGTTAGGCTTGCAGCGTGACTTTCATATCAGTACCTAAAGGAAACAAAGCCCTCCCTGAGCAAGATGAGTGATTTCCCTTCAAATAAACTCCCACACATTTTACTAGCTTCGGGGGGGAGGGCGAAATTTGTCCAAAACACTTGTTTTTGTTTGAACCTTCAAACTTACAGAAATGTGCATAAAGTCCTCAGTTATATATTAGAATATTTTATTTTGTATATTTCCTCAGAAATCATAGGTACTGCAGCCCCTTCATCAAGCTCCATTCCATGGCCACATCTTTACCCCTAATATGCAGTATGTACTACTGCTGCTGGGGAACATGAGGCACAGAAGTTGTCATATGCCCCGGGTCACATAGTTGGTCAGTGGCAGAGTCTCTTGTCTACAAAACCTGTACTCTAACCTCTGCACCACTCTGCCTCCCCCACCCTGTCAGATAAAGTACAAAGCATTGAGTGTGTCTCACCAGGCCCCATTTTTCTTTGTTCTCAAACATCAAACACTAATACACACTAACAAAATGTAGGGGAAGTGTTGAGGTGTGTGTGTTATATAATCCTTTGACATATTTATGCAGCAATTCAAAGTCCATGCGTTTGAATACTTTATCTGAGGAACATTATAAATGGAAGTCAATGGGACTATTTGCATGTGTGAAATTAAGCCCCCATTTGCAGGTTTAATGTACACATAAGCTATACCACTTATATCACAACATGAAGTGAGAAGGAAAGGGTTAAATAGAAGTGAATTAAAGAGGGAATTTAAAAACTAATCAGAAGCTTTGCTGGCATACAGAATGCAAAAATACTAAGATAACTGTAGCCAAGTCATGAAAAAATAATTTGAATAATGAGTGAAACCTGAATAAAAGAATTGGAAGAGCCATACTATCATTTATTTATACTCAAGGAAACTAACAAATGCAGCACTTTGAATGGTTTTGGATATCAGTAGAGAGAGCTGGAAGTTGTGCATATTTGACAAATCTTTTTTGTGGTAAGGATTTATCAGGTTACACATTGGACTCTTCCTAGCAAGGTAAGTAAGAGGTTCTATACATTATGATAAAATATAATTGCACAGACGACACTGAGGCTTTCATCTCTCCCATCCCTGGAGGCCTTTGTCACCCTCATCCTGTTCTGACATCAGGGAAGGAGGTAATATGATTAGGGTACCCTAATGGTTATCTCTTCAGTCTCGGGCTCCCCACATTACAAGGCTTTGGCTTTCATTTCCTTTGTCCCATGATCTAAAGAAGAGGTTATAATTAAAATTAATGGAATAACATTAAGTAAATGTAGGTTGCTAGCTCTGTGACAAGGTATACCAGGCCCTGAGGTCCCTTGCTGGAGGCTTCATGATCCTACCACACCCTGTCCCATTACTAAAGTTCAGAGTCAAACATTTAACAAATAGAAACAAGGGCTAAATTTGCCAGATAACTGAGTTGCAACAAATAATGCAACCACCTTGAACTGTAATTGACATTTGCTCAACTGCTTAATTTCCCATCCGTTTGAACCAAGTTTGACCGTGGTGTGAGATGAAGCTTAACTTTACAATTATGGAATGCATAGTAAAACTACCACCTTTTGCTAAATTAGAAGGAATAAGCTTCTGATGGGAGTTTATGTGCCATGCTAACAGATTATAGAAGATTAAAAGGAAATTTTAATGAAGTGAAAAGCAGCCCTTGCAGCCTCTAACCCTCATGATTAGAGGAGCAGAAGCAAAGGGATTTAGCAGGGTTTAGCAAGATGAGGTTGATGGGGTAGGGAGATTACTACTTGCGGTTGGAACCAGTTGTTTGTTTAACTTATGTCTCCTTAGCTAATATATATTTTAGGGCTCCAATTTGTTCAGGAGCATCAAGGAGTATAGCCTGCGACAAGCATAGGAAATATAGTCTGTAGGAACAGCTTCTAAGGTCAGTTTATCAAAATGAACAAAGTGTTGAACAGGACAGCATTTATGTGTGTGTGTGTCATCTGCATATGCACATGCTATCTATATTTGTAATGCAAGAATACAGAAAAGTTATTTTGTTTTCATATGATAATACCTAGCTCTTATATAGCACTTTTTGTCAGTAGATTTCAAAGCACTTTGCAAAGAAGGGCAGTATCAGTATACCCATATTACAGACCGGGAAACTGAGGCACAGGGAGGCGACACAACTCCCCCATGGTTACCCAGCAGCCAAACCAGGAATAGAAATGAGGTCTCCTGAGTCCCACTCTGATACTCTGTCCACTAAGCCACACTGCCTCCCATAAAACCTAAACTCTTGACTACCCCTTTTAGATAGTAGCAAGTATTTTGTGATAGGAGAAAAGTAATGTAGTTTTCACTATAAATAAAAATGTTATTTAGCATATACAATTGTAAAACATTTACAGCAGTGTATTTGCAGCACTGGTCAAAGATCTTTCCAGGCCTCTTGTTCCTCCATGTTACTGTGATGATGGAGGGGAATGTAAAAGCTGCAGGCTCAATAAGTTATAATGAAAACACCAAAGGATGGTGAAGGATGACCTTAATGTTGGGAGATGAAGAGGACTTAAAAAAGCAAGTCACTGTCATGATACAATTTGTTACCATAAAATAGGCTTTATATGGGAGTTGTGGGTGCTTGGCACAGAGGAGAAAAAACAGAAAACTATGTTTATGCCAGTGTCATCAGTGTTTTATACCAGAGCTACTCTCCTAATCTAACTTGGATTTACTCTGTTCTGGGGAAATGTCATGATTTTGACAATGAACACATCCTCTGAACTGCAAGGTATTAGCGCTCAGGTCTGATTCTGCAAAGCACTTAAGCATGTGAATAGAACTACTCATTTGCTTAAAGTTAAGCACATGCTTAAGTGCTTTGCTGGATTGGGCCAGAGTACCCATCAGCACCTTGTAGGATCTGATCCTTGACCATTGCAAGAGGCTGTCCCTTCATCCCCCATTTCTTTGCCAGGTTGATAAAGGGATTAATATAAGATCCTGGACTCTCAGTTTCAGGCTTGATAATTATTATTTCAAATATTTAATTTTTGGATAATTGCATCTGTTGCTTCCATTTTGTCCTCAGTAGAATGATATTCCTTAAACTATAATGCAAGCGGTGTTTTACCACACACAGGATTTTGACAGATCCCTGGGAATTTTCATTCTAAATAGGACAGAAACCTTACAAACCCTTTGAAAGGATAAATCATAAGAGTTGGAGCAGACTGTCTATTCCTGATAGAAAGATAAGAGAACTTACAGACTTTAAGGCCAGAAGGGACCATCATGACCATCTAGTCTGACCTCCTGCACTTTGCAGGCCACAGAACCCCACCACCCACTCCTGTGATAGACACATAACCTCTGGCTTTGTTACTGAAGTCCTCAAATCATGATTTGAAGACTCCAAGTTACAGAGACTCCATCATTTACACTAGGTATAAGTTTGGACACATGGCAAAACTTTTATCTATGCTGCTATAGGACAGCAGAGTAGACACTTTCTACCCCATCCAGTGAGGTTTTTCTGAGTGGTGGTAAGTATGTTGATGGATGCATGCTTCTGTCAGCTTAAATACATCTACACTGAGGGTTAGGTCAGCATAGCTATGGCACACACAGGTGTGAATTTCACGCCCCTGAGCACCAGAGGTATGTGGGCCTAACACTTACATGTAGACTAGGCCTTAGAGCAGTGTCAAGTACATTGGTGTCCTGGTTGCAGTCTATGCATTCTACTGCACTATAAATATTAATAACCTGCTTCAGTAGATTTGATATTTCTGAAGAGCACTTGAAGAATGACTTTCCAAGAAAAAAAAATCCATCTTGGAATGCAAAGCAAGTTCTATGCAATATCTTAAAGAGTCATAATTTGTACTAATTGGCATGCTCATGAGTTAAGTTCTTTACCTTCAACCAACTGGCACTCAGAAAAGTGAGAAATCATTTTCTACCTTAGACCTAGCCAAATATATAATTTCCACTTTAATCATCATAACTGAAACTCGATGAATAGTATAAGCCAGGGACAAACACATTTGCACTAATAGAAAGTAAGATTTAACCAAATGATGACTACAACTATTTTCTTATACATCTTAGGCTTCAATGGACAGTGTTATCTCCCTGTTCACTTGAGTGTAATGTAGGTTTCTGTTGAGTTTGGATAACAACTGCAATGCGCTGTGTAAAAGGGACCTTTATCTGAATTTGATTAGATATTTTGAAAAGCAAGAGACTTAATAAGAATCTATTAACTTCAACAAAATCAATAAGATTCAATGCAAATCAAAAACAATTTCTCAAAATCACGTTTTAGATTCAAAGCTACTACTATTAAATCTCTGCTGGTAGGTGGATTAAACTTCTTGGCAGTACCTCCTGGAGATGGTATTTCCAGGAATGATACAAAAAATCAAGTGCTATGAGTGTAGGTAAAGATACTGGTGCCTCTGAAAATATTTGCTACAACTATGGTCAGTAGGTACTCCAGAGTTTCTCCAGTACCTGAACTTTTGCTAACACAAAAAAACCCACAATTTTGCTTTATGTTTGGATAGCCGTTAGGCCTCTGTTCACATAGAATCCCAAACCCGCTTAAAACCAAGACGTTTGGGTGTTTGTTTGCATGCAGAAGCATAAGCCCTGGTGGAAAAAAAGATGGTGTGGTGGCAGATCACTGGAGCTTCCCTCCATGAACAATATTCTACAAACAAGAATAGGTGGAAAACTCTTCAATGCTGGTGATTTCATCTGACAGCAGATGCTGCTTCTTGCTTGTGCTATTAACTTTTCACTCTTATCCCAAGAAATTAGCTTTTAGTTCTAGCATCCTGTGTCTTGTTACTATTATGGAAACAAGGAGAAAAAAACAGTCTTGTTAATTTTTTCAGCTGTGTACCCTTGTAATTTTTTCTCCTCTATCCCTTAAAAACTCAAAATCTTTTCTTCATCTGGTATCCTTTATTACTGAAAGGATTGTTTACTGTGTTTAGTCATTCCCCAGGCAAATCTCTCATTGCCAGTTTTGGTTTTCCTCATTGGTTTATTTTTACATACTGTTTTTTAAAACTCTTTTCCTGTCTCTCTCAGATTTTTTTGATCTTATACATGGCTGTTTTTTTCTTCTTATTTCTTTATTTATATGTTTTACTTTTACATCTTTTTGAGATAGTAGTTGGGAGCTAGATCCACAAAGGTATTTAGGCCCATAACTACTTCTGTAGGGGTATGTCTACACTACAGGATTAATCCGAATTTAGATAATTCGAATTTGGGAAACAGGTTGTATAAATTCGATTGTGCGCGGCCACACTAAGCACCTTAATTCGGTTTTTAACCACATTAATTCGGTGGTGTGCGGCCACACTACCCCATTAACTTAAACACAGTAATTCGGTGGTGTGCGGCCACACTAACCCTAATTCGAATTAACAAAATCGATTTAGGCTCTACTCCGTTCGTCGAGGTGGAGTACAGAAATCGATTTAAAGGGCCCTTTAATTCGAATTAACTGGCTCTGTAGTGTGGACGGGTGAAGGGTTAATTCGGATTAACGCTGCTAAATCCGAATTAATCCCGTAGTGTAGACCAGGCCTAAGTGTCTCAGTCCAACATTTAGGCACCACTGATATTCTTAAAGTCATGCAGCTGACTTCATAGATGCCTAAATCCTCTAGGCACCTAAGTTTCTGCCGGTAGCACGTGCAAAGCCACCTAAGTGCCAATGCCATCCCACAGCTAATGAGTTGCCTGGAGCCCTTGCTGAAGTGGGATTCTCAACCTAACTGTTCTCCCACATACCTTGCCATAAGGTCTTGATCCTGTAGGCATTCTCAGAATACACCTATGGGATTACACCCTGCACAAAAGACAGCCAAGAGAAAGCAGCTGGGGAATTTTGGGGGCTGGTTAGCTTGTGTGTATTGCCATAGGGAGGAGTGCTTACCTGGGATATGGGATTCCAAGTTAAAATCCTTGCTCTGCATGATTAGGCTATTGAGTATTCTATGTTGGGTCTCTTGCAGTTTCTTCTGTTGAAGCTGTTCCACTTTGTATAACTGATTAAATATTCATTGGGCCAGAGAGAGGGACTGTATAGCTCAGTGATTAGGGTACTTATCTGGGCTGTTGGAGACCAAAGCTCAGATCCTTGCTCCAATACTCATCCTTTCAAAAGCACTGAGACTGATGGATGAAAAGTGCTATATAAAAGCTAAGTATTACAAACATGGAGTAAAATTTCCTTCAGAACCACTTATTTCCACTCTTTATTTATTTCCCCCTCTTATATCATTATTTCAAACAGTACCTCCATTTTGAGCTCCACCCTATCGTTAGTTGCCCCTTTGTCACTTTACAGCCTCACAAACCAAAAATATGTGGGTTTCTGGAATGGGCAGACAAATTAATGAGTCACAGATGCTGCATTTTACAATATTTCTCTGACCATAGTTAATAGGATCAACTCAAACAAAGGATTCTATCAGAGCTGAGAATAGGCCTACAAACTGATCTACCCTTTTTGTTTTACCTATTTGCATATACCATATAATTATTTGGATTTTCTTTTTTCAAAATAGAGATTTTAGCACTTGTTTTTTTTCTAAAGTAATTTTTAAAAAATTCCAACAACCCTCACGCAGCCCTCCCTGCAATAAATTTAAATCATTATGAAAAAACAGATAGTCTTAGAGAAGAGCATTTTGTCAGTAATGCGTACATGTTGATTGTTTGCATCCTTAGTTCCTGCAGCAGTATCTGTAAGTCTACCAGTGGCAGTGTTTGAGTGGAAAACCTCAGGCTTACAGTGGCTTTAACTGATAAGGGATTTGTCACTTGGTAACACTGCAAAAAATCTTCCATGGAGATTCGCTGGAGGCTTTAAATGTATTTGCTTCAGCTATGTTTGCTTATTAAACATTTTCAGCATTTTGCTAGCAGTACTTGGTAGAACTCTCCCCCTCCTCCAAGTGTATATTGGGGTAAACAAGAAAGATAGGCCTGAGAATAAAGAGTTTAACATATGAGAAAGAATGTCAATTTCAAACCACAAAAGTTAGCCCTTTTAGAAAATCTGGTTAGTGTAAAGGACACTAAATTCCTACAGATCCAGGAGGGAGGAAAAGAGCTTGACTTTTGATTTTGTGACTGGGATGAGTAAAGCGAATAAATGCTTTATAGATTTCACAGACACTTGGATCATTCTTGGTTCTTGTGCTAGTTTATAAATATTAGAATTGTCTCAAGGACAACAAATGCTCCATACAGATATAAAAGTGTTATAACACTGTTCAGTGTAGGGAATATCAATCCTGGCATTCCAACATCAAATGACTGTATATTCCTTACTATAGTCTGTAACACATTACTTTTGTTACGTAGGTTGGACAATATTAAATATTATAAGAAATTTCCCCTGATGAAATACCTAAAGTTTGAAATTTCTTTCTGAGCTTAGTCATCCTGTGTCACAATGTTACATTTGAGCCTAAAGAGCCAAACTTTGCTGTCTATACTCAAGATAGTGCCGTGCTTTGAATTTAGATTGGTGTAACCGATAGAATTTGGCACAATGTCTTTCAACTTGAGCGAACTAAAATTAAGGAACATAATCATGCAGCTACAGACATTGGCAGAAACAATGTTCAGTTTCATCTCCTCAGGGTAAAAAACAACTTATATATCTTTGTCAACTTCTCTCCTGTTAGACAGCCACATTTAAAAGTTTTAATGGTAACAGCAGACCTCTAGAGTAAGTCACTGAAATGTTATTCCAAGAAGCTATCTGTTATGTAAGTGAACTGAACTGTATCAAACTCAGCAGTTTCACCTGTAGGGGTTTCATGCAAACATTTTGTCCCCATTTTGATCTGCCTGAATTCATTCCCCACAGAGTTAGCTTTGAAATTCTGGATTGGACAAAATCTTAAAGTAAAACTCAGCTGAAAACAGTGGCAGCTAGTTTTGATTTGAGGAAAAAAAAAAAACCCTGCTTTTTTAAGGTAAGGTTTCCTTGTAGCATGTGGCTAATAAAGCCGAAGGTTTATATATATAATATGTGCTCATTGAGAGAGAAAGAGGGAGCTTGAGATCCTGGAAAAGAAGCTCTAGATGTGGGCTAGAATGTAGCCTCTAAAATAGTCTATGACCAAGACAGATGGACCCAAGAAGTTTGAGGGGGATTGGAGAACCATTGGTCTGGTCTGGCCCATTTCAACTGGTAGCATTGGGGGGGGGGAGGGGCACAACAACAAATTGGACCATTCATTTAAAACAAAGGTATCAGCGAGATGTGGAGATACGGCATAACCACGTGTCCCTTCTTAATTCACGCAGTGCTTTGGCTATTCACCTTAGAAGTGAACAAGGCAGAAACATTTCTGATGCAGCCCTCAGTAAATCAGTTTGGACAGTGCAAGAACGTCCTACTTGTTCGAAGAAAGAAAAAAATAAAAAGGTATGTGTACAATATTTGTGATGAATCCATAACTCTGTAATAACCTTGCAAATAATTCATTGAGTAGAAATCAGCAGAAATTGAAAGAAATTATGGCCCGGTCACAGGCATTTCCCAAGCACAATAAGAGGCTAAATTTCATCAAATAAATTATTTGCCATAAATTGTTTGCTCAGCTCTTGTTATACAACTGTGAACAATGCTGTATACTACAAATGCAGTGGTTTGACTGTCCTTGTGCAAAGTCATTGTAATTTAATCTGAAGAATATTCAAAGGATACACAGAGACACTATGTAAACTCACTAAGCCCAGAATTTGCAGGTTTCCTTTTTCCCTTCTTGTAGCTGAATTAGTGTGAGCTGAACAGTGCCTACTGTTCACCACCAGAGGTCTTCAAAGAACACACTATAGACAGCTTTTTAGTTAACTGGAAATGAGAGGGATGTCTGAGAGCCACAGCTGACAGGAATGGATAGGAAGTAATTTACTCAAGTATTCCAAGTAATTATCAGTGATGTGGAAATCTTAGACAAAACATTTGTGCCAGATGGAACTCCTGCTAGAAAATCAGAACAGCTCTAGTAGTTTTGCTTCATGGTCTAGCTACACTGTTTTCTACTTTCCCTGCTTGGTGAGGTAGGGAATTTTTTAATCTTGACAATGACTTTGCAATTGCGTCTCAAATCTGTATAGAAATAGGGAAATTATTTTGGGGCAAACTCCTAGCATTACCTATGAAGTCTAGGCAAGGGACACTGGGGATTAGGGGTGAGCATAGGGAACATGGATTTGTGTGCTCGCAATGACCGGTACAATAACTATCCTGCAGTTGCAAGGCAGGATATCTTGGAGCAGGCTGCTACCATGTGCTGCTGCTGCTATTTACTGCTACTCCATCATGCAATACCTGGCTGACCCTTGTTGCAGACTGTACCCTTTATGATAATCCGCTGGAGCCATAAACATGCCCTCTAACCAAGAGACTCTGGATTGTCATGCATGGGCTGGTAGGCCATGCACACTTTGCTGAGCACTATTTTAGCGAAGTGTGGAAGTCTCCCCTTGCTTAAATGCTCTTCCTTTACTTAAGGAAGGATTTAACCTATGTCCCTCTTTACTGGTTTTATATAGCAGATGTGGCTCTATTGAAAAATAAATCCCCATTGAAAATATGTCTCATAGCCCTATATCAATAAAGAGAATAAATAAAGTGAAAGAAATCAGTATTTCTAGGAAACATCAGCATCAGAATGTGTGGAGTGCAGTATTTATTTCAGGCTTAATGGCTATCTTAAAATATTTTTTTTAAAAACAAATCTTGGTTGCATTAATGGAGAGGTTTTTTGGCAAAAAATCAGAATGAAAGCCGAAAGTCGGATGCACTTTTTCTCCTTGTTCCAGAATGAAAAGGCCAGGGGCAAATGATGGTTAAGAACAGGTGTAGTGATGTTTTAGCTCTGTTTGCCAACTGTATAATTAAGAATGATGGCTGTACAGTATAGAGAATAAAACAGAATAGGATTAACTGATAACTAGAGCACAGTAGGAGACAGAGTAGAAATCAGAGCTTAGATACCATGGTAATGACTCGTGTTATAGAAATCCCAGAAGCCGATAATGGCAAAGTTAGACTATGAATCTGTAAGTTTCTACAAATGGGTGGAGCCCTGCACTTGCCCAGAGTCCCACTGCAGCCAGAGCAGCTTCACATGAATGGAAGTGTCCAGCCACAGAGAGCAGCTTCCAGGATCAGGGCTTTAAAAGTAAAATTTGAAGAAGAGCTGAGTTAAATCTGCAGCAGCACAATGCACCTTTGTAAAAACTTCCCTAGTTTCAGATGGAATTTATACACATTATCTGCTATCTGGGGATTCTTCATGTTACTGGGTGTAGAACAAGCATGTTTCTAATAGTACCTTAAGGCCTTCCCATTTTAATTTTGCAAGAGATGTGTTGCTCTAAGCCAACACTTTCTGCTCTCTATTGTATGCTGTTCACTTTTACTTCACACCTTCACAAAAGGATGGTGGTTTTAGTGGCTGTTGTTTGGAAAATAGGAACTTTTATACACTGATTATTTGGATCACTGTCTAATTCAAGGAAAGTGTTAGAGAAAGCATCAGGCTCCGTCTCTAGTGACCCTCATGTTTTGGTGGCACTGGTGACTCCTGATAAAGAGAAAAGCCATACAGCTATTTCACAAATCTGGGAATTCTGGGACAGTTTTCAGTACAAGTCTAGGGAGAGTTTCTCCCAGAACAGACAGTTCATGAAAATACGAAGTCAGCTTCAACATATTTCATCTTATCTATCAGTCCCTGCCCCTGAGGGAATAAAAGCATTAGAAGACCAACACTTTCCATTTACTGCCCTATAGTAAAAAGCAACAGAGGGTCCTGTTGCTTTTTACAGACTCAGACTAACACGGCTACCCCTCTGATACTTGCCCTATAGTAGAAGACTTGATAAATGTAATGCTGATTGATTTTTTTAAACAAAAATCTAGCATATAGCTGGTGGAAAGCGAGAGAACAGCAGTAGTTAGCTCCTACCCTCTCTATTACGGTTACATGCCGTGATTCAAGTTTTGTTTTGAAAGACAGTGAGCCTGTCAGAAGAACTGTTAATCAGAAACAAAAGGGGCCCTGTAACTCCATCTTGAGCTGATGGAGTTCTCCTTTTATTATGGATCATATTTTGAATTTGCTTGATAAGGTCAGTCCTGAAGATACACTGTAGCTTTCACTGCCCAAGAATGAAATAGCAACTTAAAATGCTGAAGAGAGCTCTGCACTGCAGCATTCAGACAACCCGGGTGAAAGCCTGAGTCCTCTGAGGTCAATGCAAAACTCCCATTGCCTTCAATGGAACAATGTTAGACCAATACTGAGCACTTTTAAAAATTCCATTCCACATGGGCTCTGTTAATTCATCTGTGCCTCTAACATAGGAATAGTTCTTTCTGGCAGATATTTTCAGGCTGTGCTGAGACTGCTAACGGTTCTCTGACGTCCTCAGAATTACTAGAATTTACATTGGCTTTTTAATTGCTTCTGCACTGATGCATTATTGTAAGAAGAGCACATCCCTGCACCAGCCACTGGTGCTTTTGTTGTTGCTCATTTCTCAGAAGAAATTATGTACATCAGTAAACCCACCAAGTACAGATTATTTTAAAAACAGGGTTAGAGAACAGTTAAGAGAAGTCACAAGTATGCAGAGGAAATTCCATTTAAAGAAAAGGCTTTAGAAGGCTGGACATTAAAATGGTGATGGGTGCTATAGAAACTCCTACTAAAGCAGCACTGTTGCAGGTGGGAAACCCTCCCTCAAAACTTTAACAAAAAATCTCAATAAATTATGAAAAGTTTTTGAAAGATCATCTTATTTTTAAAGTATTTTAAAAAGCTTCCCCCCCACTGAAGGGGGGCAATTAAAATGGGTGTCTTCCATTAAAGTTTTCCTTTAATTGCCCTAATGTTGCTAGCTGTTGGGGGTGGGGGTGGGGGAGTGGTTCCTGAAGGATGGGGAACGTTTTGATACTTGTCTTGATTTTGTGTTTTCTGGCCTGGCCTTTGAATAGAATATCATATGTCTTTGAATTTGTACAGCCTGTTACAACACATATAGCCCTCTCTGTGTTCTGTGACCAAGGAGTTTACAATTTGCTGTAGTGGTTCCACTGCAAACGCGAGAGTAAAACACTCTATATGAGACAGTGAAGAGCTTGAACCAAAGCACTGGAGTTAAACACCTCTGAAATTCAGGACTAGTCAGAACTCAGATCTGGATTTCCCAGCTGCTCCTCAGCTCTTTAATAAGCTGAACCAAAGCCCCTGATCTAAACACCCTCCCTCATGAATTTTGGAGCTTTGAAATTTGCATCCAAATTTTGCTGCTTGAGCTCATATCTATTCCAGTCACACCACATCTAAATAGTGCTTAAATGGGACCTGTGTCTCATAGGTCTTGTACAAGCTCCCTGAATATAGGTAAATTCCCTTTAGGATTAATTATGATTTATTTATATAGCTCCACCAATATGCACCTTACAGGCAAATAAAACATGATATCTGATGCCCTTCGGTGAGAATTGTCAGAGGTGCTAAACACCAGCAGCTTCCGACAATGTCAGCAGGAACAGAAGGCCCTCAGAATTCCTGATAATCAACAATTGCCCTCTGAGCTAAGACATAACAGAAGGCCTGATAAACAATGGAGTGTAAGAGACAAAACACATCAACCATCCTTTTTACTCATTCTTATTGCTCAAATTCTAGCCCAATTGTCAAATGTGGCAGCTCACTCCCCTCTGTACCTTCAGGGCAAAGATGAAGCTGCTTAGCCAGTGCTTTTATAACTGGTGAACTCAATCAATAATCGATTTATATTCACATATAAATGAAGATACAAGTAAAAGCAAAATACTGTGGTGGTTTATGCCTGATTAAGAAAGTATATAAGCTATGTTTGCAAATGATGTGCAGTACTCTGGTTGCTGGCAAATGGCCAGTGCAGTCCTCAGTGTTGTAAAGATTGAGTACCCTGGTAGTGTAATGATGTGAAAAATGTTTCATTTATAAATCAAAGGTTTGATATTTTGTGTGTGTGTCTGGTTGTAGAAGCAACTGAAATCACTATCGTTGGTTTTACTTCTGCCACTTAAAACCACCTATGCAACTTCATGTGAATGTATTTATAGCAAAGTCAAGTTTGGTTTCAAACAAGGAAAAAATCTTCTTAGGTTGAGCCCAGTGCCAAGCATGCCTTGGGCACCAAATAAAGAAATAATACTCTTGTATGCCAAATTTTATCCTTGGAACAAATCCTTCAAGATGGAGGAGGGCAGGTGTGGATTGTAATAGAAACTCCGATAGTGCTTCCTGTAAAGCATGTGCAACCTTCAGCACCCATCCTACAACTGGGCCCTTAATGTCTAACAAGGCATTTAATGGGTCTTTTGTTGTTGTTTCTAGACTTCGAAGAATATGGGAGGAGGAACCATTTCTTTCTACCGTCACTAAGAATTTTGTGCACATCTCTGCTTTGAATGAAAAGGCATGTCTCTGATCATAGCAGAACTGAACTTTTTAGATGTAAAGAACATGCACACAGTGCTGGTCAACAACTAAAGAAATTTGTAATGAAATAATGGAAAATTCTTTTTTTTTTTTTTCATTTTGAAGTGTTCAGTGCTTTTCAAAATCCTTTTCAACTTCTTCATTTTATTGAAAACATCATGGAAATTTTATGTTTACTGAAAGCCTAGTAAATAAATACAACTTTAAAAAAAAAAAGCAGAATATTTTTATGAAAAATTAATTAAAAATATTGACAATATTTTCAGGAAAAATGTAATTTTTCAAAAAGGCCATTTTCGTTCAAAAAAGTCAACCACCTCTACATGTAAAAACAAAAATGCCTGTGGATTTTCATCTATACCGAGTAAGTATAAAGAGGGAAAAGATAAATTCAACCTTATTTACTCTTATTTGACTGGGGTCAAGATATAAAAAAAAAAAATTGCCCAAAGTTAGGTTCCTATATCCATATTTAAATCTTAAATAAGCACTTTTGAAAATCAGGCCACTTATTTGGCCACTTACCTATAGACTTAGGTATCTCATTTTAGATATCCATTTTTGAAAAATCTTGACCTGGAAGCTTAGGTGCCAGAATATTTAGTGCACTAGTAAAGGTTATATAGGACTCATCTTCAAAGTAATCTATGAATATTAACTAATTAGTATTACTATAGTACGTGTCCAACAAAGCTGTGTTATAATAATTTGTTTTAACATACCCCTCAAAATCTTTATTGATGAGGTGCTGACATCATGTACTTAGGTATAATTATAATCTAATAGGCTGCTCAAATACAGCTATATAATCCATATATGATGGTGATTAATCATCACTTTTGAAGGCTAGAAAGGCTACAGTGCAGTATCATAAAGCCCTTGCACAGAATAAATGTGTTTGTTTAATGACATATGCATTCAGTAGAAAATCAAAACCAAGAAAATTGAAGCATCAGCATCATAATTCATTAATGGAGAGTTTTGCTTTCTCAGTGACTAATACTAACAAAACATCTGTTAATTCATTTAAATTGTGCTTGATGTGACCTAGTTTATGTAATAAATGTTTTTTGGCAAATCTGGATTGAAACTAAATATAGAAATTATAAATGACCAACAGATGTACAGTCAAAGAACAATAATGATAAAAAACCCTGCACAGTAAGTGTATAATTTGAGATACAGCATTGCATGCAATGATTCCACAGTTCAATGCTAGAGATGAGTATATATTGAAACACCTGAGCCATGTGGGTTACTGGATATTAGCAAACTAACCACAAGTAATTCAGTAACCTGTTCCCGGAAGAGTGCAGGTCAGCTTTTGAGAGGAATTAGTGGAAAAATAACTGCTCAGAGCTTGCAATATGTATTGTATGTATTTAGATCCACTGACATGGTGAAGGACTAAAAAAAACAAAAAACAAGGAAATATAAGAGTAGAAATCACATGGCCTCTTCTTAATTCTCACCCTGCTCAATCAACTAACTCCTTTCAACACATATGATCCATCCATTCTCCTGGGTTGTTCTTTTGTGAATCTATATTCTATTGATTCGACTAGATTCTTCCTACCTCTCTGATTGCTGCTTCAGAATCACCTTGAATGACTTCTCCTGCTTGCTCCAACTCTGTCCACATCATTCAGCATTCTTTCCTTGATCCCCCTTTTTTCCCTCCCTGCTCTTTATTTCTGAATGACCTAAACCATTCTCACAGTTTCAACTAATGTCTCTATGCAGATGATTCCCAAATCTACCACTTCACCCCATTCTGTCTCTCTCTATTTATTTTCACATCTCAAAGTGTCTTTCTGGATGTTCCACTCTCCGTTCAAACCCAATATGGTGAAAGCGAATGATCTTTCAAACTATCACTGCTGCTCAGTTCTTCATCCTAGCGGGTAGTTTTGCTATCCTCCTTGTGACATAGCTGTGTCACCTCAAGCATCATATTAGCACCATTATGAGACTGGATTTTCCATTCCTTGTCTTCTGTTTCTTATGGACTGAACTGTATTGTCTCTCCAACTTAGTTCACAGTCTCATATTACAGGGACTATGTTTTTCTCTATGTATTGTCCAGTACCACATGCATTGGCAGCCCTTTGTAAATAATAAAGATGACTAGACAGAAATACTCTGTGGGCTTTCTCCCTGTGTAACAGATCTCCACTAGTCCTGTCCAAAGTTAATGAACTAGCATTTGGTATGTTCTGTAGATGGAGCAAAAAATTGTCATACTGGATCATGACAGTATTCCTATCATTGAGTTACGGAATAAACTTCCCACATGGAAATTGTCTTTTTAACCCCTTCAGTTACAGGCTGACTTGTGCCTTGAACCATGAGGGATTCCTTTCATGCTTAACATTTACAGTTACATTACAGTAACAAGTACTCATTCTCCATATACATGTCAAATTCTTCTGTGAAACCTACTATGCTCTTGACCTTAATGATATCTTGTGGCAATGAGCAGCCATTGGATAAATATGTATTGTGTAGAAAGGTATTCTTTTATCTATTTTAAATGTGTTGCATTTCAGCATTATTGCATGTGTCCTCCTCTTCTTGTACTATGAAAAAGGTAGAGTGGCATCCCGATGTACTTCCTTATGTCACTCAATATTTTTATAGCTCTGTCATGTCTCCTTTTATTTGTCTCCTCCCTCAAATAAACAGTTCCAAGCTTTTCAAGTTCTCTTAGTACAGACCTCTTTCCATGCCTCTGATCATTTTCACCACTTGTCTCTGAACCCAACCCTGGTTCCACTGAATCCTTTTTGAGATCGGTTGACCAGAATTGCACACAATATTCCAGGTGATGATATACCATCAGTTTATATATGGCTTTATATAATATTTTCAGTTGCAGAAGTATATTGTTTTCATAGCTCATCTCACCTCATATTGTTCTAGATAGTAGACACTTTTTATTGAGTGTGTGGAAGAAAAGGTATTCACAGAAAGATAGGTGGCAGTCTATTAACATTGCTTCTCTGTAAGAAACTCAGTGTTTATACTCTCAAGCCATTATGCGTACTCCCCTTCACTCGACTCTAGGTTATCAGAGTCTATTTCTACTCTTCTGCACAACTGGGCAGTAGATTGCTTGGGCTTGATTTAAATGGCCAAAAGGTAGTTTGTACCATCTGGTACTCTGTTAAAACTCTTGACCTTGGTATTTCTGCAGCTGGCTCTCATTCTTTTCTCACATTGTCAACCAAGGGTATTTTGGTGTAGATTGTGTTTAGTGTCATTAGTAGTTCTCAGTATATCTAAAGTACACTGAAAATGCAGCAAACAGCTCTGAATGTTTATCTGTTAGCATATAGAATACTCCCTATTACACAAAAGAAAATGAATGAAAAATGGAAAGGAGATGCAGCCTGATTTCTGAAGTAGCTGAAGTACTGTAAGTTTGCCATTAAGGCACTAAAGTTCTACATTGATTGTTGGCAGTCTCTGAAGGTGCAACCAAGCTGGGCACATGACCTTGTCATCCCAGGCTTCTCCTGGGAGTTTGTTCTCTACATGGAGACATCTGACATTGGCCTGGGAATGGTGGTCTCCCAAGACTTTGAAGGTGAAGAGCATCCCTACCTATATTTGAGCAAAAAGTTATTCCCCAGGGAGAAAGCATATTCTGTTATTGAGAAGGAGGCTCGGGCAATCAAGTGGGCTGTGGACTCCCTCAGGTATTACATTCTGGGTAGGCCCTTCTCCCTAGACACAGACCATGCGGCTTTACTGTGGCTACACTCTAAGGGCTGGTCTACACTGGGGGGGGGGTGGAGATTGATCTAAGATACGCAACTTCAGCTACGCGTAGCTGAAGTTGAAGTATCTTAATTCGAGTTACCTGGCCGTCCTCACGGCGGCAAGTTGACTGCCGCGGCTCCCCCGTTGACTTTGCTTACTCCTCCTGCTGAGGTGGAGTACGGGCGTCGATTCAGGGATTGATTTATCGCGTCTAGACGAGACGCGATAAATCGATCCCTGATAGATCGGTTACTACCCGCCGATCCGGCGGGTAGTGTAGACATGGCCTAAGACAAGGATCTGCAACCTTTGGCACGCGGCTCGCCAGGGTAAGCACCCTGGCAGGCCGGGACGGTTTGTTTACCTGCCGCATCTGCAGGTTCGGTCGATCGCAGCTCCCACTGGCCGCGGTTCACCGCTCCAGGCCAATGGGGGCTGAGGGAAGCAGCACGGGATGAGGGACGTGCTGGCCGCGGCTTCCCGCAGCCCCCTTGGGCCTGGAGCGGCGAACCGCAGCCAATGGGAGCCGCGATCGGCCGAACCTGTGGATGCGGCAGGTAAACAAACTGGCCTGGCCCACCCAGGCACTTACCCTGGCGAGCCGCGTGCCAAAGATGCCGATCCCTGCTCTAAGAAGTACTCAACCTCACAGATTACGTGCTGGTATTTGGCACAATGGCCCTATTGCTTACAGGTGCAGCATCAAGCCAGGAAGGAGCAGGAAGGAGATTCCCCCCCCCCACAGGTACACCACTGATTTCCTGAGGAAACTACAATCCATTGGTGGTCTTCCAGAAAACACCATCTTAGCCACTATGGATGTAGAAGCCCTCTACACCAACATTCCACACAAAGATGGACTACAAGCCATCAGGAACAGTATCCCTGATAATGTCACAGCAAATCTGGTGGCTGAACTTTGTGACTTTGTCCTCACCCACAACTATTTCACATTTGGGGACAATGTATACCTTCAAGTCAGCAGCACAGCTATGGGTACATTGATGACATCTTCATGATCTGGACCCAGGGGAAGGAGGCCCTTGAGGAATTCCACCAGGATTTCAACAATTTCCACCCCACCATCAACCTTAGCCTGGACCAGTCCACACAAGAGATCCACTTCCTGGACACTACAGTGCTAATAAGCAATGTTCACATAAACACCACCCTATACCAGAAACCTACTGACCGCTATACTTACCTACATGCCTCCAGCTTTCATCCAGACCACATCACACGATCCATTGTCTACAGCCAAGCTCTAAGATACAACCACATTTGCTCCAACCCCTCAGATAGAGACAAACACCTACAAGATCTCTATCAAGCGTTCTTACAACTACAGTACCCACCTGCTGAAGTGAAGAAACAGATTGATAGAGCCAGAAGGGTACCCATAAGTCACCTACTACCGGGCAGACCCAACAAAGAAAGTAACAGAACGCCACTAGCTGTCACCTTCAGCCCCCAACTAAAACCTCTCCAGCGCATCATCAACGATCTACAATCTATCCTGAAGGATGACCCCTCACTCTCCCAGACCTTGGGAGACAGGCCAGTCCTCGCTTACAGACAGCCCCCAAACCTGAAGCAAATACTCACCAGCAACTACACACCACACAACAAAAACACTAACCCAGGAACCTATCCCTGCAACAAACCCTGTTGACAAACCTCTGTCCACATATCTATTCAAGGGACACCATCATAGGATCTAACCACATCAGCCACACCATTAGGGGCTTGTTCACCTGCACATCTACCAATGTGATGTATGCCATCATGTCGCAGCAATGCCCCTCTGCCATGTACATTGGCCAAACTGGACAGTCTCTATGAAAAAGAATAAATGGTCACAAATCAGACGTCAAGAATTATAACATTCAAAAACCAGTCAGAGAACACCTCAACCTCCCTGGACACTCAGTAACAGACTTAAAAGTGGCAATTCTTCAACAAAGAAACTTCAAAAACAGACTCCAATGAGAAACTTCGGAACTGGAATTAGTTTGTAAACTGGACACCATCAAATTAGGCCTGAATAAAGACTGGGAGTGGATGGGTCACTACAAAAACTAATTTCCCCATGCTAATTTCCCTCTATTATTACTCACACCTTCTTCTCAACTGTTTGAAATGAACCACCCTGATTACCACTACAAAAATGATTTTTCGTCCTGTTGATAATATCCCACTTTAAATGAATTGTCTCCTTAGGACTGACCCCCCACTTGGTAAGGCAACTGCCATCTTTTCATATACTGTTATATATATCTTCCTAATGTATTTTCCACTCTATGCATCTGATGAAGTGGGTTTTAGCCCACGAAAGCTTATGCCCAAATAAATTTGTTAGTCTCTAAGGTGCCACAAGTACTCCTCGTTGTTTTCACTGTCACTTGGATCTATTCTTTGATGATAAATTTATCCTTGTTTTCGCTCTAAATATAAGAGCCATGTTATGCAAAGTGGTGAACCAGAGCTGTATTTTACAAGCTATTCCTTAGGGAACAGCAGGTCTGGTAATTCTGTAGAGTGTTCAGTGAAGAAGGGGCTGGATGATGCAGGGAACGCTCTGAGGACAGTATGTGCCTGTTGCTACCTGTACAAAGACACCAAGGCCTATGAAGGCCTTGAAGGTAGTGCTTGTGTTGCCAGAGGCTGGTGGTTTCAGGGAGCTGACCCACAGCAGGCACCAATAAGACTTCCCCATGCTAAAATCAGGTGGTAATGAGGTGCCTTACAACCCTGAATACCCTTGGGGATCGTCACTCTCAGAGTAACCTCTTTCTAAAAGTTTTTCCCAGTTGGAGGCTAAATTGAACACTAGTGTAATACTATTGTCTTCAATGAAATCATACCCACTTACACCAGGGCTTAAATGGATCCTTACATTTTTTTTATTTTTTATTTTTATTTTTATTGCAAGGTCCATATTTTCAAATAGATGCACACCTCAGGGCTGATCCTTTTAAGAGGGAGTTGAGAATGCTCATGCACTTCTTGAGTGCCCTCCATTTAGGGTCAAAGCCCTCTCAAAAAGCCAGGAAAGGCCTAAATATACACAGAGCTATGAGTTATGAAAGATTTAATTCCATTTAAAAGCAATGATTTTCATTTGTCTGAAACTAAATTGAATAGCAAATCCAACACAGACTGCATTTCAGTGCTGCGTCTGGGGAGGCATCTATAGTTGTTCTCTGATGTTAATTCAGCTGCACAATGAAATATTCATTACCTTCTGTAACATTGAAAAAAAATCCTAACATGTATCTCCACAAAAAGAGGGGAAAATACATAACTGAATCTAACTTGTACAACATTCATCCACTAGCAGGTCACACTTGCAAACCAGTGTCTGGAATGAATTATGTTGACAGATGTTGGGGTTATGTAGCACTCTTTCAGGCTATTAACAAGCACCCGACAGATGTTGTAACCTTGGTGCTGGTAAAGCAATTATTTCAGTATAAATTGTTATTTCATTTGATTGCATCAGCTTTATCATCTCACTTTGAAAGTGGAGGATTCTTTTAAGAGGGGGATTCCTGGTGCTTTTAGGCTTCTTTAGAAAATATGGTCAACCTCTAAATGTCCTTGTGTCTTGTGTATTGTAAAAGGGTGGTCTGCTCCTTTTAGGGTTGGAGGCCTGGGGCCAGCCAGACCTGTTCTGAGGCAGAGTTCCTTTTCAAACAGCTGTTTGGGCCTAGCAGAGAGAATGGATTATCAGACTGAGCTGGGAAGAGGTCAAGTGATGCCTATAAAGGCTGAAGGGCTCAGAAGGAGAAAGCTACAGGAAGCAGGTTAACTCCTATGACTGGTTCTGGGCTCCCAGGCAGATGGCCTATAGGAGGAGTAGGGAATAAATGCCAGGAACAGGGAGATTCTGGCAAGGAGACCCTGGTGGGGGAGAGGGATTGGATGTATATGTGGAACATATGGTGAATTCTTTTATTCTGAAGCAATAAAGCTGAAGCCCTGAAAAAGAAGGCCTGAACTAAACTTTGGGTGTGATGTTTAATGCTTTGTAGGCAGGGGAGATAGGCCAGCAGTGTGCATGTGTATATTGTGATACAGGAGGGCCAGGGAGCAATGGGAGAGGGGAAATATATAAACCCTAGGCTAATTAAGGCGTGGTTCCCTGTAGACTAGGGAGGCTGGCTATAGGTTAATTGGAGCACCTGCAGTCAATTAAGGCCCTGTCAGGAACCTAATAAAATCCCCTGCTTCAAGCAGTCAGGGAGGAAGAAAAAGGAGAGAGGACTGGAGTGTAGAGGTGTGTTATGAGATTTGAAAGACCAGAGACCTAAAGTAAGAGAGACCCTGCCCCAGCAGGGGAGGGGGACTCCCTTCCCCAGTGTTGAAGGACTGAAGGTACCCCACCTAATGGGGAAGAGGGTAAGAACCCACAGGGGTTGAGAGGGGCTGGTGCTCAAAGTGAGGAGCAAACCCAGACTCCTCCTCTACCACCTTCCTGGGCCACTAGCGGGGTCCTCGGCACCCCAAGAGCAGAGGCAAGGGGTGGCATCTTAGTCCCCTGCCAAGAAAAGCGCAGGACCCACCATACTAACATTGGCCATCTTGCCACAGTATATATTGGGGAAGATGGCTCACCAATTTAGGCCCTGCTTCAAGAAGGTACTTAAGCCTGTGCCTAACCTTTGCATGTGAACAGTCTTCTTGACTTCATTATGATTATATTTTTATTTATTTTGCACTACAAGGAAAAGAATCTTTTAAAAAACCTGAAGCTACATGTGCCATGTAGACCATATAACTACCTCAGTCCACCTGGGTCAGGCCTGTGAATATCAATGCTCTAAAGGCTGCAGGCGGTCATGTTGGTGACTCACTAGAATGCACTCTTCTCTCTGAGGCAATATTAAACCTTAATGCTCTATAGTGGTTTGTGATGGTTGGATAAAAGGTGCTAGAGAAGACCAAATACTACTATTAATTAGTTAGTCCTTGGTTTCACAGGCTATTGTATCCTGACTCAATTTTCAGAGGTAGCCGTGTTAGTCTGGATCTGTAAAAAGCGACCAAGAGTTCTGTGGCATCTTATAGACTAACAGACGTATTGGAGCATAAGCTTCCGTGGGTGAATACTCACTTTGTCAGATGCATCACGAAAGCTTATGCTCCAATACGTCTGTTAGTCTATATGGTGCCACAGGACCAGGGGTGGCTCCAGGCACCAGCGTACCAAGCTCGTGCCAGGGGCGGCCTGCCAGTCGCCGTGAGGGCTGCAGTCAGGCTGCCTTCGGCAGCATGCATGTGGGAGGTCCCACGGTTTCGGCGGCAATTCAGCGGCGGGTCCGCCGAATCGCGTTACCAGTGGACCTCCTGCAGGCATGCCGCCGAAAGCCGCCTGACTGCTGTGCTTGGGGCAGCAAAATACATAGAGCTGCCCCTGCTCAGGACTCATTGTCGCTTTTGTTCATGTCAGACTTTAGCCAGGAGTGACTCTGAAGAAACCTGTTATGTACTAACATAATTCAGTAATATCTGAACATATTGTAATCAATCTGTGGCTAACTAACACTTCATGCTTGTTGCTATGTTGCACATCAGGGCAACTCAAAACTTCACAACTGTAGCATGGTTTGAACTCAGATCTTCCTATTCTACCACCCAGAGCCTTAAATGTTGATATAACTGAGAACTGCCAGTAAGTGTTAGGAATATTGGGCTTATTGCACACAGTTGAGCGCAATGTTCCTTCCATCCAGAAGAAGACAGTGGTACACCCTAGCCAGTTCATTACAATTCCATGGAATCAGTAAACTGAAAATAGAAATGGCACATATAGTACCAGCATCCACAAAAAGTGCTACTCTTGGACTTCAAAATATTTAATATACTGATTCCAGTTTGTCTACTCAACTTTGACCTATTCAGCAGTGCATCACGCAGAGTGCTCCTGAACCTCTGCTGGCTGACCATACATTTACGGATGGATTGCAAGAGGTTGGTTTAAACTTAAGCCACAGCTTGTTTGGCACCAGGTTCTTTGAGAGATCACCTCTCTTCCTGTGATAATACCACAGCTAGGATCAGCTGAGATGCATGAGTTGGAGCCCCCTCTCAATTTAAACAGGAGGGAAATACACTAGAATGTCAGTTATGAACACCTTGGGAATGGAGGTTGTTCGAAACGGAACAAAATGTTATGGTGGTTCTTTCAAAAGTTTACAATTGAACACTGACTTAATACAGCTTTAAAACTTTATTGTGCAGAAGAAAAATGCTGCTTTTAACCATCTTAATTTAAAGGAAACAAGCACAGAAACAGTTTTCTTACCTTATCTTTTTTTAAACTTTCTCTCTATTTTTTTGGTAGTTTCCGCTTAACACAGCACTGTATTGTATTTGCCTTTTTTTTTTTTTTTTTTTTTTTTTTTTTTTTTTTTTTTTTTTTTT
>NW_020664420.1:23571298-23608224 GCF_002925995.2 Terrapene triunguis
TTTTTTTTTTTTTTTTTTTTTTTTTTTTTTTTTTTTTTTTTTTTCTTCGGTCTCTGCTGCTGCCTGACTGCATACTTCCAATTCCAAATGAGGTGTGTGGTTGATTGGTCAGTTCGTAACTCTGGTGTTCGTAACTCAGGTTCTCTGTACCAGCATGGCATTCTCCACAAAAGTTCTCCACTTTGCAACTTGCTTTCTCCTGGCATTCAACAGAACCAAAGTTGGTTAATCTTCTAGGTTTACTGACATGTCCACTTCCCCCCCCCCTCCAACAGATGTTTGGAGTGGAAGGAAGCTGATGGACTAAGATTTTAAAGGGATTGATGGGGGAGCCAATTTAATAACTGATTTATTCATCTGGTAGTTATATGGCCCTCATTTTTGGATTATTTGAGCTTCTCAGAATCTTAATTTTATTTATCCTCAATACCCCTGTAAGGCAGGAATTATTATTATTCACAGATGGGGAACTGAGATACAGAGACTAAGAACCAGATCCTCAAAGGTATTTAGGTGCCCGTTTCCCATTGATTTCAATGGTAGATATGTAGTAGAGCAGGGAATTGAAGCCCAATCTACCAAAGAGCATAGACTACTGCTCTAACAACTGGACAATCCTTTCCTTTTAGGGTTATTGTTGGGGTACATGGCAGCTCTCAAATGTTATGCCTAATTTTCTGTGTAAAAGGAAACAATTAATGTTTGGGGAAGAGCTTTTGACCGATGGTTTTCTTTTTTGTGCTGTGAGGCACATTTCGAATTTAAATTTGAAGACATAAATAAATTAAGATAAATGACCAGTCTGAAAACAGTTGCAGCACAGAGTAACTGAATGTTTGTTAAACTACTTGGAATGAATAAAACTATCAACATAGGATAATCAAAGAATAAAATATTCTAGAGTGGTTTGAATCTGCTCTTTAATAGTGACTGAACTCTGAGATGCAACTGGAGCATAAGGGCGGTGGTTAAGGCTGCAGCTGGAGCCTCCTCTGAGATGAATAGATGGTCAGAAACTGTAAGGCCACGAGCTTACCACTAGACCAGCTGACCATCACACCTTCCTGCTGCAGGGTGTAAGACTTGTATTCCCAAATTTATATAGTCTAGTTGCTAAGGATAATTTTATTCTGAATATTTGTGAGATACAATTAGACTTCTGCATTTTTCTTTCATTATTGAGCAACATCAGTTGAATAAAAAAAAAAAAATTCTGGGCCATATGTGTTTTCATGATTGTTGATTTTTCAAAATGAAAATGTCTTTCTGAACTCCATTTCACTTCTTTGATATGCTGAATCATAACTAAAACAGCCTTTTTGCAAGAGCTATTAGTGAAATGAGTCAGCAGAAGGAATGTTTTCTTGATCACCCTTGGAGAGTGTTTATTTTATTTTTGGAAACCTATTTTTTTATTTGAATATATTTTTCTTACTTTTTTTAACTGAAATTTTTTTTGTCTTGAGGGTCCTGCATGATTGATTTTTTTTCATGTGTGCTGGTAAGTACCATTTGTCTTCTGTACAGATTACTTGTCCCTGTTCACTCAAACTAAATAGCAGTCCAGTTTTTAATCTTTTTCTCTGCGCAGTCAGTTCCATATACTCACCATCTGAATGAAATGGAGTTGGGAAGGGTCATAGCCCCTTAGAGAATGGCATTTGAATTATTGAACTGAACTGAACTCTTGCTGTCAGAACTGAGTAAAAGGTCTTGATTTTACTTTGAGAACATTTTACTTTTTACCTCTGGCAGTCAATGCAGCTGTTGTTACACTTGTATACAAAGAAAGGACACTTGGGGAAACAAGCAGTTTAAAAATATACAAAATGGAATTAGGAACTTCAATTAATGTTTTTTTGAGACAGGGTCATTCTAAAGTTTCATAAAAGAGGGACAGAAGACTGGCTCCTACATTCCTATGCCCAGTACAATTCCAGTCTCTCTGACAACCTTATTTTGCATTAGGTACAAGATACTAAGTACTGCATTACTTAGAGAACTGCTGTTGGTGTATTTTTAGAACGTCAAGACAAAGCCTCTTACTGTTGTGGTGTGCTGTGATAGTTCCAGATTATATAGCTCAATTATGCAAGGCACTGTACACTTTGGCGCCAATCCTACAAAGTACTGAAGCACATGAGAAGTGCCACTGAGTTCTCCTTCTGCTGTTCTTGTCACAGCTGCATGCAGCTGAGCCAGATCTTCCATTGAGTTGCTCCTCTTGTGGCAGGAGGCCTAATGGCTGCTCTGTGGAGAAGCCATCTCAGATGCAACAGCTGACCCGTGTCTGGTAGAAAGCTTGCTGCAGCCAGCTATAGTACAGTCAGATGCATACAACTTGGCCAGGAATCCGTTGAGGGATCTTCCCTGTCCCCCATCCAAAAGTAAGGCAACTTAGATCTACAGGTTTTCTAAAAGGCTGACCATGGGCCGCTATGGCCTGTTTATTTATCAAAAGTTGGAAGTACTAAAGAAGGCTTAAATATATTTACATTTTGTGATATTAATTTAATATATACATTTACAGCATAATTTTCCAGTGGATTATTAGCATTCCCCCTCTGCAGTTCCTCTCCCCACACACATACTTCTTTGGAGATCTGTTTATAATACAATAGGATCTACTCAGTTCATACCCATTTTTTTTATCTTTTAGGGCAAGAACATTACATGCCTATACAGGAAAGTAAGAAGGCACAAGGCTCCACTTTGCTCCCCAGCGCAGGGTACCGGCATTGTAGGCACAGTGGGGTGAACAACCTCCATAGGGATGCTACTCCCTCTCCCACAAAGGTGGGCAGGCACGAGAAGGAGTGGAGACTTGTGAAAAATATGGCAAATTCCTGCAACATCCTTGAAAAGCCTTATTGTAGTAAATTTATGTATTATTGTGGGCCGGGATTGTATATAACCTCTCTAGGGCAGAGATGTGACTTATGTAACAACTGGGAGTTCAAAAGATTATATTGAAAATGTGCCAGACAAGTATGGACGTATGGGATAAAACTGTTAAGTGAATTTCCTGGAAATTACTTAGGATGGTGGTTCCCAAACCATGGGTCATGACCCCAAGTGGGGTTGTGTCATCAGAGGATGGGGTCACAGTCCTGTGTGTGGAGGACACCATTTTACTCCACAAAATGGCATCCTTCATGCTGTTTGGTATCACAGGAACCAATAAACACTGAAAATGGGGTCATGCAGGCAAAAAGTTTGGGAACTGCTACCCTAGGGAGAGATTAAAACAAATTACCCAACTCCAGTTATGCAAAAACCCAGCCTTGTGAAGCTACACCCAGAGGAGAGGGTCTCTGTCTCCTCATTGCCTGTCACCAAAGGCCTAAGCTGTATAAAGAAAAGGCTCTGGTTCTGCTCTGAGATGGTTTTCCCCGTGGTTACAAAGTTCATAACTTAATTGTGGATATTGAAGGACTGACCCCCTGTCAGATCCTGGAGTTGGTGTGACCTCTGGTAAGCTGTTTAGTATGCTTGTAAGTTCTTTTATTGTTTTTAATATTTTCTCTGTAATGCTTTCAATTTAAGAATAAATGTGATTGCTTAGAAAGGATTATGTGGTAACTTATAACTCAGACAATTACACTCTTCTTAACCTCTGTAGATGCTGGCTTTTTAGATAATGTGGCTTGCTGGGGCTATCACAGTGTAGGAAGCCTAGGAAAACCCCAGTCAGGGGGAAGAGATGTGTCTCTCCTCAAGAGATGTGATGGCTGGGAAGCCAAGAGTCTAGCGTGGGTGCCAGAGAGAAACCACAGAGGAGGAGTACAGGTTTAATTACCCTGAAACTGTGACACCTTCGTTCCACCCCCCAATGCACCTGCTAATATGGCTGAGATAGAGTGGAGAAAGTAATCTCTGCCTCCCATAGGGGTGAAACAAGTGGGGAAGCAAACACTAAACAGTCAGTTCATTCCCCGGTCTGCTCCTGGGGCAGAGCAGCTGTGAGATTGTTTTTGTTTACAAATTAAGTGCTTGTTTGTAATGGAAAAAATAGAATTGGAAGGGCAACAAAAATTGACTAAGGCGAGGGCTATGCGAGAGGTCTATAAAATTATGAATGGTGTGGAGAAAGTGAATAAGGAGGTGTTATTTACCCATTCACATAACTCATGAACCAGGGGTCATTAATAGGCAGCAGGTTTAAAACAAACATAAGGAAGTATTTCTTCACACAATCCACAGTCAACCTCATTGCCAGGGGATGCTGAGAAGGCCAAAAGGATAACGGGGTTAAAAAAGAATTAGAAAAGCTGAGGGAGGACAGATGGTCAGGGATGCAACCCTATGCCCTGGTTGTCCCTTAAACCTCTGATAGCCAGAAGCTTGGACTGAATGACAGGCGACAGATCCCTTGATAATTGCTCTGTTCAGTTCATTCCCTCTGAAGCATCTGGCACTGGCCACTGTTGGAAGACAGAATCATGGGCTAGATGAACCATTGGTGTGACCCAGTAGGGCCATTATTATGTTCTTAAAGACAAGAATAAAGTGGACCTTCCAGGGAAAATCAGAAAGGTTTTCTATTTATTTGCAGTCATAGAAAACTAGAGTAAAACTTCTCCAGCATAGCTCAAAAGAGAGAGCATCACAATTTGAGCGTGATAAGGCATGATTAATCCCTATATTTGAAGAAAAAAATCCTACTTGAACTGCAAGATCGCTAAATCCAGAAATATCTTTGCCCTTTAATCTGCTGTTATAATTACTGAGCTTTATTAAGGAGCAGTATTTAGAACTGTGGAGCTGCAATGAATGCACCATTATAGCTCCTCTGGGGAGGGGAGAGGGAAAAGTCTCGACTCACTGGAGTCTTGGGTCAAGGCTCGGTGGCTTTGTATTGCTGTGACAAATGCTTTTCGTGTTCCTGGTAGACATTTTCTGATCTATTGCTACTAGTACACATACATCAAAGAGTTCACACACTGCCCAGGAGCTTTACTTTTCCTCTGTTCTGGCTTCATAGCTCAAGTGGACAAATCTGAAAAACAGTGTATTGAACAATATGTAACCACTAGGAGAAAAAAGTGAGATGTAATTTTGTGAGAGACTGTCAGTTGCTTCCCGGTTTAGCTGGCTTCCACATAGGGGGCTAGTCTAGAAATTCTGTCTGTCATTGTAGGGACCGCTTACCCTGACTCATCTACACTGCTCCAGCAAGGGGTAGTGCCATTAATAGTTTATGGAATTTAATTCTTTCATAGTTCTATAGAATTTAAGGCCAGAAGGGACCATTAGGTTCTCTAGTCTGTCCTCCTGTAGATCACAGGCCATTAAATTTCACTCCGATACCCCTATAGTAAGCTTAAGTGAGTCCTAAGCATTTCAGGCCTCAGAAGACTAAACTATTGTATTCTGCCTGTGAGAGACAAAGAGACCAAGGTGCCCCCAGTGCCCGAGGGGATTGATTAGGTGACATTTGCCCAGATGATCCTTGCAGATGAACCACATCCCATGCTGCTGAGGAAGATGAAAAAGTCCCTGTCAATCTGACTTGGAGGAAGATTGCCAGATTTAGGGTCAGAAAGCAATCTGAGAGAGACTCACTACCAAGGCATCTAAATAAGAAAATTCGACCATGTCAGAACACTGGTCTACCCCATTTGATATCCTGTCTCTAGTTGTGGCCAATCTTTGATGCTTCAGAAGAAGGTGTCGTCTCCCCCCGCCCCCCAATATATTTGGCCAATTGTGCATTGGGGGTGAGAGTAGGGAGAAATCTTTCCTGACCCCTGCAGACTGGCTAAAGCCTTGACGCCTGAGATTTGGTTATAGTCATTGTCTTAATGCAGAGCTGCAAGTGCTATGAGTGTGTTGGGGACAACACAGAGCTTCCTGTCCCCTCCCCGCCCCATGACCCATGAAGGAAGGGAATAAAAAGGGAGATTCATAGATTCCCAGAAGAGAAAGGACCACCACAACCATCCAGCTCAACCACTTTCCACACACAGGCCATACACTTTTTTCAAAGAAACTGTATTGAAGCATATCTTTTAGAAAGATATTTAATCTTGTTTTAAAGACCTTGGACTCAAGTATGCAGAAGCAAGCAGGTGTGTGGTGATTATTTACTCTTCCCTAAAACATGGGGGGTGGGGCCAGAGGGAGGGAGGCTGAAGAGTGGATGGAGCTTTTGTTCTGTCCCTCCCTGATGCACCATCCAGCATAACTAATGTGGGGGTGTCATAATTTCTTGCTTGAAAAAGCCACCAGTGAGTTATTACCCATGACCCCTTTCTAGAACAAGAGAGAAGCAGGGAGGGAATAGTCTCTGAGTCACAATGCTTTGTGGAGCCATTCCTGGGATGGTGAAGTTCACGCATCACCTCTTGCTCAGAGGACTACAACTTGACTGCTGGAGCGACAAGTGTTCTGTGTGATAACAAAAGGCTGGTTATATTAAAGTATTGATTTGTAGTGGGTAGCCCTGAGCTACTCAGTGAATATGCTACCTTTATAAATGAAGCAATTGGATACACTGCTTTTTTTATATGTGGGGGTGATTAAAGTGTGTACACCTAAAAGGTAAAATCTTAATGTAATTTGTCCTTTGCTTTGATGTGTGAGTGAAGGGGTCATTTTAGGCTAATGTAGTGAATTTTTCCTACTCACAGCTAGGTGATGTATTGGAAGAAATTCTTCATACTATCTTCAAGCAGGCTTGTCAACATAACTGGATTTGTCAGGACATTTCTATTTTTAAAGGGATGTCCCAAACCGGCCTGTTTTCACTGAGTCAGGTTTAATTTAACAACATTCCCTTTAGAAAAAAATCCTGCAGTTCTTCAGGTTCTCAAAAGCAGTCATGATTACCAGGCAATACTGTTGCATTTGTCATTGGTAATAAATGGGGAGTATGATAACTTCTTCAACAGCCATGAAAACAACTAGATAAATACTTCTACTCTGATAGATGTAGAATCTCAGTTTTAAATAGACCTAGTTTTAATGGGTGCCTGTAGAATTGGGGATGCAAAGGTGGCATACCGCACATCCTTCTCCCCAGTCCTAAATCTTATTCCAAGGCAGCTTAGCTGGAAAGAGGATGGGGGTTATAGGGCCAAATTCTGAAGTTATTACTCAGTTTTAATTTAGGCAAAACTTCCCTTGACTCCAGTGGCTTTGCCTCTGTCCTCAGTAAAAACTAATTAAAGACTTCAGTGTTTGGCCAATACACATGTATGAAAATCTATTGTATACATGCAACACGTAGGCTAGGATTCTTTGTGCATCCAAATCTCCCAAGAAAGTGAATGGGGCATTTAGGTTGTACAAGGAACAAAGGATCATGCCTATACAGCAGTAGTTCTCAACCCATGGTCAGCGGATCACTGGGAGTCCGCAGACAATGTCTAAAATTTCCAAAGGGGTCTGTACCTCCATTTGAAATTTTTTAGTGGTTCTCAAATGGAAAAAAGGTTGAGAGCCACTGTGATACAGTATATTCTAAATTGCATATATATATGCATGATATATGGCATCAGCCAGATTCCAGTTCCACTTACACAAATTTTATTTGTGTTAATTCCACTGATTTCAGTTGAGGTTATTCTTGATTTACACTAGTATGAGTGGAGAATCAGGCCCTATATCTTGTTGTATACAGTTTACATTATATTGTATCCATGATTATGTATGTATTAATGCTTTTATTATTTATTGAACACCAAAAGCATGCTTTAAAAATACAAAGGAAAATAGTAAGGTGCTCCAGATTAACACAGGAGTTACTGAAAGTAGTAGGCCCATGGTCCCTGCCTCCAGATTCCTACTGTCTAATGTGATACAAAAAATAGTTCTGACACTATTGTAAATCATTTTAATGATGGTGTGCTTGATGCTAGAAGACATGATCCTGGATGCTTTTGCCTTATTATAGTATTGTTATGCTGAAAGGTGTTATGCTGTCCAAGGCAATAGGACACAGCAGGCTTGAGCTGACCCAGGTAGAATCTCATGGTTGCAAACACAGGGGCAGCTGTATGTGTTGGATGCAGAATTCTGGCAGAAGGAGTTGTGTGAGCCTGAGAAGAAGCAGTAAGACAAAGTTTCTTGGGCACAGAGCTTGCTCTAGTGGCAGACTTAGAGATTTCTGAGCAAGGAAGTTGCCTGCTCCTGCTTGTTTCTACTAGAGAAACTGGACTTTGTGTACATTTTTGCAAATAAGCAAGATTACACTAAGAATATACCTGACTCATATCACTAATTTCTCATCCCAAAACCACCAGCCCTGGAAAGCCCTGCAATTTGATTAATCACACAGGTAAAAGGGGCAACACTTATTTTTTCCTATTGATTTTAAACCATTTCCCCCCACTCACTTTCTTTCCCCCTCTCCCCACTGCCCTCACACGGTGACATTTGTGTGCCTTGCAAAATCAGTTAGTATTCAGGCAGGATTTGAATGAGAAGAGGGAACTGTGAGGGATAGTGCCGGTTGAATGTTTGAATTTTAAGTAAAAAACTGTGGAGTTTTGTTTTTTCAGCTAAAACCTGAAAAATGTCAATGAAAATGAAGGGAAAAATACTTCATTTTTCTTAAGGGGGTGGAAGAATAGAAATTTCTTGACTAGCTCTAGGAAGGATTTCCAGGTGTATGAAGCAGCCTGGAGGAAGGCTTGGAGGTAGGAATGGGGGAAGGAAACAAAGTTATGGCCTTCATTAGAAGAGTGAGATAAGAAACCAGAGCAGACATATGGGCATGGGCAGTAAAGTACAGAGCCTTGAATGGGAGGATAAGAAGCATTTATGTGAATGAGAAGAAAACAATGGAGGGAGACAACCCACTTTGCCATTAGGTTTCATAAGTATTTGTGAGACAGCAGTGGAATGCTGGGCATCAACGTTTCTTGGTTTCCAGCTCTGGGAGCAGATTATGAGCTACTGGTTACAGACAGTATAGCCAAATATAGCAATTCCTCTGTCTGGATCCATCTGTGGAATAGGTGCTGGAACTAGGGATACTGGGGGTGCTGCTGCACCCCCTGGCTTGAAATGGTTTCCAACATATACAGGCTTTACAGTTTGGTTCAGTGGCTCTCAGCACCCCCACTACACAAATTGTTCCAGCACCCCGATCTGTGGGGACTAAACACAGCACTTCTGAATATGAAAGCATGAGCCTCTACCATCTGAACTAAAGAGCCAGATCTCATAGCATGGAAGTAGTAGCAGTGTCATAAACCTCTATATGTGCTCTAGGTACTAGAGGGTGACAGTGTATTGTAGATTACCCAAACATCTAATCTGACACATCCCTTCTGACAGACTGTATGGCAAAGTGGATGAAGCTTTGCTCTGTTATATTAGAGGCCTTTTATTCCCAATTCTGCCTAAAGTGATCTTGTGCAAGTTCCTTATTATCTTGTCTGTGAAACTGGTGAAGGCTAGTTGTTGCCCTTCATATGAAATCTTGGCTCATAGTTAGGGCAGTGAATGGCACAGATTGTCATGCACCTGGAGATTGTGGGTTAAAACCATGCTGTGGGAATGAAAAATACAGACAAAAACACACACACTACCACTAAAATATATATAAAAGGACCCTAGAATCATCTTATTTTGCAAAACATTGTATTATAAGTGCATATGGATATTGTGCTCTTTGTTTTCCTCTTGCATTTTTAGTATCTGGATTTGGTTAATGAGAGCTGACCCTTTAAGAATAGGGTGTGGTAGACTTGCGGATATGCTTGACTGAGAGCAATGTGTGGGAGATTTTGCCTCTGTGGCCAGAGAGTGGGAGAGCCTGCCTATAAAATCTCCTAAAAGGTCAGAACTTGATATAGTAAACTTATATTTTCAGAATGCATGCCTCATTCTCAAAGATATAACATTAGCACTTATGGGGGACTAGCTGCCTAAGGATATTGTTAATCAGCTATGGAACCTATCACCTGATGGTTACCAGTGAATCCTGTCCAGCTCAGCAGAGATAAAAAGTAGTTCTTATCTAAAGAATTTTTGGTAGTGTTCATATGAGCTGATTTTGAGTCCCAGCTCCTTTGTTACACACTCACAACCATCTCTTACTTATTTTTCTACAGTGCATAGCCCAACGGGACCATAATCTCTGCAGGAGCTCTTTCTGGAGAACCCAGTAACATGGCCAAAATAACCTTACTCACCATAAATCTCAGAGACATGCCGACACTGTCACACACACTCCCATCAGAGATGAGTTCAGAAGTTAGACGAAAGACCAAAAACATTATTTAATCTTTTTTAAAAAAAAAAAAAAAAAAAACAAACCCCACATTATTTTGGGGGGAATTTCGTGATTTTGGGGGGGGGGGGGGGTATATGACTCATGACTTGTGAACTCTTGGGATTGGCAATACTGATTCACTCATTTGCAATGGCTTCTACTGAATATTTGCAAATATGACTGTTTATATTTCTTTACAGTACCACATCTTTTCACAGATGCGTGAATTAAACAATGAGCCTAGTGTATTCCAGGAAGGGACATGGGCTTGATCCTCATCCCATTGAAGTAAATGATAAAAGAGCCAGTGACTTCAGTGGGAGTGGAATTTGCCCCAGTATTTTCCTTTTATATCTCTGTGATAAAACAGAACACTGTATTTAGTTGTGAGCTTTCTTTACATTCATTCCCATCCTCACTTTTTAGAATTAAGTTCTGTGAGGTACATGCACTAATATGCATCCTTCAGATAATTTTCAGAGGGAAGTATAGTAGCAGTCCCAGCATATATCTGTTGAGAATTATTTTTTTTTTTACTGCGCCCTGAATCATATGTGATATTTCAGATTTTAATTCTCTGTGATATGAATGGGGGTGGGTTTGAAAGCAGCTTGTGAAAGTGCATCATCTGGTACAATTTATAGTCTAAGTTATTAAGCTTTTTTGCTGAAAGAGTCATTTGAAATGATTAAGTTCAAGAGTGCTCTCTGTTAGGTTCCTTAAGAAGGAGGATTTAAAGAAATAAAATGGATCAGACAACCTGGTTCACAATGTAAGTTCTATAAATGGAGCTTCACAAGGTGCATTCCCTCAGGGCTGATTGTTTGCTATGAATAAAGGGCATGTCACTCAGTTGCAGGTTTCCTTTTATGTGACTTGTCATTCAAAGACCCTACATGCTGCCTCAAAACTACTTATGCTGACTTGTACCGTCTACAAAATTATAACAAACCAAGGCCTAGGGAAACAAAAAATTTAATTCCTTGAGTTTTTCAATAAAAGTTTGGGAGATAGGAAGAGTGCCTTATTGCCTCAGGCAGGAAACTTCAAAGTGGAAAGAGAGTCTAATTATTTCAGCATTCTATCTGATACACCTATAATATGCCTTCCTGCTATGGAAAACAGGTGCCAAAGAAATGTGAAAGTTGGGGGGAAGGGTATTCTGAGGGCCTTGGATCTATCAAATAGATTCAAGGACCTGAATGCCATTTCTACAGTAAGTGTACTGAAAATGGCAGTAAAAATGACCTGCTACCCAATGGCAGTGCCTGCAGTAGCAACAATACTACCCTGTTCCCAGTAGAGCACATGCATTGGTGAGAAATCCCTGTGTTGCCATTTTCTTTTCCTTGACCACTGATGTTCATCAGATATGGGACATCTATCCCCCATACTTTTGAAGACCAGACCAGTGATGGGAAGCTATACAGTGCTAATACATTGCTTTTTAACACTGGCTGCTTAGTACTAACTTTTTTCTAACCTTTTGTAGAAAGTTATTTCTGTTCATCTATTAGATTGGATCAGACCCAGTGCAGGTGCAAAGTGATGTAGCTCCACAGATACACATATATCATCTTCCCATACCAAAATACTCATCTGCAGCATTTTTGTACATATACATCCCCTGAAAGTTGGCACCCATTCAACCATCTTGAATGGCTAACATCCACTACCCCGCATCAGTGACCTCCACCGGTGACGCATCCAAAATTTAACCCATGCCATCTACCTTTCTACATTCTCACTCATTCATACACTCTTTGCAATTTTTACTAGACTACACCAGTGGAGGATCTGGCCCATAATGTAGCATAGCTACATTGAGGACTGGGACTCTGGAGACCCTGTGACTACTGGCTCTGCCACTGGTCTTCTCGGTAGTCTTGGATAAGTCACTTCACCTCCCCATGCTCCAGTTTCCTCATCTGTAAAATAATGATAATGATACTGGTGTCCTTTGATGAAATAAACTATATAACAGCTAGGTATCTTTATCATTTTTTTTGTTATTATTATTCAGTGACTTTAGTGGAATTTAAGATGTTTCCATGGATGTCAACATTTATTTGAAGCTGGTATAGAAAACTGCCAATGGCATAGGAAGATCATATGGATAGATGGATGGCAGTGATCTGCAAAGGTAAGGTTGGGAGAATAATGGGTGTGACTATTCAATGGTGTGCTGAAGTCTGAGCGATATGGATAATAGTTGGAGTGCCTGTCAATGAGGTGAGAAGATTGCATTGACGTTAGACATTGCTGCATGCAAATGGTATGGGAAGCATAATGTTGGCAGGTGCTGGTAGGTGGCCTGGGATGGCATTAGAACATCCTGTGGATGAGTGTCAGGATTGTGTGTAAGTCAGTATCGTGTGTGTCAGTTGTATGGAAAGTTGGTATATCTGTCAATGGTGTCCGCAGCTGCTGTACAATCAGTGAGATAGGAAAAGGTCATGGAGCAGTGTCATTTTATTTTAGGAAGGATGTTATAGTGCTGGGTTTGAGTTAGGAAGGTTTTCTATTAACATAAGGTGGCGTGATATAAATGACTGTTCTAATTTACTTTCTGACTTTTTTTTTACCACCATGGTTAACTGGTGGAGTTTGACTGGGAACAGAAACTGAATGACTAGAGATTCCAGTATATCAAATGATTGAGATGCCATTTGTGCTGACACTGTTTTGACAACAAGACTACTTGATTTACTGTAATCATACTTGACCTGGAAGCTGAATATGTACTTCCAGTCAACTTCAAAGGGAAGCTGTTGTTAGAATGACAGTTGTAAGACACTAGCATGCCTGTCTAGTTCTATCATGAAATCGTGACCAAAACACATTTCACAGCTATTTTTTGTTACCCATTAGTAGGCAATATATTAAGGGACATGGATTATTGTTCTCACAATTCTAATTGTGATTATCTTAAATTTGTGCAGACATTCAATCCCTCTTCAAAACAATTTTAGTCAATGACAGCATTTCAATTGCTTGTTTCATTTGTCAGATCCAAAGTAGCTAAGCAGACCATTTAAAGTCTGAACTGGCACATGCAGCTGCACTAATAAAAAGAATAAAACCCATATGTCTCTATATGGATGCTTTAGAGGCACAGAATCTTCTGCAGGTAGCTTTACAAATCATAATCTAATTCCTTTTTTCTTTTTGGTCTAGCCATACTTATCAATTCCTTATTAGAGAACCTCTGTATTTTCTGGCACTTATTTGTATAGGCAAGGAATTTTCTGTCATCCTTTCTCTGAACACAAACATTTCATGCACAGAAAATCAGGGACCGGTTGTTGCATCACTTTCGTTATGAACAACAACTTGAATGAGTAGGCCTCACACCACTTAGGCCATTCAGCTCTCTCTATGCACACACGCGCTGGTGCCAGTTCCATCTGGGGACAGAGAGTCACAGATCCCTTGCTTTTGACTTTGTGTCCAAGGGTATGTCTACACTACGGGATTAATCCGAATTTAGATAATTCGAATTTGGGAAACAGGTTGTATAAATTCGATTGTGCGCGGCCACACTAAGCACCTTAATTCGGTTTTTAACCACATTAATTCGGTGGTGTGCGGCCACACTACCCCATTAATTTAAACACAGTAATTCGGTGGTGTGCGGCCACACTAACCCTAATTCGAATTAACAAAATCGATTTAGGCGCTACTTCGCTCGTCGAGGTGGAGTACAGAAATCGATTTTAAGTGCCCTTTAATTCAAATTAACTGGCTCTGTAGTGTGGACGGGTGAAGGGTTAATTCGGATTAACGCAGCTAAATCCGAATTAAAGTCGTAGTGTAGACCAGGCCCAAGATACTATCTCACTCTTCCTGACTTCTCTGAGGCTAGAGTCAGTTTCCTTCTCAATGGGGTCCCCAGCATAACTGTTCATACCATTCTATAAATCTTAAATAAATACGAACAACAGCTGAGGGGGTTGAGAGAAAGGGGACTTTGGACTCCCCCAATCCTCAGGCCAGCATGGTGTAGCTATGAACCATCTTATCACTGCTTGAAGTTGTACCCAGCTGAAATGGCTCCCAAGATCCCATTCTGTAAACCTGGGGAATTAGGGAGAGCGGCAGAATTCAGGCTCCACTTGCTTTCCCACAGCCATGCCCTCAACATACTCCCTGTGCCAAGGACTGCAAGGGGAAGTAGCACAGAGCCATTACGACATCTCTGCACTGCCTGAGGATTCCCCTTGATTTTGTGAAATCCAGGCAGTGGAACTGCTCTATCTTGTGGGCAACCTGAATAGTCCAGGTTGCCTTGCATTGGTAATGGAGTAGAGTGAGTCTTGCTGTGATGAATTGTCCATGTATTTGATAAGTAAATTAGATTTGATTCAAGTTGCCCCTCCTTTTGCTGGTCCAGCCCCTGCTGATATAACTGCATACTTCCATATTGCATACACATAGGGAAGTGGGTCCTTAATGTCCCCAAATATATATATATATCAACCAGAATCAGTCTCTTTCTCCACATAACTCTCACTTTAAAATTAAAAAAAAGTCTTCTCCCCAAATGACTTTAGTTATAGTTGAAAGAGGTAGCCACCTATGAAAGAAATCTGGTAGATTAGGTAATATGAAATGTCACAGATGTGTTATAGACAGTAATTTTCAGACTGCCATTGAGATCATTGGGAGAAGCACAGGAATATTTGAAGGTAGAATTTAATTGTGCATGTGCACAAGGATAGGTGATATGACTGGATACAAATTGGCAATTCTACACAGCAAAAAGAAACAACTATCTGAATGTATCCCTTTTTGTACGTTTATATTTGTCATTCAAACAACTAATAGTTTAAAATAATACACATCTCATGGAGTTTTCAGCTTTGACTTTAAAAGCTCTTTCAATATTTCCATTATAAATGGCACGCAGGGTTCCCCCATTCATTTTTGCAAGTTCCTCTATCAGTCAAGTAAGGTGTTTTCCACTACATGTTATGACTGTCTGGAAATTTTTTAATACTCGATTGTTGGCTATGATCCAGCCAAGACATTATATAAAAGGAATCAGGAGAGAGAGACACACAAAGAAGCAAACCATTTGGCTTCATTTCAGGCTATTAAACATTGGGCTTCATGCCAGTCAGCTTTTTAATTTCAAATAACGAGTATATTTCATGTTCATTTAAACTAAAATAGAGAGAGAGAATGAGAATAAGATTACCTCCTTTTGTTTCCTTTTTGAACAGAACTATTTTTAGCTGATCTGAAGTTAAAAATAACAAGGTTTTTTTCTTCCTTAATATAAGAACATTTGTTGGCAAGTCACCAAAAAGGTCTTTGCAGCTATCTTGATTCCCCTAAGCTAGCCTAGCCAACAAGAGGGTTTGTGCAGCAGATTGCTGAATCTTGGCCTCCATGGATTTTAGTTTCATTTCTTAAATATTGTTCAGTAGCACTGACAGAAGAAGCTTTATGGAGCACAGCATGGCATGGCACTGGATAAAACTCATCAGTTTTGCTTTGCAGGCATTAATGCAAATATTTTCTTTGTTTTTCAGCTATGTGGGTTTGCATCCCTCACCCCAACCTTTGATTTTCAGATACCGCCGGGATAGTAAAGACACTAGCTGACAGTCGACAACATCAAAGAAATAATTAAACATTAGTGTTTGGGGCTGTAGAGTTTTTCTAAATCCCATTTCAAGGCAAAGTGTAGCACAGGGAATTTAAATAATTCTGATACTTTTTCATTTACATATCATGGAGTTCATTTTCCTGGCCTAAGAAGGTCCCAATATCTTTTCTGATTTTGCATGGAGTCTTGACCCTTAAAAGGCATTTATATGTCATAGACTGACCTCTGGTCTCAAGGAGATGTTGTTGTACAAAGGCAATGAAAAATAATAGCTCGGCCTAGGTGATGGCTGACTAGAAAGGAAATGTTTTTGTCAATATTATTCTGGTTCATTGAAGGTTACACCTGAAAAGGATAATCTCAGATATGTATTTTTATGGAGGCTCACATCCAGATAAGTAGGACAACAGATTATTTAAAACAGATCAACAAGAAATTTGTTGGTTAGGATAATATAGCACTGCTGAATGCTACTGTTGACTTGACAGTAAATCACTTTTTATCCAGCTTAATCTTTTTGTCAAAAAATATCATATCAAATGCATGCTGAAGAAAGAAAACATTCTTTTTGGCTTAAAACATGAAAACTAATCAAAATTTTAAAGCAGTGACCCTTCGCAGAATCCAGGTGAATGAGAGCCACCCTGAGAAACTTCAGGAGATACACAAAAAGATATTGAAGAGGAGGCCAAGACTATAACAGGATTCAAAAAAGAACTAGATACATTCATGGAGGATAGGTCCATCAATGGCTATTAGCCAGGATGGGCAGGGATGGTGTCCCTAGCCTCTGTTTGTCAGAAGCTGGGAATGGGTGATGGGATGGATCACTTGATGATTACCTGTTCTGTTCATTCCCTCTGGGGCACCTGGCATTGGCCATTGTCGGAAGACAGGATACTGGGCTAGATGGACCTTTGGTCTGACCCAGTATGGCCGTTCTTATGTACCTACTGAATCTCCAATACCCTTTCCTGGGTCTCCTGAAGTTTCTTAGGATGGCTTTCATGCACATGAGCTGATGAGACATGAACCTTCTTAAGTTTAAGCATCTTTCTCCTTCAAACTGTTCTGTACACACTGTAGTATTGTTGTTCAGCCATAGGAACAAAATTATAGTTAAAATAAATTTGTTAGGTGGTTTACTCCAGATGAAGATTTGGGAAACTGCTGATCCATTATGTGCCAGAATGTTTATCTTCCCTCTGGACACTGTAGGAAAGTTACATTTTTAGTAATTCCTAGATTTGAGGGCAATAGCTACAGGAAACCTCAAAAAGAAGAAGCAGCAACAACTGAAATCAACCCTTGCATTTTGGAAGAGTATGCTTAGATAGTTTTAAAATGGGAATAAAAGTGTCCACTTTTAAGGCCCCTTTATACTGCCAGAGTGTGAGAAGCAAGCCTTCTGTTCAGACAGTGAAAGCACAAGTTAGTTGCTAACATTCTTAATGACTGCTGTAAACTCTTTAGGGAAGGGATTGTGTCTTACTGTAATAGGCATGTGTGACGGTGTACCCCATAAGGCTTTATGGGGAGGGGGTGCTTATAAATGTATGTATGACATAACTGGAATATGTTTTGTGCTGCCTGTGCCAGGTAACATATCTCCGTAAAGGTTATGGTCTACTTTATCTATTCATCCTATTTGTACATATATATATATATATCTCATTTTCTACTTGAGGTTAAGAATATGGGCTGTATGCTTGCTTGGTTTCTAAGTAAGCTTTGAGAGGCATTTGGTCAGCTTCTTTAGGAAGGAATTCGCCAGGTTAAGTACCTGATCAGGAAACACTTAGGGAACAATGCATCTTGGAATGCTCCAATCCACATAAGAAGTCTTCCTGGAGACATGCAAGATACCATGTGGACAATGGCTTCAGCCTGTAAAGACTGAGTCATGCAGGGACATGTGACTTGCCCAGGTGACTCCAGAACTCCATCTTGGAGCTGGACTTTGCATAGGAGGGAGGAGGGGGGGGTCTCCACCCACAAGAGAGAGTCTATTTAAACCTGGGGAGACCCCTCCATTTTGTCTTCAGCTGGCTAAAGAAGGAACCTCTCCACCCCACGAGGATACTTGAAGGAGACTAAAACAAAGGACAGTAACTACAGGGGGTGTGAGTGATTGCTGGACCCAGGCTACAAGGAGATTAGCCTGTAAAAGGGAGTGCTCTGGAACTGGTGAGGAAATCATCTGTATTTAGTTTGATTAGACATAGATTTGCGCATTTTATTTTACTTTGCTTGGTGACTTACTTTGTTCTGTCTGTTACTACTTTGAACCACTTAAATCCTACTGTCTGTATTTAATAAAATCACTTTTTATTTAGTAATTTACTCAGAGTATGTATTAATACCTGGGGGAGCAAACAACTGTGCATATCTCTCTATCAGTGTTATAGAGGGCGAACAATTTATGAGTTTGCCCTGCATAAGCTTTATGCAGGGTAAAACGGATTTATCTGGGTTTAGACCCCTTGGGAGTTGAGCATCTGAGTGCTAAAGACAAGCACACTTCTATAAGCTGTTTTCAGGTAAACTTGCAGCTTTGGGACAAGTGATTCAGACCCTGGGTTTGTGTCTGGAGCCAGACGGGAGTGTCTGGTTCAGCAAGACAGGGTGCTGGAGTCCTGAGCTGGCAGGGAAAAAAGAAGCAGGGGTAGTCTTGGCACATCAGGTGGCAGCTCCCAAGGGGGTTTCTGTGATCCAACCCGTCACAGTGGTGTCCACTTTTAAGGCCCCTTTATACTGCCAGAGTGTGAGAAGCAAGCCTTCTGTTCAGACAGTGAAAGCACAAGTTAGTTGCTAACATTCTTAATGACTGCTGTAAACTCTTTAGGGAAGGGATTGTGTCTTACTGTAATAGGCATGCAATGGGGACGCCATCTTGATTGGGGCTTTTGAGGACTAACACAATACAAATAATTGAAAATCTATAAAAATATAGAACATTATAGATGGGATCAGACATATTTTGTAAACTGTATCATGGGGAACTTTTTTTTTTCTTTCGAAAAGCAACAGAGGGTCCTGTGGCACCTTAAAGACTAACAGATGTATTGGAGCATAAGCTTTTGTGGGTGAAAGTGACTCTGCTGACTGCCACTTGGACTGTACACCTTAGATGCATGGCGGAGACGTCTCTAGCCATGATATGGCTATAATTAAATCTCCATTATAGTGCATTTCATTCATGTGGGGGGGAAAGGGAAGGGGCTTTCACTTTCTGTATTCCTCATTTTTGACAATTGACTCTTGGAAACACACTGTGAAATATGGAACCATTCAGCTGGAAACCAGGAGTCTTCGAATGTAAATTCTAAAACAGGCCATGTTTTCCACCAGAACAACAAATGAGAGTTTTACAGTGTATTGTCACCAGTACTTGCTATGGTAGGATCTTATTTTAGCTCACATCACATTTTAACGTCAGCTTTGCCTGAATAAGGAAGGCAAAATCAAGTCTAATCAAGTAGTTTTATGTTAACTTTGATCCGACTGTTTTTATTTTCATAACTACATACCTGTTTTTGGCTAGGCAGGTGGGAAGCTGGGATTGCTTATTAATTAAGCATGATGGCCTAGATCCTTGGCTGATGTAAATTGGCTAGCACTGTTGACTGCAGTGATTTATACTAACTGAGGATCTGATTCAGATTCCACCCAGCTCCTAGAACTGACATTTGTTTGTTTCTTCTACCTGTTGTCTTTTGTCATTATCCTGAAGTGTGAGCTCTTTGGGGCAAGAATTGTTTTTATGTACAGCACCTAGCACAAAGTAATTTAAATTATGAGATGGTCTGAACTTGTATGTCAAGGGCAAAGTTGCACCACATGCATTAGTTTGGCATACAGAGATATTCAGCAAATTTAAAAGTGTAATAACCTATTCCAGCTGGGACTGAGAAGACTAAGAAAATGGTTCTTTTTCAAATAGATTTTGTTTGTTTGTTTGATCTAGAAATAGGCTTAAACTGAAACAGAGTCCCTTCAAAATTTCAGGATGTCTAAAATCAAGAAGCCAGATTTTCCCTTCCTGTGATGATAAAAGCCAAGGGAAGGCTGTCTGAGGAGGAAATCTCTGCAATGGTCCCTTTGTGAAGAACGTTCCCCCATATCATCCCTCTGAGGAGGCAGGAATTTCTCCCATGCAGAAAAGGCTGCAGTTTTAATAAGCCAATAGGTCTTTATGCCTATGAAAGACATTCCTCCAGCTGGGTACTCTCACAACTGAAAGCAATGCATGAGTGGGATGCTTGTCTCATTACTATTCTTGCAGGGGAGCAGTAAACAAACAGGTAAATTGATTAGTCATTGGCTGTCTGGTTTGATAACTCTTAAACACAGAATGAGGTCTTGCTCTGCCACCTTTGGTGTCAATCATCTGACCTTGAAGTCATTTATCTGGTCTCTAAAGAGGATTAGAGTCTGTACTACAGCAGCAACTCAGCTGGTTCTAAAATAGCACATTAACTTAATTTTATTATGTACGCTTAAGTAATCACTCATTGCACAATCTGTCCAAGAAGGCAGTGCTTCAGGCAACTTGGGTCTATAAAGATAGATGGATTTAAGTCCCTACGTTTGTAGTTAAAAAAGCCTGGGTTTTGCATCAGTTGTGATTTAAGATTGCATATATAAGTAAAGAATAGTGGTGGTGGGAGGAGGGGGAATGTTTGAGAAGATTTGAAGAAAAGGTTCAAAATTTGGGCATGCTGAAAGATCGAAAATTACCTGTAGACTTCAGATACTCTTCAACTCCCTGTGGAAATATTTTTCAAGGAAATAGAAGCCTTTGCTCGCTGAAGGGTATGTGCAGCTGAAAATTGATTCCTTCTCTCGTGCTGTTTTCATTTTACCCAGAATGCCACAGAAGTATGGCATGACAATGTTCCAGTGTTAAAATCAGTAAAGGCTTTAGCCTGACCTCTTAAATCCAGATAATATCAAAGGAACATAAAAGGCCTGCCCTTAAGAAGTCAAGAAATATAGGTGAAACAAGTGCCAAATTATCTTGCATGGAATACTGAAGCCCAAATGTTAAGACTTAGCTCTGACAGGCATACTGAAGCCTTAGGTTCAAGAGCAATGTGTGCTTTTGTGCACACGAGCAACATTCAGAGCAAACCTTTCAACAAATAAAACCCCAAGAAACAAACACTCCCTCTCCCCCCAAGTGATTTTTCTGCCATGCTGCAGGGCTGATGGCATTGGGGACAGTGTGTAGGAAAGGTTTCTTGTACTTCAAATTAAAGGGCCAAACCTACCCCAGCTGGAGCAGAGAGATATGCCATGCACTTCCCTTCCACAGTTTTTATTTCTGCCTAAGGCTCCATACGTGCCTCACTAATGGAGGTTGCCAAGAGGATGCAATGAATCATGCTCCCTCATTGGCCAGGGATTTCTGCTTCAGCAGCTTCCTCCGAGTGGAGTTTCCACTACTGTGCGTATGGCTACCCTGCAATCTAAGGTGTGATTGCAACTCACACAGATGTACCTGTAGTAGTTTTACCTGTGCTAAAAATAGTAGTGTAGCTGCAGCGGCCTGGGCTTCAGCAGCTTGAGTAGATACCCAGGGTTCCAACAGGGCTCATACACTTTGAGACCATCGGTATAATTTAGGTGTGAATCTGCCTCCAGGACTGACAAAAGATTATGAGTATTGGGCTTGATCGGCTGATCGGGTGCTTCAGAGAGTAGGTTCCAGCCCCATTATTCTCAAGGCTCTGGCATGTCCACTCTTTGCCCCCAACACACTGCATATACCAACACCTAAGGCCCCTGCCAGAAATTCCTCTCTAAGGGGGAATGCTCTATTGGACAGTTGGAGACATTTTCTGGCTTCTTTGTGCATCCTGAGTGGTGCAAAGGGAACAGATCTGATTACAGATTCTAGCCCCCTGTCCACAAGCAGTGGCTGAATACAACCATAACAATGTACTTCTGGGAGGGTACTTATCACCAGTCAATGCATATTGCATATATCCCTCAAAGGGTATGTCTACACTACAGGATTAATCTGAATTTAGATAATTCGAATTTGGGAAACAGGTTGTATAAATTCGATTGTGCGCGGCCACACTAAGCACATTAATTCGGTTTTTAACCACATTAATTCGGTGGTGTGCGGTCACACTACCCCATTAATTTAACCACAGTAATTCGGTGGTGTGCGGCCACACTAACCCTAATTCGAATTAACAAAATCGATTTAGGCGCTACTCCGTTCGTCGAGGTGGAGTACAGAAATCGATTTTAAGTGCCCTTTAATTCGAATTAACTGGCTCTGTAGTGTGGACGGGTGAAGGGTTAATTCGGATTAACGCAGCTAAATCCGAATTAAAGTCGTAGTGTAGACCAGGCCTAAGGTATTAGCTATTCTAGTATAAGGCAATCATTGTACTAGTATATCTGCATCCACACTAGGAATTATACTGGTCCACCTCTAAACAAAATAGTTACACCAGTACAAATCTGCATGTTGATCAGGTCTTGTTTAGATAATCAATTTTAAGTAAAGATCTTAACATTTTTTGAACTACCCTATAACACTGCTCTACAGCCAAAATGCTTCTGAAATAAATGTAGTCAAATTTTACTAATTCTGGGTCACTGAGAACGAAAATGCTGCTTAAAATTGTTGATTGGCTCTAGTTTTCAAGATATGCTATTGGGTCAGTATATACGACCCTTGACTTGGGAATGGCGGAGGATAAGTGAGTTATAAAGGGAAGGGATCTCAATTTAAACCAGAAATGACTAAAATACATCTTTGACTGGATCTATGAATAAATCTATGACTGGGTTTGGACAGTTCTTGCTTTTTAGGCAAAACAATGAATGATGCAATCTGAAGCTGGTATTGCATCATACATGATATGAATTGCATCATGTTACTCCTAGAAGTCATGGATGATGCAATCATAACGAAGCTTACATCACTCTGCTGAACAAATTGCCCTATATCAGCTCTAGAAATCATACAGTGTTGTGCTCTCTTATTTGTCAGTGTTTGATTTTGCAAAGGGACACATTTCTGTTTAGCCAAAGTGAGCAGAGATGCCTCGTACTTGTGTGAACAGTGCAGATAACTTCTGCTATGTTTGTGGTGAAGTGACTTTTGCATCACAAAAGCGCGGTATAACCACTATGGTTAAGAAAGCCTATCACCTTTATTTTGGCTGCAAAATTGGAGATCAGGACAAGAGGTGGGCCCCACACATATGCTGCAACACTTGTGCAACAAATCTTCGCCAGTGGTTGAACAGGAAAAGGAAATCTATGCCTTTTGCAGTGCCAATGATTTGGAGAGAGCCAACAGATCATACCGGCAATTGTTACTTCTGCATGGTGCCTCCAGTTGGGAAAGGTGTCAAAGAAGAAAAAGTGGACTCTGCATTATCCAAACATTCCATCAGCTATACGCCCAGTACCCCACGGAGAAGGACTGCCGGTTCCTGATGCACCAGAATCATTCTCACTTGAGTCAGACGAGGAAGAGGATGAAACTTCTGGTCCTGAACCATCAATGTCACAGGACCCACATTTTCTCCCATCCTCCTCCTCTGAACCACACCTCATAACACAAGGTGAACTGAATGACCTTGTCAGGGATTTGGAACTACCCAAGAGTAAGGCAGAGCTGTTGGGCTCCAGACTACAGCAGTGGAATCTCCTGGCAGGTGATGTTAGGGTTTCCATGTTCCGTGACCGTCAAAAGGATCTTGTCCCATTCTTCTTCATGGAAGGTGATCTTGTAGCCTGCAACAACATCGATGGTGTGATGGCAGCCCTCAACATCGTTCACGATCCAGATGAGTGGAGACTGTTCATTGATTCATCGAAGACGAGTCTTAAAGCTGTTTTACTGCATAATGGCAATGTTTTGCCATCAATTCCAGTTGGTCATGCAGTCCATATGAAGGAAACCTATGACAACATGAAACAACTTTTGAGGTGCATAAACTATGACCAACATCAGTGGCAGCGTTGTGGCAATTTGAAGGTTGTTGCTCTCTTGCTTGGTCTGCAGACTGGATACACAAAGTACTGCTGTTTTCTCTGCGAATGGGATAGTCGTGCAAGAGATTCCTACTACATCAAGAAAGATTGGCCACTCCGACAGTCATTGGAGCCTGGGAGGAAAAGTGTTCAGCATCCACCACTTGTTGAATCAAGGAAGATGATGCATTTGACCATGCACTGCGTGGCAAGGAAAAGACGGCATGGAAAGCCTTCCAGTTAGTGGCAATCAATTTTCTCGGAAACAACAAGGCAGACAACTACAGGTTGTTGGTGGAAAACCTCCTCAAGGCATACAAAAGCCTTGGTTGCAACATGTCGCTAAAGATCCATTTTTTGCACTCTCATCTAGATTTTTTTCCACCGAACTGCGGAGCAGTGAGTGACGAGCACGGCGAGCGATTTCACCAGGACATTGCAACAATGGAGAAACGCTATCAGGGCAAATGGAGCCCATCAATGCTTGCAGACTATTGCTGGATAGTGACAAGAGATGCTCCATTTAATGAATACAAGAGACAAGCCAAGAAGCGCCGAGTAGACACTGAATAGGACTAAACTATGTACAGAATAGTTTTTTGCCTTTTGTTTCATAATAAATTTTATTTATATAACCCTTTTGCTGATTTTTAAAGTGTTGCATAAACAGGACAGGTGAAATATTATCATGTAAAGCAACCATAAACACATGAAAAGACCTAGGTTTACAATTTATGATTAAAACTCTACTATCTACACAATATACATAGACATAAAATGTAAAAACTTAAATATCTTAAACAGTAGCCAATCAGTTGTTTTAATTGTCATATTTGAATTCAGCACATCAAAATACATAATAAATAGCACATTTTATCTCTGAAGCAGACGACTTCTCAAAAATTGTAGACCAGTGTAATTTATACAGCACGTGAAACTCTTGACTATATGAAAGGGTATATTGAGCACAGATGGCATATGTTTGTCTTTTTATGTTCTTGTGAAAGGATAACTTGCAACCCTAGGAGATTTTAGTCCTAGGACATTACAGAAAATAGCTGACTATTAATGTTAATACATGTCTTTCCTGCTCTGGTTAGTTGTCCTTACAGTGACTCCTGCAGATACCATCTGGCCATCCTTATGTGACATTGAAAAAGGCAACAACACTTTTACGGCCCTAAACTTTGTCTAAGCACTGAGTTTTGTTGTGGTTCTTTCTTATATCTGCAAATCCAGAACACTTTGAAATTTTCCTTCACCGCTGATAAACTGATCACCACAAGATAATCTGGATGTCCATAACATTCAGCTAAGCTGGCCCAGTTCGTTTCCTTTGCACTGCAAAGCAAAGGGAGTGGGGAAACTGTTGCATCTTCTCTGGCATGGGGAACCCAACACAGCCATACAGCCTGTGTAGTCAGCTCGTAGGCCTCCCTCCCTCCCCACTGAAACTTCTGGTATAAGTGGGCTGGTGCATGGTTGGAGTATGCTGTTTTGGTTATCACCATTTAGTAGATGGCCACTTGAGGTAGGAAAGCATCTAAAGGACACTGCTTCAGGGTCTCATCTTACTCTCGGAGACCTGACATACTGAATTAAGCAGTTAGTAAGTTTGCAGAAGCCGATTGCCCAATATGCACAAAGATGGGTGCTAGGCACTGAATGGGAGGAACAAGTCTTCAGCAAGGCATGCAAGTAGTTATATGCAGAACATAATGCAAACATTGAGAATGCTTGATATAACCCTTTGTATCATGATGCTTTGTGTAATGCAGAGATGCCCAAACTTTGCTACTAGAGTGCTGAACTGGCTGTAAGATTAGGTAACATGTTATTGGAATGGTTATGACACAGCCTCTGAGCATGTCTTATGTGAATCAGATGCTCTCAGATAAAGTGAACAGACATAGGGCCAGGACTTTGTCCCCTCTCTTCCACCCCCAGCTGCTTCCCTCTGCTCTAGCAGTGCAAAGCAGCCTGATAGCTATCATAATGAGCTAACTAGGGATTTCTGTAGCATAAGGGATATGTAAGCGCTGCCATTCTGGGTCAGACCAATGGTCCACCTTGCCCAGTATCTTCTCTCTGACAGTAGCCCTTACCTGAGCTTCCGGTGCAGTTATGGAGTGATCCACCCCCATCTTCCACTCTTGGCTTCTGATAGTCAGAGCTTTAGGATCACCCTGAGCATGGGGTTGTGTCCTTGACCATCTTGGCTAATAACCATTGATGGACCTATCTTCCATGAATTTATCCAGTTCTTTTTTTAATCCAATTATATTTTTGCCCATCACAACATCGTATGACAATGTGTTCTACAGGTCAGTTATGCATTGTGTGGAAAAACTATTTCCTCTTGTTTGTATTAAACTGTCTGCTTATTAATTTCATCAGGTGATCCCTGGTTTTTGTAAAGTGTGAATGGGTAAATCACACTTTTTCCCCACACCCTTCATGATTTATAGTGCTTGATCATATCCCCGCTTAGTTGTCTTTTTTTCTGTCTCTCCTCGTATGGAAGCCATTCCATACCCTTGATTATCTTTGTTGCCCTTCTATGAATCTTTTCCAGTTCCATAATATACTTTTTGAGGTGGGGTGACTAGGACAGAATACAATATTTAAGATGTGGGCACAGCACAGATTTATATAGTGGCATTATATTTTGTCTTTTTTTAAAAAAAAATCCATTTCCTAATAGTTCTGAACACACTGTTAGCTTTTTTGACAGCTGCTGTGCATTGAGCAGAAGCTTTCAGAGAACTATCTGTGGTGACTCCAAGATCATTTTTGGGTGATAGCAGCTAATTTAGAACCCATCACTGTATATGTATAGTTGGGATTATATTTTTGAATGTGCATTACTTTACAGTTATCAATGCTGATTTTTATCTGCCATTTTGTTGTCCAGTCACCAAGTTTTGTGAGATCTCTTTGTAGCTCTTTCCAGTCTTCTTTGGACTTAACTATCTTGAATAGTTTTGTATTCTCTGCAAACTTTGCCACTTCACCATTTACCCCCTTTTCCAGATCATTTATGAATATGTTGAACAGACAGATCCTAATGCAGCTCTTTGGGGACCCTACTGTTCACTTCTCTCCATTGTGAAAACTGATAATTTATTTATACCTTTTTGTTTCCTATCTTTCAAACAATTATTGATCCATGAGAGGACCTTCTGTCTTATTCCATGGGTACTTATTTTCCACAAGAGCCTTTGGTGAGAGACTTTGTCAATGATTTTATGAAAGTCCACTATATCAACTGGATCACTTTTATACATATGCTTGTTGACTTCCACAAAAAATTCTAATTGATTTGTGATGCATGATTTCCCTTTGCAAAAGCTGTGTTGACTCTTCCCTAACAAATTGTTTATCTATGTGTCTGATAATTGTTTGTTTGTTTTTTAAATATAGGTTCTACCATTGTGTTCTGAAGTTAGGCTTACTGGCCTATAATTGCCAGGATTTCCTCTTGAGCCTTTTTAAAATATTGGCATGATATTAACTACCTTCTAATCATCTGGTTGAGAGGCTGATTTTGGTGATAGGTTACATACCACAGTTAGTAGTTCTGCAATTTCATGTCTGAGTTCCTTCAGAACACTTTGGTGAATACTGTCTGGTCCTGGTGACTTATTACTGGTTAGCTTATCAATTTGTTCTAAAACTTTTACATTGGCATATCAATTTGGAGCAGTACTTCAGATTTGTCACCCAAAAACAATAGCTCTGATGTGGATATCTCCCCCACATTCTCTGTGGTGAAGACCAATACAAATAATTCATTTAACTTCTCTGCAATGACCTTATCTTCCTTGAGTGCTCCTTAACATCTTTGTCATCTAGTGGCCCCACTGCCTGTTCAGCAGGCTTCCTGCTTCTGATGTGCTTAAGAAAAATATTGTTAGTTTTTGTGTCTCTAACAAGTTGTTTCTCAAATTCTTTGTTGGCCTGCCTTTTTATACTTTTACAATTTACTAGCTGGAGCTTGTGCTCCTTCCTATTTTCCTCAGTAGGATTTACTTCCAAATTTTAAAGGACGCCTTTTTGCCTCTAACGGCCTCCGTTCCTGTGATGTTTAGCCATGGTAGCATTCTTTTGGTCTTCCTACTGTCTTCTTTGATTTGAGATGTACATTTACTGTGAGCCTCTATTATAGTGTTTTTAAGTGTTCTCCATGCTGCTTGCAGCCATTTTATTCTTGTAACTGCTCTCTTTATTTTCTCTCTAACTACCATCCTCATTCTTGTGTAGCTCCCCTTTTTAAAAGTCAATATTGTTGTGGTGGGTTTTTGATATTTTCCACCTTACAAGGAGTTAAATTTAATTACATTATGGTTGCTATTACTGAGCAGTTCAGCTATTTGACTGGTTACCCGTTGGACTAGATGCTGTGCACCACTAAAGACTACATCAGGAATTGCGAATTCCCTTGTGGGTTCCAGGAAGCAGTCCAAGAAGCTGCTCCAAGAAGCAGTCATTTATAGAATCATAATAACCAGCTCAATGCCATGTACCTCCCAGCAAAAGTCATGTGGATGGGGAAAGGATACATGGCTGGAGTTGCTGTGCTTTGGAAATCCCCTATTGCTGGAGCAAGGACCATCACAACAAGATGCAGCTTGCAGCAGCCCTAAGGCTGCTATAAATTGGGCTAGGGATTGCAGTGTAATAAGGTTCCATAAAGCCACCATTTGTTTGCACATTCCCTTCTCTGCTTGCAAGGTATACTGAGTATAGCACCAGTACAACTGTGGGGCCTGGCCCTCTGAGCTGAGTGCTCAGGCAGTTGATAAAAGTGCGGCTTTTCTCTCCTAACAACCCTGTCCTTGTGTACTTTAAGTGGCAACTTCATTGGTAACTTGCCAGGAGTCAAAGAGCTATCCCTGATCTCCATAATGTGGGACCAGATTGCAACTATCATCATGTCCAATAAAAAGGTGCAGCGTACAAAGACTTAAGATCCCAACATACAATTCTCTCTCTTGATCCAGGCAGCTGTACTTTGATCACCCATGTTGGAATGAGATGTAACAAGCATTTGAATCCCCAGATTTCCTCCAAAGAGTAACTCCTATAAAGCAATATTGTATTTTAGGTGTCATTTCTCCACAAAAAATTGCTTCTGCTTTCAACTCTTTTTTTGTACTGAATATTTAGTAATGTTAGCTCTCATGTGACAGAGATACTGAATTAATCTCTCACTGGAGAAAGACGAGGAATGGGCTGTTTATGAGAACATGCAAATTAGATTCATTTATTTAACTCCAAATGTATAGACAAACAGGAAAAGGTTACTTTCACAATTAAAAGAGCAACCTGTATATAGAAAGACAAGATTTTTTTTATTTAGACCATTGTTTGTGTGCTGAATTGATCCACCAACGTCAAGGATTTTGGCTGAGTCTGAGATCTAAAGATGCAAGATGACATTTTACATAACATGATTCCAAAATGAGTATTTCTAAAAAAGCTAGATTTAATATAATCCCCAAAATATCAACTATTTGACTCAAAACTAATGAGAGCCATTTGATGTGTTCTTTATGGCCTCTCTACTAATTATATTAAGATAGATTGAATATATCGTACCTTTTCAATTAAACTCTGTAATTAATAAAATGCCCTCATTATTCAGTCAATGACTTAACAAACCTCTTCATTATCTTTTTTTTTTTAAGGTAACAGCTCATCTACAGTTTTTTAATCAGGTTGGAGCAGAATGGTATATTTTCCTAAAAGCATCCTGTTAACCTTCAGTGTCATTATTAGTAATCCATCCTGCCAGAATTATATTGACATACTTCACAGAAAATTGGCAGGAGTATAAACAGCAACCTGTAGTTACTGTTGCAGAGAAAGACATTCAAATATTCAAGCACTGGCAACCAAAAGGCCCGATAGATTTATTTGGAAAAGCCTAGAAATGTTCTGATGCTCTCCCATTATCAGCAGGTTCAACAAAGAATTTAAATATCTGTTGTAGCTCAAACAGAAGTTACGGATTTAATGCAGTAAGCAGTTGCTGAAATTCTATGATCTGTGGTAATGCAGGAGGTCAGATTAAATGATCATATGGGTCCTCCGGGATTTAAAATATATGAATCTATGACATATGTGCTTAAGGTCATCTCAGTTATCAGAGCACTTAGGTATGTGTTAAGTCCTATTAAAGTCAATGTGACTTGAGCATGTGCTTAAATGCCTCGTTGAACAGGAGGGACTGTTCAATCAGGGCTTATTCTTGGGGTAAAAAGTAAGTCTCACAATTATTAATTTTAGGAAACCCAACTGCAATACCACTGTTTTGAAACAAACAAAAACACTTTTTTTATCCAAAATTTTCAGTTTGCATTTTTTTTTTTAAAAGGCAAAAAAGGTGTGTGTGTGTGTGGGGGGGCTTTTTGGGGGATGAAATATTCATATTCAATGAAACACCAATTTTGGATATTTTTTCCTAATAATAATAATTAATTTGCTCAGCCCTAATGTAAGTTCAAGGTGATACAAGCGAATGACAATCCCATTGTGCTTTGCAGTAGTACTGAATTATGTGTGCTCTTTGTAAAGAAGAATGAAGCCTACAAAAATGTCTACAAATATTCCTGTGCTATTTTTTTAAATAAATTTGCTTCAACAGTGTTCAAAGTCCTTTGTGGTTTATTGCTACTGCTCCCTGCCTCTACAGACCATGGGGGTCCTTAGCCACCTTTACAACTTGTCTCCACCTTTTTCTGTCTCTCACATATTTTTCCCATTAATGGTAATTCACATTAAATGTTATTAGATCTTGTTTAATATTATCCTTCCATCTTCTCATTGGTCAGCCACAAGGTCCAACACGATAAGAATGTCCCTCCAAGAGATGCTTAGCTGATCTTTTTTCTGTCATCCTAAATACGTGCCCTGCTCACTGAAGTTGTTGGGATTTAACTACATTTATTAGACTTGGATGTGTCCAGACCTACAGTGGTTCCCTTTTAGATCTTCTATACACATCATCCCCCCCCCTTACTGGCTCCAAAAATTCATCTCAACACTGTATTTCTGAAGGTAAAGTGCCCATGTCTCACCTCCATATAAGATAATAGGCCTTATAGTGATCTTGAATAGCTGAAGTTGGTCTTTCTCAATAGCTGTTTGGAGCTGAAAAGTTTCTGCAGAGAAAAGTAAGAGGCATTCCCTCACTGTAACCATGCTTTTAATTTCCTTTGTCACCAAACCCCCTTGACTTTGCTTTTTACAAATGTTTGGCAAATGAATTTACTGGCAGAAATATTCACGCAAACCACAAATTTTGAATATTGTCTTTCCACAAATACTTGGCAATTTCAAGATGTTAGTTAGCAGTGCTATGGAAAGGAAGGCTGATTTTGTGGTCAAGGCAATAGTCTGGCACACGCAGGAGATATGGGGTTAATACCTGGCACTTTTACAAGTTCCCTGTGTGCCCATGGACAAATCACTTCATTTTTTGTCTCAGTTCCCCATCTGGAAAATAGGAAATATTGTTATTCTCTTCTCCTACCCTTTGTCTTGTCTATTCAGTTCTATGCTCTTCAGGGGAGAGACTGTTTCTTATGATGTGTTTATATAGTTACTGGTACAATGGGACCCTTATTTCAATCGGGGCCTCAAACTTTTTTCTCTCTGTGTGTACACACCCTACATTAAAAGAACATTACGGCTCCAAAATCATGTACTGAAACAATAGGCATTCCAGAATTAAGGTTGCTCATACAACCTTATTGGGTCTCCTTGTGCATATTCATTATGATACCTGATCATGCTATTATTTTTCCACAGGATACCTGCCTCGTTCAGTGTGTAGGAAGGGGGATGGTGCTTAATGAGCAGCTATTCAATATTTTGCTTAATCATTATTGTTCCCCAGGTCTTATTTACTGCACATTATACATAACCTGCTCTGAAGACATAATTGTTCATTTTCTCATGAGCACTTCTATGGTGCTTATCACTGTAGCATCTGAATGCTTCAGAAACATTAATGAATTTAGTTTCACAACACCCCTGTGGGGCAAAGTGATATAATTATTACCATTTTATGGGTGTGGAACAAAGCCACACTCCCAGTGCTGGTAGCTACGCCTTTAGTTGAGGTGTTTTTTTTTTAGAGCACTGGGAGATGTCTCTCTCTCTCAGTGCTGCGCTGCAACCACACAAGCCACGTTAAAGCACTGCCGCGGCAGCGCTTTAGCATTGCCAGTGTAGACTAAGTCTAAGTATTACTGTGCCTAGATGACATGTTGATAGGCACATGAAAAACCAATCACTATAACCAATGTTTCATATCTGGGAGCCTTAGTTACTCAAAAGATCATCTGTATACCTCATTTGATATCCTCTAAGACATACACACAGTGCCTGGTGTGAATTTAGACTACCTTATGCCATATCCTGTGACTGCTGGCTAAAAATATTGTGCATAATAATTAGCGGATCATTAGCTCCTCTTTTGATATGATCCATGGGTATTTGACTACAGAGTACATATAGTTTGTAGAATATGAATAGAGGGGAAGCAAAAACACAAATATCAGGATACTGAGTGAGTCTGAAATCCCCTGACTCTAATTAATCATCTCTGGACTCATCTCTGGGCTCATTAGCTTTATAAACTTAAAAAAGAGAGAGAAGAGGTGTTGTTTTTTCCCAATCATACATTGATTCTTTATGGTGCAGACCAGCGGTACCCAAACTATGGGGCATGCCCCCTAAGGAGCATGTAGAGGAACATTCTGGGGGGCACGGCAGGGTGGGGAGGGAATGCCACCCAGACCCACTCTGCCACCAGCTCTGCTACAGCCCCAGCCCTGGCCCACTGGCATTGGTTCCTGGCCTGGCTGCAGCTCTGGCTCCAGCCGACGCCCCTCTCCAGCTGCGGCCTCAGCCCTGATTGTTCCCTGGGGGCGCAGACAGCAATAAGGGGAGGCACAAGGTAAAAAGTTTGGGGATCACTAGTGTAGACAGAGGGTTCAACTGTGGATGCAATCTAAACCACCCTTTCTAGAAAAACAGTCACAGATGTGTGGCTTAATGAGGTGTTAACAAGGAGGTGAATATCCATAAATAAGGAGCAGTAAAAGTGTGAAAGGGGGTTAGGTTAGTGAAAGGAATAGTCTGAACATGGGGTGCTATTATTCTGATAACTCATTTTCACTTTACTCATTGGTGCAGCGGTCTCTGAGGCATGCTTGCAGATGATATTTCTGGAGCATATGGAAACCTGCTCGCTCTTGATTGCAGTTTTACTGTGTAAATATTGAATACAGAAACCAAGAACTCACAAAGAAAATGTCAAATGAAGACATGTCAGTTTGTTTTCTCACAGGTAATATTGTATGATGTCTTCTTGATTTCTGTGATAGTTCCTCAACAAGTATGTGATATTAACTGAGCTTTGATGTTGCCAGGTGGATATCAGTAGGTTGCTAATACAGTGGGTAATTGGATACTCATGCCAGTATCTGACCAAAGAGTAGTGCGTTTTGCTTTTAAATAATTCTTTACACGCTGTCTCCAGAAGTATCTCCTCTATAGCTTTTCTTTACCTCCCTAAAACATAGGATCAGATGCTTGGGGAGGGGGGAAAGTAAAGTGTGTTTCATTCTCTCCAAATTACATTTTCACAAAAGGATTAAATTTCCCTCCCTTTTGTGAGTGCAAATCACATCTGAAAAATTTGCATCCACATCTTTGAACATGCAATTGAATTGCATGTGTAAATCTGGTTACTGGTGTTAAAACTTCAGGTGACGGTACCTTTAGTTCCCCTTTGTGGTTGTCTCAAGGAAAGCCCATTCAAATCTCAGATAGCTAGCCTTCACTCTTCTCTGGGCAGGGACCCACGCCCCACTGCCTTGTGACTGGGCGTTTAGATTACAGCTGCCTGCAGTTGCACTGTGATTATCCACAAGCAGGTCTGACCAATTGTCATGTTTTGGGGTGCAAGACCAATGAATGGTTGTGTCACCAATTGGAATGTCTTAACATGCCCCTCTGCTGTATCTCCCTGTCTGCATGCTCCCAGCCAGCAGACAAGCATGCACTGAGTATCTGTGTGATAAGCAGCCCTGGTTCAGCAAGGCTGACTCCAGCAGTCTCCTTGTTACACCACAGCCTCTGGTCTCCACCAGCCTTGGTTACCACTAGCTAAGTGATCCCAACACACCCCAGTCCCAAATTACCCCAAAACCATCTATCCTGAAATGCCCGAACCTCTACTGGAACATTTAGAGCAGCAATAAAGTCCACTGTTCCTTTAAAGAGACAAACACAACAGATTGTTGCTTTAACTATCACTGTAATTCAAATAAAGCACTGGGTTCATTTAGATTAAAAGTAAAACTAAATAGATTAATAAAAAGATGGTGTTTTAAGTGAGCTCAAGCGTAAGGGATAAAGTCAGAAATGGTTACAAGCAACTAAAAGTGAAAAACGCTTTCTAGGAACTAAGACTTAACAAAACTGCAGTCTTTGTTCAAGGTAAGATTCTTAACACACTTCCTTCCAGCAAGATGGCTGACCATGTCTTTGGTCAGGCTCTCCCACAAAGTCCAAAGTGCTATGTTCTTTTTTCTTCTTAGGTGAAAGATAACTTGGGGTTCTTTGCCCCTTTCTTTTATAGTCCAGTGAACCTTTGAAATTTATCCACCTCAAAGCCCAGGGCCCCTGCTCTGAGGCAGGGTGCCATGGATTCTGATGGAGAAGGTTCCATGCTGATTTCTTCCCCCACTGGTGCTTTCTACAATGCACATTGCTCTACTCCTGCAGCCTCCACTATGCCAACAAATGGCCACTTGATTGTGATTACCCCTTGATGGAGGCGTTGGCCTTTCCTTTGTCTGGTTCAAATACATTTTAGTCCCATATTTCCTCTACATTTGTGCAGTCCTTTGGGCATTTACCATACATGCACCATGTGAGAATATTAATGATCATTGTGTTACTGGTTTTCCAATGGTGCATTACATGATACCTGTTAGATACAGATTATGACATAAGTGAATTGGGGCACATTAAACAGGTCAGGCCAACTGAAACTCACTGCCTGATACCAGTGAGCCTCTTGCCCTATGGCATTGGGATGCTTTTAGGGTCACACCAATGTCCACCCCCTGCCTCTGCTTTCTCGCCAAAGACAATGGTGTTCTTACTAGTGAGCATACAGCTCTTTCAAAGCAGAGGGCATTTATTTAAGGACAAAAAATGTACAGAGAAAACATGTAAAACAAACAAGATCTATATGCTTTACTGGTAGTTCTCCATCAGACCAAGTGAAACCCTGTCAGGTTCCAGTCCTTTGAACCCTTCAGCAGGGTCCTGCCTTGGATAAAAGATCATGTCCAGCTTATGAATCAAAAAGAAGGCCCGGTGTCAGTTCAAGATCACCCTTTATATCCCAAGTTCTTTCTGCCTCCTCTCCTCTCTGACTGCCCTTACCTAGTGCATGCAAACCATCCCAGGGGATGGTACTTTCTCTGGAGCTGCTTACAAGTCTCAGCAGTAATTACCCCCTGCTGTTTTCACTTCCTGGAGGAGCTGTGGTAACCTTGCCTGCCCAGAAAATTCAATTCCCTAGAGATATTACGTGTGGTTGTGATATCTGTCACAACTTCCGTGTCTAACTACGCAAGTGCAAAAGGGAGATGGGAACTTCAGCTGTTTTTAAAATTGTCCCCATTTTCTTAAGGTTCAGCTTTCTTTCATGCAGCCTGATAAATAAGATCCTTTCTGAGTCCTACAGAGATCTGATAGCCCCATCTACCTAGATGAAATGCTACATAATAATTGTGTGTATATGTGTTTTTCCATATTCTCTGATAATCCTTTTAGGGATGCTCTGTTTTCTATGGGGAATTACAATAATTAATACTAGAAACACATTGTACTCACACAGAGACTGACTATAAAATGACATAATTTTAAACAGTTGCTATTGGTACTTTGTCTTTTATCTGATGAGGAGAGATACGATCATTCTTTTTCTCACTTTGTCATGGGATGGGTCTGAATTTTAGTGTCAAATATAGAGTTTGCCTTCCCCCCCCCTCTGCTTGTTGAAATTCAAAGATCATTTAGATACCAAATTCCTCATTACTGTACTTCACATATTGCTGTTGTCATATATTTAAATTATAAGTCACTTAGAATATTGAACTATTTTATATTATGCAAAGGTCAGTTTCTGACATCCAAATCCAGTCTATCAGCCAAACCAATGAACTGGTGGCCCTGGTCAGCATAGTAAGATAATAAAAACCCAGCTTTGAAGTATATAATCCTCTTATTAGTTATATAAGGCAAGCTAGCAGGAAATTTCCCAAATGAGGACTTAAAATTGTTTGTTCCCCAGTCATTCAAAACCACTTTTAGAATTCCCATCAAAATAATGATATTTCAGGGATTTCCCTGGGCAGAAAGAATTCAACACAATATGTGATATCTTTTTTTTTTTTAAGAAAAATGTGCCCCTCACTTCTTTTCTCCCAATAACAGTCTTGTTATGCTTTCATTTGTTGCCAGTCTTCTCAATAACACTCCACGGAGTAATTCCTTTTGAAAATTCTGGGGCCTTAAAGAATTAGGCTCTGTTTTTCCTGGTGAGTGACACTCTTACCAATAAGAAGAAGGACCCACCTACAGCTTATTCTTTCCTTAACTTTTGAACTTACATTGGTGCATATCTACTGGATCTGAAATATTGAGTAGGGTGCCATGAATGCTTTTGGCATAAAGAGAGTTGTTTGGATTTAGAGGTTCTAGAGTTCACTTCTATTGTTTAATACTTTAAAGCTTCTCTATATTTTTTTTCACAGAAGAGTCATGCTGTTTCAGCTGATGATAATAGTTTCTATTAATTCCACATGCTGCACCAATTAAAATCAGAGCATGTAAATTAAAATATTTATTGTGGGTGAGTGGAAGATGGGGGAGGTTAAGAGCACAAATATAATTATTTAAAGTGTGCTTCTATGCTGAAAATTGTCTCTAAAAATTACACTTGGGGCAGGGCCGGCTCCAGGCACCAGCCTGGCAAGCAGGTGCTTG
>NW_020664420.1:23608324-23756519 GCF_002925995.2 Terrapene triunguis
TTTTTTTTTTTTTTTTTGGCTGCTTGGGGCAGCCAAAACCCTGGAGCCGGCCCTGACTTGGGGGTTCCATGTTTCTTATGTCTCAATGAGTCCTTATCAGATGTGCTCACTTTACAATAAAAAGATTGTATTTCCCTAACTGCCAGCCTTGATGCTCAACCAGGTCTGTCAGAGTCAGGCTGGGATCTTTCTATCATGCATTACAACACCAGCAACAATTCTTTAGGTCAAAATCTGCCCTTAGTTTCACCTCTACAATTCTACTGCTTTCATATTATGTTCTCAATGACACCTGTGCAAATCCATCATACGCACAAGGGTGCACAAAAGATCAAAAAATGGAAACCTATTTAGCAAAATCTTTTTTGCAAAATGTGTCCAGATTTTTTCATTGAAAATTTTCAACCAGCTGTATTGCACAGCTTTGACAGACTGGAGTGTAGTAAACAATTCTGTTGATGATGCACAAGAAAGCATTGTTTGGATTTTTGCTGTTCTGGTAAGTGGAAAACTAAATTTCTTGAGGGTTTTCAATTTTCATTTGTTCATTGTGACTAGAGTTGGCTGAACTACTGAGAATGAATATTATGAATTTAACATCTTTTTGGGTTAACAAATCATCCATAAACTGATCCTGATTTTCTTCAAATGTGCTCATTATTTATAAGTAACTGTTCAGAGAACTTTGGATGAAAAATTTTAATACAAAATGATTTGTACACTTCAGCCATTCACTACTCATTATATGTATTATGTGTAGGGCCCTACCAAATTCGTGGTCCATTTTAGTCAATTTCACAGTCATAGGATTTAAAAAATATTCACTTTCACAGTTTCAGATGTTTGCATCTGAAATTTTGGGGTGTTGTAACCGTGGGGGTCCTGACCCAAAATGTGGTTGTGGGGGGTTGTGGGATTGCCACCCTTACTTCAGCGCTGCTGCTGGCGGGGGCACTGCCTTCACAGTTGGGCAGCCAGAGAGCAGTGGCTGCTGGCCTGGCTCTGAAGGCAGCACGCCGGTGGAGCTTCCTGCAGCTGGGGGAGGTTCCCAGAAGTGAGTCTGACCCAGCCCTGGGAGCGGCCCCTCACAGGAAGAAGTCCCATCCCCCCCCCTCCCCCCCCCCCCCCCCCAGCCTGGTCTGGACTAGGAGCTGGAGTACGCAACAGGAGTTCTTCTCCCCTACAATAGCCAGATTTCACTGGGGAGATCAGATTTCATGGTCCATGACACATTTTTCACATCTAAGAATTTGGTAGGGTCCTAATTATGTTGTTGGCAAATGGGTGCAGCTCCCCACATTCACACTGAATCTGCATCCTTTTACACACCTCAGGATCTCGCCTTTGGTATAATTTCTGTGCCCTGACTAGATGATTAATACATTTTAAACAAGAAAATAGCAAGTAGCAAGTAACATGCTACTAGTATTAATTTTCAGCCAAATTATTCTTAATGCTGACATTGGTGAAACTTCCAGAATGTGTGAACAATTTGACAATTGTTGTCCAAGTATTCAAGAATATTGATTATGACTCCATCAATCACAGTTCACTATTTTTATTTGTTAAAACATTTACAAATCAGGTTTTTTGTTACATGATTAAAATTGCTCAAATAGTATGTGAAACATGGACCAAATCCTGGTTTTACTGAAGTCAATGGAATTGCTTCAGTGGGCTAGGATTTGGTCCATAGAAATTGGTGCATAACAAAATAATTGAAAACACATTTCTAATCATATAAATAAGTGTGTTGATTGCTGAGGCTTTAAAAACTAGCAATTCTATTTCCCAGAAGAATGTTATAAACATACGTTTGAATTTATATTCTTATATGGCTACAGCCACAGGTAATCTCTGATCTTTTATAGTACAATCATTAATGGGTTCACCATACATGGATTGAGTTCCTGCCTAATAACATGTTTTAATATACTATCTCACTACAAAATATTACATACTCTTTATACTTTTAGCAATGTTTTTATTTTACATCATTACTAGAAATAAAAAATTTTTGTTAGATAAGTTTCAGCAAAAGAGCAATGTTGTGAAAAAAAGAAGACCCTTGCTGAGATGGCTATCAATTTTTCAGGAAAAAAATGTAAGTAGCTTAAGAAAACTAGAGGTTTTCACTTATTTTGAGAGCTGTGCTTAGATCGATTGTATTCTGAGGATGTTATCCACGTCTTCTTCACTTGAAAGAGACAGATAAAGTCTTTAGTGACAGATAGATCAGCAGAATTCACTTCTCAAGTGGTTTATTACTACTATAAAACCTATTTCATAGGTGGAACTATAGCCACAAGGGTAAAAGATTGAAGAAATTCAATCAGCTTTCCTCTAGTTCACCTTTTAAATCAATAGAGGGGAGATAGTCATACTGAAAATTTAATTCGAGACTCTCAGGTATGGTTTTATCCACAGGTCATCAAATCTCAACATATCCAGCAGAGCTATCCACTCTGTTACTCTCCATGGAGTGTATGTATGTGTACGTGTACGTGCGCACACACACTACACAGATGAAATTTTGAGATGTTGACCCCTTCCATTCTGCACACAGTCACTGTTCATATTAAGAAAATGCAGGTACAATACCAGATTAACAGGTAAAAATTACTAAATATCAATGATAGTGAGAGGTTTGTATGTCAGAGTGATATATGAAATATGTGTAGGTTTAATTTGGAAAGTCCTAATGCTGTATGATACCAAACACAGTTTGACTTGCTATCTATGCTTTCTTGTAGTGATATCTGCTCATCCTCTAATCTCACTTCTGAGTATAGGGATTGCTTCTAGTTCCTTGATGTCATAGTGGATGCACTTCAGCATGTTGTGATAGTCTAATTATTTTTCCATCTTGAATTTTGAAGGGGTGAGTGAGTACTTTGAAGTAAATCTGAGGGGTCTATTTTTCATTTGTTTTATTATTTCTTATGTATTGTATTCCTAACTCCCAGGGTTGAAAATCCCTCTTGCTTTCTTGACGAGGTATATGTAGGCCTTTGAGAAATTGACACACTACTTTGGCATTTGAGGCACTTTATTCATGGCACTATTCTTTCTGATATGAATTTCTCTTGTTGCAGAGGCAAGATAAACAATTCAAAAATAATTCTACCAGTTGGATCACTTTTTCATTCATGTTCCAGTCTGGAAAAAATCTTTTGGCACTTGTCTATATTTCTGGCTAGTATCATCCTTTTGCTTCTGCCATCTCTTCTGATTGCTTCTCTGCACTTCTAATACTGGTAAAAGTCTTGTAGAATTTAAATTTAAAGCAAAAACATGACAGCATGATCAACTTCAGTACTGTATTGACAGATTGCTGTATCACTAGTCAAACCTTAAAATCATATACAGAAGCATAGAACATACATTGGGACTTTTATGTAGATATAAATAACATTTGTGTCTAGCCCTGGATGTGTGAACTGGTTGAGGAGTTGGTCCCAAAGTTAGTGATCCAGAATCACTGAAGTCAATGGGAGCTTTGCCACTGACTTCAGTGGGCACAGGATCAAACCTAATCCTTACATTCCTTTGCATTCTCAGCAGGGCTAGCCAGCCTGAAGAAGCATGGCCAGCCACCAGCGAGCAGAAACCATTTCCCTCTGTGACAGATGGCAATTTCCTGAAATATCCCGAACAAACCTTATTGGATTAAACTTGGAAAGTTTATTTTAGGAAACCACTGTATTGAATGCAAATATGTATGTGCTATTATGGGATTGTATGGAACTTCTTTAGGAGGAAGACAGAATTAATACAATGTCTGGGAAGTATTGTGAACTTCAGAAGACTATGGTGAACAATGTATCAGGCAGGACTAATCTTTTGGGACAATCTGTGTGAAGTGGAATTCCTAAGAAGTACTTGAGAGGAGGGGAATTGCAAACTCCCACCTATGGACTTAGCCTTTGACGCTTCGCCCCGAGAGGGGGCCCATTTGTCTGCTGATCATCTGTTACATGAGGACAGTTCCAAGATGCAAACAGGATTCTCCAGGGACCAACAGACAAAGAAAGGACTTTTGAATAAATAGCCTGAGTTTTAAACTGATTTGGCCTTTGTTCTGATCTAGCAAATGGACAGGAACTTCTGACCAAGGGGAAGGCCCAGTCCTTAGGGTAGAGGAGGAAGCACAAACACCAACCAGAGCCCTTGTGGAGATGGGGAGGTGGACTCTGGTAAGCTTATTAGCATGTGTATAGGTTCTTCTATTGTTTTTTCATACATCTTCTCTGTAATGCTTTTACCTTAAGAATCAAATATTCTTGCTTAGTAACTTGTGGCAAATGTACTGTGTACAGTCTTGAGGAGAGAAGTGAAGTAGGTCTGCTTAAGCTGACTGTCTTTTGCTGGGAATAACACAGTGAAGGCAGGGAACTGTTCAGCCTGGAAATACCCTGGTCAGGTGAGAGAGAGATCTGGGTCTCCACTCAAGAGATGCAACAGCTGGGGATCCGGAAGCCTAGAATGGGGGCCCTTGCTGGACCACTGGAGGGAGGAAATACCTGAACTGTGAGACCCTCTTTCAAAGGACATAGTTCCCATCCATCAGTCTATGTACTTACATGGACCCCATTGCATCTGAATACCTTCCAACTTCTTAAAAATAGAGATAGCAATAATAGTGGCCATGATACCAGAAGTATCATTACTGCTTTGGACATAAAGATTCTGGAAACATCCGCTTGGACAGTGGTGCTTCCATAGTAGTTTGTGATTTGGAAGCAACAATATAGACTTTTCTCTGAGCACAAATTCTGTCTTAGAGAATGCGTACAGATGCACTAAATTACTGCTAGTTTTTTGTTTTTCTAAGGGCAGGAATAGTTAGAGAGTTCACAGACCAGTGTAAACATCTTCCTAAAGGAAAGTAGACTTTATAAGTGTCCTTCTTGGTTCATACTGAGTATGAATAAAAGTGACATTCCATCTGCTGCTATGGTCACATTTATATATGAGAAATAGCCTCATAACACTTTGAACAAGGCTGTTGATCATATCTGGGATAATTGCCAATCCTGTGGTATAAATGCCAAAGAGGGAAGAGGAGTTTGAAAGAGAACATAAACGAAAACTTATGTTAATTCTTTGTTTGCTCTTTTGAAGCTTAGCTGATATCTCTAAATAGGGTGACTAGATGTCCCATTTTTAAAGGGATAGTCCTGTATTTAAGCCCTCCGGCAGGTGTCCCAACTTTTTCTTAAAAACAGGCAAATTGTCCCATATTTTGTCTCCCCCCATCAGTCCTTGTAGGTCCTGCTGCTGGCCGGATCCCTGCTCACCAGCAATATCAAATGAGGTATATCAAATGAGGTATACAGATCATCTTTTGAGTAACCAGCGGTGAGTGGGCGGGGGGGGGTCCAATGGCCGACGATGGGGTGGGTGTGCAAGGCTGGTGGTGGGGCAAAGCTGCAGCACATAGGCCTGGCCACTCCCCATGCCAGTCCATCAGCGCAGCCCCGGCTGCATGCTGACCCTTGGCCAGCAGGGCCCCTTCCCATTTCCGGCTGGCACATGCTGCGAGCTGCGGTGGCTGGTGAGCGTGGGCAGGCACCACGCGGCAGCCAATTACGTATCGCCTCTGCTGCCCACCCATCGGCCCTTTATGTGCTCCCCTTCTGTGTCCTCTCCCTGCTTTACCCCTTCATCCCCCCAGTCTCGCTGCTCCTCCATATCCCTCCCGACGGGGCACATCCTGCTCCCAGCGCTGTGCAGAGAACCAGTCCCCAGTTGGAGCACTCAGCTGACCAATAGCCTGGCTGGCAGGCTCCTTCCCTCCCCCACTGTCTCTGACTGGACCAGTGCCCTGGGAAAGCCCAAGACCCTCTGGTCCGTGGTAGTGGCCAGGAGAAGCTGAGACCTGCAGGCACCAAAGCCCTGCACAGAACGGACATAGAGAAGCCTTTCAGCTAAACTCTGGATTACCAGGAGGGAAAGCAATTTCCAGCCTGTTTGTGCCTCAACCTTGCAGGCTCCCCGGGCAGGGACTTAGCTTAGCACTCTCGTTGCACCCCCGTCTCCCCCGCCCTGGGTCATGTCCCCAGGAAGCATGGGGCTGCTCCATCCCCTAGGCATCCTCCCCTGCTGAGCCATCTCTCTGGCAGGGTTCGCTGAAGCCCTTGCAGTTGCAGAGCCCTGGTGCACAATGCATCCTTAGGGCTTAACCCCTTCCTACCCGTGCTGTAGCCAGGGAACAGGAGGTGGCTGGGTTACGTCGGTGACCAGTAGCAGCCTGGAAGTGTTAATTGCCTTTTGACACTGTGATGGCAGGAAGAGATGAGCTGCTTCCAGCCATGGAGGGGCAGGGGGAGAGATGACCTCTGAAAAGATACGGTCAGGGTTATCCCTTACCCCCCCTCTCCCCCCCCATGGCTGGAAGCAGCTCTCGTCCCTTTCCTCCTGCACAGTGCTGAAAGGCTGCTGCTGGCCACATTCTGGTATGAATCCTGGCAGAAATCTCGGGAGGGGGGACATGTGACTTTGCATGCCCCCACGCATGTGTTGCCTTGGGAAGACGCGGCATCAGGTACTAGGAGAGGTTGGTCCATCCCGGGGGCCCAGCCAGGCATAAAGGGTGGAAAGCGCCAGGCAGGGAGGGTCGGGTCAGTCGGTCACCCTCCTGCCCCCGTGTGAGAAAGGTGAACGGGAGTGTGTGTGTGTGAGAACGCTCCCTGTGTGAACCCTAAAGCTTTAAAGATAAAAAGGTAAATAAAAATAATCCAACTATGCAGTATTTCTTTTTAAGAGGGGCTTAGTCAACTTGATGTTAATTTGAATGTTTGTACTGCATAGGTCTAATTGATTGCTGTTGAACTTGCTTGAATATGAGTAATTTTACCAGGTGTCCCATAGTGACGGGTTCGGTCACAGAGACCCCCTTGGGACTGTCACCTGATGTGCTGAAACTACCTCTGAGCCTGTTTTCTCTGATGGCTTGGGAATCCAGAACCCTGCCTTGTTGAACCAGACATGTAGTCTGCTGCAACACATACCCAGGTCTGGTCCACACCCCCAAAGCTGCAGACTTTAACTGAAAACAACTCAGCAGGGACCCTATCTCCAGCACCCAGACACCCAGTTCCCAATGGGATCCAAACCCCAAATACATCCATTTTACTCTGTATAAAGCTTATACAGGGTAAATTCATAAATTGTCCACCCTGTATAACACTGATAGAGAGATATGCACAGCTGTTCGCTCCCCCAGGTATTAATCACTTACTCTGGGTTTACTAATAAACAAAAGTGATTTTATTAAGAATAAAAAGTAGAATTTAAGTGGTTTCAAGTAATAACAGACAGAACAAAGTAAGTTACCAAGCAAAATAAAACAAAACACGCAAGTCTAAGCCTAATATATTAAGGAAATAAATACAGGTAAATCTCACCCTCCAGGTGTTCCAATAAGCTTCTTTCACAGACTAGACTCCTACCTAGTCTGGGCCCAATCCTTTCCCCAGGTACGGTCCTTGTTAGTTCCAGCTCAGGTGGTAACTAGGGGATTTCTCCTGACTGGCAGCCCCCTTTGTTCTGTTCCATCCCCTTTTATGTCTTTGGCACAAGGCGGGAATCTTTTGTCTCTCTGGATCCCCACTCCTCCTTCTAAATGGAAAAGCACCAGGTTTAAGATGGATTCCAGTACCAGGTGACATGATAACATGTCACTGTAAGACCTCATTCTCCATTCTTTCAGGGCTGGCCTGCATGTACCCAGGAAGGTTTGCGAGTAAACAGAACCATTCACAACCAATTGTCCTAGTTAATGGGAGCCATCAAGATTCCAAGCCACCATTAATGTAACTTTGCATAGTTACAATAGGACTTCAGAGTAATACTTCATATTTCTAGCTTCAGATACAAGGATGATACATTCATACAAATAGGATGAACACACTCAGTAGCTTTGTAATGATACCTTACAAGAGACCTTTTGCATAAAGCATATTCCAGTTACATTATATTTACACTCATAAGCATATTTCCATAAACATATGGAGTGCAACGTCACACCCGCATTCAGCATAGGGAAATAGGGTGACCCTATATCTAAAGATGTTGTAGAAGAAAAAGAGGATTGTTTTAACAAAACATTTGTCACAAACCCCTTTCAAGAAGTTTTCAGGCAGGAACTCTTTCTTCTTACATGCACATAATGGGGTAGATGATTAGCTATTCCCAGAGCTTCAGAATTCAATATATAAGGTGCTGTGCTGGGGTGGCTGCCTCTCACTGGCAGAGAAGGGGTTAAAAGTAAAGCTAGGGAGGCTGCGTCAGAGGCAGCCAATCAGAGGAGGGCTGAAGGGAGCAGCCAATCAGGGCCAAGTAGGCCCATATAAAAAGGGAGCTGCAAGGCAGTTCTTTGCTGAGAGCCTAGAGAGGAAGGACTGTGTCCCTGAAGGGCCAAGAGAACTGCCAGCACCCTGGACAGAGCAGTGATGCAAACAGGGGTTGAGGGAGCCAGAGACAGCTCCTGACTGGCTGCTGGGAGGGTTGCTGAGTGAGGCCCTGATACAAAGGTAAAGAGGGTGCTGAAGCCATGCTGGAAGTGGCTAGTCCATGGACTGCAGTTTGCCACTGGTAGGAAGTGGCTGAACAGCAGACTGCAGGTCTCCTGGAAGGGGGAGCACAGTCTGCGGCATGGCCAGAGAGCTGTGTCGCTGAAGAGGATGCCGTGGTCCTTGGAGAGATTTGGGTCCAAGAGCAGGAGTCACAGTGGCAATAGACCACCTGAAGGGGTGCACTTAACTGCAGAGCTAATTCCCAAGACAGCCTGAGGAGGCACCAGAATGGTAAGCAGATCCCGTTACAGGTGCCTTATGCAAAGGAAACAAAAAAATCCATAAAAGAACACACATTATCTGGTAGCAGAACTGAAATGCATTACATGTGCTGGAAGGTAGTGGAAATGGTGGGGAAGTAGAGCAAGTCATAAAGTCTAATATTATTGTCCAAACCAATAAACTTTCTAGACTAAAAACCTCATTTTTTCCCCTTCTTTCAGGAAAAAACAAATAAACCTCTACTATAACTATACCCAGAGGACACTTACAATTGAATTTGAAAATATCTTATTCTTGTTCTGTTTGGAACATTCGGGAGACATCCTCTAATTCAATTATAAGCACCCTCTGGCACATGTTTGTTTCTCACGTATCTTGTACATGTATTTACACAGGATTGCAGGTTGTGCTAAAAGGGCTGGTCCTTTGCTTTGTGGGGCCTTGATGTATATGAAATACGATATGCTTGGCCCAACCAGCCCTCTGCTGTCCTGTAACTGGGCCACACACAGGCACTCCTAGAAGCCTTTTTCTTGGCTTCCTCTTGCTTACAAAAATCAATTTCAGGCTTAAGTGACGCTCCCTTCATCCGGAACTTACAGAGTCTCTACTGACTGGCTTTGTTGAGGGCAATAGAAGGTGACTGTGGGACAGCACAGTAGAAGAGAACTAAAGCTAGTAATTTATGTAAAAAAATCTTTAACATTAATCTTGTTGAGCTTTCCCCCCTTAAATTGTTGTAATTTGACCACATTAAAGAGAAAAAAGTTAGTTACATGTTTCATGTACCTGGCTAATAACGTGAAAGGATTCCACACTTGTGAAACTAAACTGGCTCTCTATTAAAAGAACTTTTACAGGGATGCTGCTACTGCAGCCGGCATTCTAGCCATGTGCACATAGACTGGCTTCCTGGACTCATCCAACCTCTTTCCTTCTCCAACCTGAGGTCCTCCCTCCTTCCAAGTTCCATCCAGGTTGCTACAACACCGCTATTTGTCTGTAATAGCCAATTTCTTCTCTTGTTATAGTAATATGAAGCATTCCTGTCAGTTTCAAAGTGCCTGAAAGGCTGATTGCTGGTGTGCAAAGACCACTGCCTATCATGCTGACCAGTTATTGTTTACTTGTACTGCTTGTGTGTCTGTATCTAGCTGTTGACTCTTGTCTCTTACTTGGATTGTAAGGGCAGGGACAGTCTTGTTGTTCTGCATTTGTACAGTGCATAGCACCATGGGGTCCTGATCCATGACCTGGGGCTCCTAGGTAATGCAATAATACTAATTTAGAATTACTAAATGTAAGGATCCTCTGGGGTCCTGAACTGGACCCAGAATTAATCATAAGGGTAAAGAAGAGAATTATGATAGGGACCAACAGGAACCAGGCGGACATAAAGCCAAATACCAGTGGAAGAAACTTGAAGTTCCTGCACAGGTCCCTTGCCAATAATTCATGTAGCGCACTTGAAACTAAATATAAAATTAAGTGATAAATTCTTAGCTCTTTCCCCTGTTATTAGTGAAAAAATTAACTCCTCTTGCATGAACTATTTTTCATGGTGGAAGGATGTTAATAAATATTGTTTTTTGCTTCTTTTAATTTGTCCATATTTTTTATTAAACTGTTTTGATAACCTAAATAGAAGACTCTGGCCCTGATTCTTTGTCCTGCTTGATCTACATTCACCACAAGAATGGGGGAGAGTAAGGTGGTTGCTTTATACCACTTGTCACCTCTCCATATTCTTGGCCCTGCCAAGGACTTGGTCATCGCCACCTAAGCCTGCTTGGCTAAAATGGCGCCCTAAGGTCTGTTGCTGCTGTGAAAAACAGCAGGAGTGCAGCTGTAGTCTGACTACCCCGCTCCTTCCCAAGCCACCCCCCTTATTCTGGAGAATAGAAACAGCTACACCAGCTCTGAGACCCAGAGAGTCTCTTATCGCCCTTTTACAGTGCTATACTGCAATGAAGAATTGGCATTGTGGTCTCAGTTTGCTATCTGATCATTCCCACCTCCTGAAGATGTATCTGCTCCTCTTCACCCTCATGCTTAACATCATACTGAGGCATAGATTATTGTGCACTGATTGATGCCTTTCATGTCTTAATGTCGACATGTTGTCAGATACTCACATGCAATCTATGGCAAATTCTATTGAACCCCATTGTACAGTGGAATGTATGTAAAAAGCAACACTACCGAGACCGTATTAAATTAAAAGAATGCTCTAATGGGGAAAAACAAGCAGGAGATTAATCAGTTTTGGCACCCAACCAGATGGAATTGTAAATGGCAGTTATCAAACAGAATCAGCCATAGTAATATATTGCTAACTAATTATCTGACTGTGGCAGCCAAAAGCCAGGAATTGCAGGTATGTGGGTCTGAAGTTAACCGTTTGCTTCCGGATCCCTAATGTTTAAAGGGCATGATTTCTGGATGTGGTATAAAGCTTTCAATATTCTGGTAAAGATTGCTTGTGTTAGAGGGTGTTATCAGTACTATACAAGAAATTCCACCCTCTGCCCAAAGTGGTCTTTCATTTAGGCTCAGTCACAACCACAAGATGTGAAGCAAATAAAGCTTTAAATCTGTGCCCATTGATTTAGACTCTGCTGCTTTGACATCTTAATGAGCAGGTTATTTAAATTTCAAATCAGATTGGGGGTATAGCAAGTGTGATGGTCCTATATTCTTGCAACCATCTGTTACTAGGAATCTGCTTAAAGCTGCATCCTCCATAAGAAGAACAGCCAGGTCCCATATTCTTTCTGAGCAAAGAATTGGGCATAATGACTGTTAGGAACAATTTTTGAATGAAACTTTCATAGCAACCTGAAATGTTTAATTCAAGTGCAGCAAGAGTAAATGCCTTTGAAGGAAAAGGAAATGACTCACAAATCAAATCACCAAATGGATTTTTCTTCTCAGTTAGAAAAAGAAGCCATTTCCTGGCTTCCTGAAAACTACCATGACACCTTCCCTCCTGATGCAGGTGCATATTAGTCAGATATGTATCCATGTCTATTGAGAGGCAGTGTAGTCTAGTTCAGTGGTTCTCAAACTTTTGTAGTAGTGACCCCTTTCATACAGCAAGCCTCTGAGTGTGATTTCCCCCCCCCCTTATAAATTAAAAACACTTTTTAAAAATATATATTTAACACTATTAAATGCTGGAGGTGAAGTGGGATTTGGGGTGGAAGCTGACTGCTCATGACCCTCCCAGGTAATAACCTCACGACCCACAGTTTGAGAACCCCTGGTCTAGTTGATAGGAGACTGGACTAGGACTCAGGGGACCCAATCCCAGATTTGCCACTGTCCTGCAGTGACCTTCAACTACATTTCCCCTTTCACCATTTGTCTGTCTTGTCTATTTATACTGTAAGCTCTTCAGGGAAAGTACTATCTCTTGCTTTCTGTTTTTACTGGGCCTACCAGGCCCTGCTCTTGGTTGAGGCCTCCATAGTATAAATATCTGGTATAGTTGTTTTATTTCATCTATCCAAGTCTTAGCATTATGTTAGTAGAGAGGGACTTCTAAAAATAAATCTATAATATGAACCTCTAATATATGAACCTCTTATATTGATATATTTTTAAAACAAAAGCTTCTGGATTGTTTCCAGTTTGTCGTTCTGTTGTGAATCTGGATCTCTTATTAGCTATCATTATTATGACTAGTAGTCAGAAGACCACCTCTAATCTGTTTGTTGGGTACTTTTTTGAAATAGATATTAGGGAAATCTCTGAATAGCTTTGAGATGCTAATGAGGATAAACAGTGTCTCTAGAAATGTACATCGGCTATCATACAAGATATAAGGCCATCTAGGAGGTAAGAATAACATGATCACATGCATCCATTAACTGTATTATTGTAACCTTTACAAATAAGGAGACATTCTCCACCACTTTAATATGATAAGCTGTAGTGCTGCAGTGATATGAAATGAAAAGAAGTGGGGAGTGAAGCTGTAATCTTCCACCTGCTGCCTTAGTTACAGAAGTACAAAAAGAACTGTTATTTCTAGCCTGTCCCCTAATCTCCAGCCTCATCTATGTCATGACCACTTAACAAAATTAGAGCAATTTCTGCCACTGCTCCTGCCATCACTAACAGGCCTCATGCTTCTGTGATATGACTTTTTGAAATTATATTCTGGTCATATAACTATTGCTATCTTTCTTCCTATTAAAATGAGCCTGCATTGCTGAAAGAGAAAATGCATATATGCTCCCATTCTCTTCAGTTTGTTCCATCCTCCAAGTTCTATTCATCCTTACATGGTGAATTCATTGACTTCCTGTCAAAAAGACACTTCATTCTTGCCAGATAAGAGGCACTTCAGGACCATAATATAGCATGAGTCACTTAACAATCCATTAAATAAACACCAATCAAAAAATGATTTTAGTGTTGGCCACAAAACAGAAGTATATTTTTTACTACTTCCTTCACAATTGTACTTAGTTTCAAAATAACTGGCCTCTTATTAACACGTGCCTTTTATTATTGTGCTCGTATTTCTTAAAATCACAGGGCCACATTCTGTGCTGAATCCCTTGCAAACCCATTGAAGTCAAGGGATGTATATCAGAAAAAAATTGTCCAAAGTGTCATGCTGTATAGAAGACTGACTGAGTTAAATCACAGAAACTCAGTTACAATACCCTAGACTAAAAAGTTTCCTAACTCTGAATTTTACTTCCAGTAGGATAATGAAGTTGTTCCACTTACGGTACACAACATAACACTACAGTCTTCAATATTCTGTCTCCTCCTTCAAATTGTTTTCGATGCATTTTCAGTTACCATGTGCTAGCTTTCTGTTCTCATTGGAGTTTCAGGTTTACATAAAATGCATTGTTTTTATCTATTGGCCTCTGTTAGCATTTTTATTTAACAGGATTCAAATCTAGCTATTTCAGTATAAATATTTGACTGTCCACATAACAGTCTCTGCCCCATCATGCCACTCTGCCACTTCCCACAATGGGAAGCACGAGGAGATGCAGCCTTACCCCAATGACAAACACCTCATGCCCTCTTCTGTGCCATAAATCCAAAAAACCCACAGCTACTCAGGTGCTAGGGTGACCAGATGTCCCGATTTTATAGGGACCGTCCCGATTTTTGGGTCTTTTTCTTATATAGACTCCTATTACCCCCCACCCCGTGTCCTGATTTTTCACTTTTGCTGTCTGGTCACCCTATCAGGTGCTAAAAGTTCCACTTTCACCTGCCACAACCACCAACTTCTATAGAAAGATCTCTGGCACAATCAAAATTGAAAACCAGGATAAAATCAATTTGTTATCAAAGAGCTAAATTTTGTATGACCCTACATGGTTTCACAGAGGAAAGGGAGAAAGTATGGGCACTTCCTTCCACTCAGGGAATCCCAGAACCATAGTCCCTGTGCTTGGGAAATGCAGGATCTGCTAGTGAGTTGCTCTTCTGTAGGAGGAACTCATCAGAAATGAGGCAGTGAGTACATAAGAATGGCCATACTGGGTCAGACCAAAGGCCCATCTAGCCCAGTATCCTGTATTCCAACAGTGGTCAATGCCAGGTGCCCTGAGGGAATGAACAGAACAGGTAATCATCAAGTGATCCATCCCCATTCCCAGCTTCTGGCAAACAGAGCCTCGGGACACCATCCCTGCCCATCCTGGCTAATACCCACTGATGGACTCACGCTTCATGAATTTATCTAGTTCTTTTTCTGAACTTTACTTTTTGAATTTACTTGCAGCTGCCACAAAATTCCTACTGTACTTCAGAATTCAGCTCAGAATCACTCCAGGTGCCTTTGCTCCAGGATTTATGTCCAGCTTGCCTCAGGGTCCATGGGGTCGTAGTTATGAACAATATACAATGAAAAAGGATACTAAACATTAGGAAAGGTTGGGAATAGGTGATTAATATAGAGAACAGAGACAAAGGGAGGCATACGATAGAAACTATAGGAATAGATTAAAAACATCAAAGGGGAGATGAGAACTCAATGTCCACTACTGTTCAGTGAGGAATGAGGAAGAAAGACAGAGATCATCATACCAACATGTTTGAGTGAATAACGTAGCCTGCAAGCTCCCCCAGGCAGTGGAAAATACCAGATTTTAAATGCCTCATAAAAATGTCATTGCTCCCAGTTCCATCCGCTGTGGCAAGTATTGGCAATTTCAGGGTCAGTGATCAGTTTCCACTGCGGAAAGCAGCCAAGAATATTGCTACCTGATTCCCTGCTTTCAGAATTTATTTTTAATTGGTCAGTGTTAGGTTTGTTTGTTAACTAAACTCAAACAAATAATGGTCACACATGAATGTCAAGGTGAGTGCTCACAGCTCCCTTGCCAAAACAAAATACTGGCAGCAGCAACCACTCCAAGAACAGTGACATGACTGCACTGCAAGAAATAATGCCTTTCTGACTGCCAGCAATTCCAACATATTGTCTCTGACCCTGAGGAAGCAAATGTGGAAGCCCATGATATCAATCTGACCCTTGTTTTTTGTGGAGTAGAATTATATACTGGTGAATAAATTTTTATGTTAAGAAAAAGAGAATTATTGTAGTATAAGGTGATTTCTTATCTTTTATCTTCTCTTTTAATACTTATATAAGGGGAGAGAGCAGGGTTGAGGTAGAAGTGGCTTGCCCTAAGGCCATGCAGGAAATCAGAGAAAGAGCTAGGATGACCTGGCTCCTAGCACCAGACACTATCCCCTGGAACATGCTGACTCCTTGATGTCCATTTTCCTTGATGCAGCCTGCTCTGACATCCCCGTGCTAGTTCTGATTGAGCTAGTGCACTAAAAATAGAGTATAGCTGTCGTAGTGCCAGTGCCACGAGGGGCTAGCCCCCCTCCCCCCGGGCTATGTATCTCTCTGAGATGCTCAGGGTGAATAGCCCCTCCCACCACTTAGAATCATAGAATATTAGGGTTAGAAGAGACCTCAGGAGGTCATCTGGTCCAACCCCCTGCTCAAAGCAGGACCAACACCACTTGTGCTGCCACAGCTACATTCTATATTTAGCATGCTGGCTTGATCCGAACTAGTGCAGCTATGGCTCTCTGAGCTGGAATTCGTACCTCCAGCTGAAGTGTAGACATTCTCATGATCTCTGTAGGGCAGATTTTGTACCTCAAGAAGGACCAGCTCTGCAATACAGCATGATGCAGCACCACCTCCTTGCAACACACCATGATTTTTCTATCATAAAATGCTATTGTTGAAATCACTCACTTTTGTGAACAGGTTAAAATTGACACATTTCATTTTGAAATAAAACATTGAACAAGCGTATGCTGGTATTTTTTTGGAACAGTCTTTTTATTTTATTTTATTACAATATTGTATGTTTTATATAACATTCTGGTGGGGGGAGCCAAAATTGGAATGAAATATTTCTACTTTGTTTCAACAATGTTTTGATCTACCTGAAATGAATTCTTTTTTAAATTGTTGGTTTTCATTCCAATTCGGAGTGACGCAGGAGTCTTCTTTTGAGTCAGAAAATGGTCCTGGTGTGCTCACTCTGAGCACAGGCCTATTCAGAACCAGGAGGGATTTAATAGGAAGGGTCATGAAGAATGGGGGTGAAAAAAGAGAGGGGGCAGAGAAGGAATGAGTGCAAAGGGACAAGAAGAAAGTAACTACTTTGTACAGAGGTGGAAGTGAAGGAGGAGGAGGACAGTGAAAAGGAATGCTGAGAAACAGAATGTAATGGTCAAAGAGTGGGTTGATTTCAGCATCCTATTCAGAAAGACTGTTCTGCAAAGGATCCATAGACTGAGTGTTCCATCAGTTTGTTCCCATGACGGCCTCTAAACTGTGTTATTCCATTAAGTTTCCTGGGGCCAGACAGAGTGGCTCCCTGGTTTCAGTGTGCAGAGGAGTCATGCAAGGGCAAGCTTTCCCTCTTGCCCACAGTTGTGATCCTGCTGCTGGAGGTGTATGCAGGGCAGCCAGGCACACCAGAGAGGAGTGGGGAATGATTGTCTGTGTTCCCCTCCAGTGCATCAGGATACTTGGGAAATGACTATGTCTGATTAAGCCCTAATCAGGCACAATCCCTTTCTAGGCTGTAGTGCCAGCTCACACTACCCACCATAAAGGGCTGTGCCTTACAGACAAGTCTAACCCTGTGTATTTAGACATGGAAGGAGAGAGATTCAAAGCTGCCTAGGTGATTTGGATGCCAATTTAATTTTAAATTGGAAATGAGTGTCCAGATCCCTTAGATGGCTTTGAAAAAATCTCAGCATGAGTCTGAGTGATTTGAAAAAACAGAGTGATACAGCAGCCTTGGTCATCAGGCTGAAGAATGACTCAGTCCCATCACTTCATTGCAGTTTCCATTATACTTCACAGTACTTATTACTTGTCTTATCGTCTATTTTTCCCCCTCAATTGCTTATCATGGACAGATATGTTCAGGATCTGGTGGAGAGAACATTTCCTTCAAGGACATTTGGAAACAGAAGACTGTGTACAGAGCATGTCAAACCATGTATTTAAATGCAGAAAGTGCGTAGAAATACAGAAATAATAATGCTAAACTTCGTACATTAGTAACAACCCACGCAGCAAATCAATCATGCATTGCACCACATACAATCATTTCCCATAAGATCCATCAGTTTAATGAATTCATAACTTTTTCAGCACCTGGAACTAAGCTATTCTAAAATACAGTGATACTACAGACAGCAATCTTCACTAGTAGGGAGTGAATAAGATTTTTTCCCCCCTATGGCTAATGCATATGACTTTCCAAATCACTGAAAGAAAAATCCTACATACTCCCTTGAAGCTTGCACTAATATAAGCAAAGAAAATTATTCATCATGTTACATACAGAAGCATTACAAGTCTTCTGCATACTGTGGACATGCTATTTTTTATCAAACGTCAAGAACAAAACTACACTGGGCAACTTTCTTTTGCAAAACCAAAACCCAACAGACAAGTTTTTCAAAAATGAAACAATGCCTCCTTAGCCGTTCTCTAGGTCAAATAAATATTGCATTATATTCTGTCTACCAACAAAAGCTATTGAGAATGGGAATGTACCAGGAGGCTAGTTTCTCTCCGGCTAGTCTGGTATTAGTTTGTTTAAAGCTATTCAGTTAATTTAAAATCAGCTGGATAACATTTTCCTGAAAACAGTTAAACAGTATCTCTGATAAATCAATCTTCAACTTTGATTTTTCTCATAAGCTGCATATTTATTTTCTATACATTAAATTGAAGGCCATAAATTTCATTTTAGGCCATTTAATTTAATTAGCTGTTTTTGAGTTGTATATTTTGTTTCCAATTTAAATGATGGGTCAGATCTTCTGCTGGTGTAAATTGGGGTAATTCTGTTGAAGTCAATGGAGTTATATCAGTTTATACCAGCTGAGGATATGCCCTGCTGTGACTGATATGGATTTTAGCTGCTTTATTCATAAAACTACTCACTTTGTATTATAGCGGCATGTAAATGGGAATCCCAAATCCAAACTCCTGTAAAAAACATTGTGAAAGTTGTGATTTAGCTACAAACCATGATTTGGCTTCATGGCTTGGACCTCTGTAGTTTCTACAGTGTGTCTCTATCTTGTTCAAACTCTATCCCAATTTAAAACGCTGCCAGTTTATTGCTGAAATTCCAATTATCAACCGTGTACAATCTGTTTTCAATAGGTTTCATCACCCTTTTCCGTTTTGTTTCCTCAGGCCTCCTGTAAACCTCATTTGCTTTATAGTAGACTTTTACCAGCTGTTTTGTTTTCTCTGATATGTTGTACTTTGCTTGTCTCATGCTTACATAAATGGCACTTTGTTTGAAATATTCAGCAATTGAGTGTTGCAAAGTTCATATCACAGACTATTATTATCCCTGATTTTCTTGTGTACTTTACAGAGCATATGTGCAAATTGTCTAAACAGTTTTTTATACCCAAACTTAAAGAATAGATTGAGAGTTTAAGGAAATGAAATTTTCATACTTTGGTAGGATATGCAGACAAATTATATTACTCTTCCTGGGGATCTGTAGATCAGATTGTAAAGTAGGTGTCTATGGCCACCTTAGAACCAGATCTACTGTAGGGTTTTTGTGTTTATTGCTAACTCTGTTTTAAATGTGTTGAGTACGCATCACTATAGTATTGCATAGCCTGAGTTACTGTACTTAGTACTATGTCTGCACTGTCCCACACTTTGCACTAGAGGGATGTGAATAGCAGTGCGCACCAAAGTGCTGAGTTGTAACTGCCATATGTGGGTGTGAACTGAAAGGTTCCTAGATCACATTAATGTAGCCCTCTTGAAATAGGATTATATTAATGCAAACTAGGAACCTTTTAGTTCATGCCTACAGCATCCACACTGGGGAGTTACAGCTCAGCACTTTGGTGTGTACTGCTATTCACACCACTGTAGTGTGACCTGCAGGACTGTGTATACAAGTCCTCTAGTACTAACATGATGTGAATCTAAGAACATTATAATGGACTCTTCCTGGTTCTTAGTAAGCTTTGCTTGCTATTTTTAATGTGTGAGTTTGAGGGTATTTGCAGCCTTGATAGGAAAGCAACAGTATTCTGAAGTATAATATTATACCTATCTCAAAGAACTGGAAGGGACTATGAAAGGTCATCAAGTCCAGCCCCCTGGCCTTTACTAGCAGGACCAAGTACTGATTTCTTTTTTTTTTTTGGCCCCTGATCCCAAAGTGGCCCCCTCAAGGATTGAGCTTACAACCCTGGGTTTAGCAGGCTAATGCTCAAACCACCAAGCTATCCCTCCTCCAGTATGCTCAGACTGGTTTTATTTCAATCTTAGCTTCTCCATGAGTTCATTCAAAGCTAGGTGCACCGTACTAAGAATGCTCTAAACAGCTTCATTCTAGACTTCGTTAGCTGTATGGTCCCAGTGGAACAGTCCTTGGGTGGATGGCTCTGTGACATTCTATACCTTGGGGGAGTGCCCTGTAACCCCCATATCCCTCATTTATATATAATTGTGATCTTGAATATAAAGCATGCGATGTAAGGTATCAGGGAAAAGGTTATGATCTGGTGAAAGTCACTCTTCTATCTAAATATGTATATCATTAGTGCATATGAAGTGATGAGATTGTGTGTATAGTTGTCAGTAAAACATGCTGTAAGTTGGGGAATCGGCCAGATATTAGCTCCCCAGAGACAACAGCAAGGAAAGTAACCAATGCCCAGGCGGGTGTCAAATAACCGCCAACAGTGATTGTCCAGCAAGGGAGTTATAATTAAGTGACTCATCTGCACAAGGCTACAACAGGGGAATTGCTCAACCTTGCATGGTGACTCAGCAATGCCCACCAGACATGCCTGGACTTGTGTTCTCCAAGCACATGGACTAAAAAAATATAAAACGAACACAGGCCAAGCAGTGGGCTCCTTCCTCCACCTATGCTGCAAGCAACAAGGACATTCAGAAGACTGAAGACTCCAACAGAGGAGACTGGCCCAGGTTTCAAGGGTGAAACCTGTGTTCTCTGAACTACAATATCCAGTGGGGTGAGAAACTGCTTAATCTAGATGTTGCCCAGTCTAACAGGGTTAAGAGTTCAGATTGTGTGCTTATATTTTCTTTTCTTTTGGTAACTAACTGACTTCTTTGTTATCACTTGGATTTTATTTAACTGTTTATCTTTACCAATGAGTTTGCCTGAAGTGTCTGGAAAATCTGCTTAGGTTTGCAAAGGCTAGTGTATGTCAACTTTCCATTGATGAAGCGGTGAACCAATTAATAACTTTGTTTTGCTAAAGAAAGGATCTTGAGCAGTGCAGGATGGTATATTCCTGAGGTACAAGGCTGGGAACTGGGGGCGGTTTGGCTAGTGCCTTTCTCTGTGTGATTTCATGAGTGGGTCTGGGAGCATTCATGCAATCTAGCTGGGTGTGGAGCTCCATATGCGGTTGTTGTGAGTGATAACAGTGCCTGGAGGGGTTTGCTGCTTGTCACTAGCAAAACATTGTGAGAGACAGCCCACGCTGGAGAGTTAAGGGGGCACAGCGGTCCCACAGTCCCAGGCTGCACCCCTGGGATCTCGTCACAGGCTTATCTCACAGAAACCTTCCAGCTGGTACTGTTCCCGGGAGGGAGATAACCTGCATTTTCCACTAGCCACGTATGATCTCTGCCTCTTTACCAGTTTGGTTAAAATGCATTAAGCGTGGAGGCAAGCCTTACTTCCACCTAACCCTTGACATCAAGGATCTAGTGCAAGGTTTCTCAAACTTCATTGCACCACAAGCCCCTTCTGACAACAAAATTAAAACATTTTGGCACTGCTAGGAACGGAGACCCAAAGGTTATTCTTAAATATTCAAATGGCTAAGATATCCTGGATGAATCGGGAAGGCTCTCATGTTCGAAACTAGCTGGAACTATTAAAATTCCTACATAAGACACCCGTCCTTTTCAGAGTGTTCTTTCTTGTCATGATGTTCTCAGAGTATTTCCCAGAAGACAGATCACTGAGATTATTTAAAGATGTCAGCTGGTTTGTCACTAATGGTCACATGGTATTCTCTAGAGTTCACACAGTCTGCCACAAGAGAACGCAAGTCAGTTAGTATGACTGAGCCTTCCCTAACTGATTACAGGTGCTATCCTGTTTGAGGTCTGTCACGACAGAGCAACTAATGGCTGACACAGTCTTCCAAATCCTGCTGCTGAACACAGTTTTTCTGGTATGTCCCCATTTTGTATTTTTAGTTCAGTTGTGTCCCATATTTTTAGGCATTTATATTTCTGATGCATGATACCTTTCCCAGAAAATTTACTGTAAAATCCGCACAAAGGTGTCATACACTAAAATGGGAAAATGCCACACACGGCATATTTTGTCCAGTCTCACTGGATTGTTTCAAATTAAATTTCATGTTAATTGTTCAGTGGCTGAAAGTGCCTCATGAGAACATAGTGGATTCCACTACTTACTGAATACTTTCAAATTCCTTTCATATTGATGAATACAATCAAGCAATATTTTTAGTCCAATTGGTACCTGATTTACAGTCATTAACTAAGCTAGATTTTGGAGAAATCATAATAGAAAGCATTGATTTCTCTTGATCAGGACTGTCAGTTTTAAGAGTACTGAAGAACTTCAGACTGGATCAAGGTTGGAAGCTGTTCTGGAACCAGAGCAAAGCAAAATGTCAGTAGACGGCTCATCGAACTGCTGCAGAAAATTGATGGTTTTCAGGTTGTTGGGAGGAGACACATAAAAATGATGGAACTACTGCACAAGATAATGCCTCACTTCTCCATTCAATTCCTTACCCACCTTTTGATTCTCATATTAATCCCCATCTTCTCTAATTTAACTAATAATTTCCTATATGGAACTACATCAAATGCTAGACCTTTGTCTAGAAATTAAGGTATTTTCTCAAAGAAAGAGATCAGGTTGGGGTGGCATGATTTACCTTTTATAATACCATGTTGTATTTTTATCTCAAATACTGTTTATCTCTATGGCCTTAACTACTGTTTTTCAAAATCTAAGACCTTGTTCTAAGACCTGGCAAACAATTGAGGTCAACTGAATGGGCCTGTAGTTTTCTGGATCTTTTTTCCCACTTTCTTAAATATTGGTGCTATATTCGCAATTCTCAAGTCATAGGGTCTGACTCCCCTCCCTCGAGTTCACAGATTCATTAAAAAGCCTTGCTATTGGGCTTCCACTTTCATGTGTCGGCTCCTGTAATATTCTTGGATGGAGATTATCTAGGCCCCCCAGTTTGGTCCCATTAAACTGTTTGAGTTTGGCTTCCACCTCTGATGTGGTAACTTCTACTTTCATATCCTTGTTCCCATTAGCCGCCCTGCCACTGCCTTCCCTCTCCCCCACCCCCAACTTCCTTATTAAAACCTGAGGCAAAGTATTCATTTAGGTGTTGAGGCATATCTAGATTATCCCTAATTTCTACCCCATCCTCAGTGTTTTGCAGACCCACTTCTTGTTTTCCTTTTATTTATATGGCTAAAGATACTTTTACAGTTGATTTTCATTTCCTTTGCAAGGTCCAATTCTGCTTGGCTTTTGACAGTTCATTGCTTCTCTACACTTTCTGACCTCCAAGAGGTAGCTTTCCTTACTGAGCCATCACTTCTTCCATTCCTTGTAGCCTTTCGGCTTTCTCTTAACCTGTTTCAGATGCTTATTCATCCAGTTTGGTCCTTTGGATGCAGGCTTCATAAAGTTTCTTGAACTTTGACTTAAAGTAGTTCCAAGCCTCCTCCACATTCTGATCCTTGAGTTCTTCAGTCCAGTCCACTTCTCTAAGTAATTCCCTTAATTTTTTTTACAGTTTGCCCTTTTGATATCAAGAAACTAGTTGCATCTTTGTTGCCTCTGCTTGGCTTCACCAGATTCCTCACCCAATTAGGTACAGTCATCTTACTCCTAGGATCACCTACCTGACAGTTACTGTCATTAGTGAGACAAGATGGATGAGGTAATATGTTTTATTGGACCAAATTCAGTTGGTGAGAGAGACAAGCTTTCCAGTTTGCAGAGAGCTCTTCAGTAAACTTAAAAGCTTGTCTCTCTCACCAACTGAAGTTGGTCCAATAAAACATATACCTCACCCACCTTGTCTCTTACCTGGCACTAACACTGCTACAACAACACTGTATACAGTTACTATTATTGGTATTGGTACAATCTTTCCTCTTGTTGACCATTATCTTACCTTCTATTGTTCCTTTCTCCATTGTTGTATCCTCTTTTTTACTTGATTTTCATCCAGCTCAGTACTAGAATCAGGCATGGAGATTACATGAGCCTCTCTGAACCAACTTCCCCAAATTACTAATTTAAATCTCTTTTAATCAGTTGTGCCAGCCTCCATCCGAGAAGTCTATTTCCCTCCCTACTCGGGTGGAGTCTATCCCAGGTCTCGCAGTAGTCAAACATCCCAAAGCCCTCTTTATAACGCCATTGCCCGAGCCATTTTTGGATCATCATAATCTCTTCTCACCTTTGCTTTTCTACTCCAGGGACAGGTAGAATCCCACTGAAGATCACCCAGGCATCCATTTTTTTCAGTGTCTTCCCCAACCTGGCATAGTCATCCTAGATTCTCCAGTAAGAATCTAGTAGTATCATTTGTTCCCACGTGAAGGACAATCAGTGGATTCTTTTCTGTTCCTATTCGGATCTACTTCAGCCTCAGGTCTGCATCCTATATGTTAACTCCTGGCAGACAGCACACACTTCTGTTCTCCAGATCAGCTCTGGTGACAAACCTGTGTGTTTTTCCTAGTAGGGAGTCCCCAGTCATGTAGACCTGCCTTTTCCTGGTGTTGGTGCAATTCTTTGGCCTTTCTCCTGTTTTTTTTTCTGTCTGCAAGTCATCTTGTCTTCTGTTCTCACTTGCAATCTTTTGCAAGTCATCCTTTATGCTCCTGTGGCTCTGACTATTTTCATTAACTCTTCCCCTCTTCTTGTAGGCCTAGTCCTCTTCTCGTCTTCCTTGCTCTCCCATCTTCTGTTACTGCCTGCCTCTCCCTTTCACTTTCCAACTCAGCAAACCTATTTCTTAGCTGTACTTATCCTTCCCTAGTCAGTCTCTTCCTCTGCCTTGTTCTCATAGTCACATGCTTCCACTGGCTCCTTTCTTCATCCAGCAGTCTACGCTCACAGTTCTCTGGTCGAGCATGCATCTGCAAGCCTTGAGATTTCCCTTCAGCCTCCTCTCTCATTCCCTCCATCACACCCCCAGGAATTCACTCACTTCCCCTTATTAACAGGGGCTTGCCTCCCTGCTCCACCAATAGATCTCCACTCAAACTCCCCTGTTTTCAGCTGTTTGCTGGCTTCTGTTGTTTATTTAGGGCTAGATTTTTGGCATTAGAACCCTAAGCAAGGAGTGGCGTATAAACTGCACCACCTCAGAGTAATCCCAGAAGTAACTGTGACTCACCGCTGTGTCACCATGCCTCCCCTGCTTTCTCATTGCTATTGGTGGAGAGGGTAATAATGTACCAGCATTTCATTACTATCCTTCCCACTCTGACTCAGCTACTCTGGCCAGAGAATAAGGGTGTGAGGATGGAGGGAATAAGCAGGTGAGTAACCCCACCGAATCCTATATGCCTGGACCTGAGGTCTGGTTAGTACTCATTGGAGTGTAAGGTTAGGGTTTCTTACTTTCTCTTACTGCTTTCTGACTGATCTGGGTCTCAGTCTAGCCTGAGAAAGGGAACTTGTCTTACTCTTTCTAAAGCTGCAGGTACCACAGGAATAAACAAGAGTAATAATTAATAGAGAAGGTGGAGAAGATGAGTAAAGATACAATTTTGTTATGGAAGTCAGGGATTCTGTGACATTAAGAGACCTCTTTGGCTTCCGCTTCAGCCGAATGCCCCAGAGTAGTGGGGCCCACAGCTGTCAGCCACCTCAGGTGGTGGGGGTCCTGCTGCTGTCAGCTGCCACGGTGGGGGGCTGGAGCTCCCCAGGGCATTGGGGCTTGCGCTGTCAGTCCCCTCCCATGCAGGGCTCAGGCTTCAGTTTCCCAGGGTGGTCACCCTCCCTCCCCCCATTATTTTTAGTAAAAGTCACAGGTCACAGCTTCCGGGAATTTTTGTTTATTATCCATGACCTGTCTGTGACTCTTACTAAAAAGTACCATGACAAAATCTTAAATTTAATTATGATGGCTGCACTATGTGAAAATCACTCTTTGAATGGCACTTTAGTTTAATTACAATGGGTTTATTTACACAGAAATCACCAGGTAAACATATCTTATTGTTCTCAATGCTATTTATATCTTTTTAATGAAAAACAAATTACAGCAACTGCTTCTGTTGATGGTTGCTAAAGCATCCTGGGAGGATGGGAGTAAATGGGCTGGATTCACCACTGTCTGACTCTAGTTTTATGCTAAAGCCAGTCCATTGGTTATACTGGCCTAATGCTGAAGTAATGCAGTAGGGGTCGATATAAGCATATAGACAGGTCTGGTATTAGGATTTATAACCACAAATTAGAGACCTGCTTCCATGAGGTACTGAGTGCCCTCAACTCCCAGTTGACATCCATTCTCCTTCAACAGAATCTTAATCCTCAACATATTTACTAAAGTGATCTCATCCATGGCATCTTAACTACTGGGATACAAGATTTTTGGTTAACCAGCCACATTCCCCTAAGGTACCCTCTCCTCATGCTCCAAATACACATATTCATGTGCTAAATTAGCCACAGGAGAGAGACTAGAGAGTCCTGAGCATCTTTTAGAAATGAGAGCAGGGGGGAAAAAGTTAATTAAAACATTTTTATGTATGGGTAACAGATTTCAGTCAATGTGCACTCATTAATTCATGATACTTTCTATTTGCATGCAGTAGTTCATTAATTTTGTATTTAATTTATTGTATGTTTAATTTTCTCACCCAAAAGAAGAAGATAATGAAGAGCAATTTGAGTGTTTCCACTTATTCTTTATTAAAAATACACATTCTTTTTTTTCTGTGTAGACTGCTAGCCTGAATAATACTACAGGAAGACACAAAGTGGGATATTCCACCATAATAAGGGAATAAAAGTTCAACAAACTAACTATATTTAACTAATTTACGTAAGCTAAAATTTCACTTATCAATTAGAGAGGGCAAATAAACCCCATTTCTCATGGTAATCTAAGTAAATCATCTGATAACCCAATTTCTTATTTATAATGCTTGACATATCAAATACTTAAACCCTACAAAACCCATTAGGAAAGGGATAGATGATAAGACAATAAATATCATACCACTGTATAAATCAATGGTACACACATACCTTGAATACTGCATGTACCCCATCTCAAAAAAGATATATTAGAATTGTAAAAGGTACAGAGATGGACCACAAAAATGATTAGGGGTATGGAACTGCTTCCATATGAGGAGAGATTACAAAAACTGGGACTTGTCAGCTTGGAAAAAAGATGACTAAGGGGGATATCATAAAGGTGTATAATATCATGAATGGTATGAAGAAAGTGAACCAGGAAATTTACTTCTTCACATAACAGGTAGGCAGCAGGTTTAAAAATAACATAAGGAAGTATTTCATTATATAATGTGAAGTCAACCTGTGGAACTCATTGCCAGGGGATGTTGTGAAGGCCAAAAGTATAACGCAGTTCAAAAACGAATTTGGAGGATAGGCCCATCAATGGCTATTAGCCAAGATGGTCAGGGATGCAACCATGTGCTCTGGGCATCCCAAAGCCTCTGACTGCCAGATGCTGGGGCTGGACGCTGGGATGGATCTTTCAATGATTGCCCTTTTCTGTTCATTCCCTCTGAAGCATCTGGCATTGGCCACTGTCAGAAGATGGCATACTGGGTTAGATGGATCGCTGGTCTGACTCAGTATGGTCATTCTTATATCTGTTTTGTTCTAAAAGGTACCCCACCTCACAATTACAAATATTAGGAAGAAAACTGTAATACATTGAAAAATGTCAGAACAAAGGATGACCTGAATGAAACACAGAAGTAATAAAAAACATGAGGCTTAGGGTTCCATCCTACAGTTCTTACTGGGCCAAAACTCTCATTCATTTAATTATAATTTTGCCTCAACAAAGACAATGGGGCAGATTCTGTGGAGGATCCAGCCAGATTTTGGTGTAAATGGCTAGTGGAGAAGTCCCTTTGAAGAGCTGAGCTCCCTACGCATGTAATGTTGGCCAATTTCTGAGCCAGCCACCTGCCCAATCCTGGCATGCTTGGGGTGTGGTGTAGCTCATCTAAACTATGCTGATCATCTACTGGCAGTTCCCCGTGGACCTCCAGGCTGCTCTAACTGACTTTGATACACGGGAGAATTGATCCTTGAGTGCTCGATTTTTGCCTGGCACTTATACAGGTTCACAGTGGAGGTGAGAGCAGTCTTAGTGCAGGAGCCAGGCAGCCTTGCAGACCCTGCACACCTGAGAGCAGTGCTGTCTCCTCCTTAATCCACCAGGGGTTCATGGAAAGGGAGGTAGAGGAGATAAAGCAGAGCTGACCAATCAGATATATGGAGGAGACAGCGGCAACACAGAGAGGGTTGTAGGTATGGCTGTGTGGAGCTTGTGAGACAGAGTACTTCCTAGTGCTCCCCGTGGGGAGGGGCAACTCCATGCTGTCTCCTACAATTGGCTGTGCTGATCCAGAGTGATATAGTCCTAAGAAATGTCTCCAGGATTGGGCCCTTTTATAATCTTGTGTAGCTCTGCATCTTGGAGTAAAATGCAATAGACTATCTCAGCTGAATGCCCAGAATAGTCCTCAAACCCTGATGCGTTAGAATCTGAGACTGGGAAACTGGATGAGGAGACAATGGAAGAAGGGGAAGGCAGAGTCTGATTCAATGAATTGCCCTAAAGGACAAGGCTTAAAACAATTACCCCAAATGACCACTTTCAAAAGAAACCCACCAAAGTTAAACAAAAAGGGACTGTTGCAGGAAGTAAAGCTTCATAGAGGTAAAATAACATAGACATTAGACATAGAACACTTTTCTGTTCTAGTGCATCAAGCAGCCAAATGTTCATTTTCACATAAAAACACACAATTTGGTATTACAGTATGATCTTACCGTTCTTATTATCACAAAAGTAAAATTTTGGAGCTGGGAAACATACCCAAACAAATCTTAACATAAAATGTTAAGAATTTTAAAATTCAATGTTTTTGCATAGGCCTAGTAACTACAATTTGCATGGTAACAGATAGGTGAATGAGTAGATAAACACGTGGCTGGAGTATGTGAAGATTAGAGGTGACTGTCATTTCAAAGACATTATCTGTCTAAATTGCTAGCTGTCAATTCTAAAAATAAGCTTCCCTCTGCATCTCTGGTTTTCACAGAGAGTGCTCAGCAGCCAACATATTGCCAATGCTTCAAATCCCATAGTCTTTCCCCTCATGTCTGGGAATACCAGCACTAAGAAAGTAAACTGATGAATGTTGACATTATAGAATATCTGACTCTTTCATCAAATGCTTGTTTAGGATAATGTACAGAAATAAATTATATCTAAATATACTATACCTTTATCTGCAAAATACTGTGGAAAAACAAAAACTCAATATACAAATATTCCATAGAACTCCACTGCCCAGAATGTACATTCCCCTGTGAACTCCTGGATGCCTTTTTGCTACTTCATCAGCTTGTCTTGAACTGAAAAAGAACTTGTCAGTCAAAACAATCCTTTTGTTTTTTAAAAAATTGTTTTTACTTTTCAGATAGCAAAGATTTGCATGAGAATAAGATTAGGTGTGCATTTTTTGAACCTCAGCTTCATGCTTAATATGGCTGCTACCTGATCTTTTTGAAATCCATGCATGAAAAATGCACCTTAGTTTTTATAAGTCATTGCCAGTGGCTTAACAAGATATTTACCAACTGCAACTAGAGATGAGCGATAGGGGCAGAATTTCATTCTGATGTTTTTTATATTTCATCCATTTTTCTCTTATCTGCATTTAATCTTTCAACATTTCTAATTTATCTGAATTTTGGATACATCCAACTGTCTGTAATTAATACACACACTAAAAGGAGTTACACAGATAATTAAATTAAACTTTGTTTTCTTGTCAGGAGATAGTATCCAAATTCAAAATTGCCAAATTTTGTCTGAATCCCAATTTGTTAGCCAAAATTTGGCTTAGCTTTATTTGCATCATTCCTGTTGAGTGTTTGTTAATTTGTTCACATATGAATTGCAGACTTTTTTGAACTGTAACATTCATGAATTTATGGTTTGATCATTTATAGTCACCTATAGTATGTGAATATGTTTATATTCATTCTGACTCAAGTTTGTTTTATTAAGTTATATTGATCGAGTAATATGGCAAGTTATATGAACACACTCATATGTCTGGTTGCATTGGGGTATCCAAATGAATGAGACAAGACAACTTTTAAAGTTTAATCAATTTCAATACAGCAGGAGCCTTCAGACAGCAATGTGTGAGAGTCTCCATGTACCAAACTAATAATAATTGCCTCCTAAATATGTTAGAAGAGTGTCACGTAGGAGGCAGATTCAGGCACCTGAAAGTTAAGAAATGCCAGATTTACAGTTGTCCATGCAACCTAAATCCTCCCCCCTTATATGTCTGTCCTGTGCACTGAATGAGGCAGAGGTTCTGTGGAAAAAATAGTATGTGATCATGTAATTAAGGACTATATCATAATGCATATGCACAAGGAGGCAGAATTAAAATAAATCATAGCCATAAATCTAACTGAAATAACTTTCTTTTAGCCTAAATGTTTTGTACGTAATTACCTAGGTTTTTTTAAAAGGGTAAAAATAAATTCTGTTATGTACAACTTTAACAATCACCTTATTATACATGAAGAGCATGGTTTGACCCCTGAATCTTCAGTTCCACAACACACTGTCCTTTCACTTGAGCTACAGATCTAACTTCTTTAGCTGACTGCAGAAGAAGGCTGTTATCCTGGGGAGAGTGGATGGGAGAGGGCCATTAGGGCCAAGTTTGCAGATGATACTAAACTGGGAGGAGTGGTAAATACGCTGGAGGGTAGGGATAGGATACAGAGGGAACTAGGTAAATTAGAGGATTGGGCCAAAAGAAATCTGATGAGGTTCAACAAGGACAAATGCAGAGTCCTGCACTTAGGACGGAAGAATCCCATGCACTGCTACAGACTAGGGACCGAATGGCTATGCAGAAGTTCTGCAGAAAAGGACCTAGGGGTTACAGTGGACGAGAAGCTGGATATGAGTCAACAGTGTGCCCTTGTTGCCAAGAAGGCTAACGGCATTTTGGGCTGTATAAGTAGGGGCATTGCCAGCAGATCGAGGGACGTGATCATTCCCCCCGATTCAGCATTGGTGAGGCCTCATCTGGAGTACTGTGTCCAGTTTTGGGCCCCACACTACAAGAAGGATGTGAAAAAATTGGAAAGAGTCCAGCGGAGGGCAACAAAAATGATTAGGGGGCTGGAGCACATGACTTATGAGGAGAGGCTGAGGGAACTGGGATTGTTTAGTCTGCAGAAGAGAAGAATGAGGGGGGATTTGATAGCTGCTTTCAACTACCTGAAAGGGGGTTCCAAAGAGGATGGATCTAGACTGTTCTCAAGGGTAGCAGATGACAGAACAAGGAGTAATGATCTCAAGTTGTAGTGGGGGTATCTTTAACCAAAAAGCAAACCAAAACTCTACCATAACAAGACACTCCACTCCACATGCTTCTTTCTCTGGGGAGAGGATGAGAGAACAAACAACATGTGACAGATGTGTGGTCATGTAGCTTAATGCACTGCTGGAAGGTGCTCAGATATTACAGTGATGAGCATGGTATAAAAACCTCTTTAGGATAGAATTGCATTTCTTAGTGTTTGGAAAGTGCTTTGAAGATTAAAAGCTCTATATAAGTTCTAAGTATTATTACTGTGGTGCTGCTGCTACCCATAGCTTAATTAATAATAGAGATGAGCCATGATCTGGAACTCTAGATCCACCTTCCTTGGCTTTGCATCCAACCATATTGAAAACCAAGAAAAGGCCAATTTCTACTATTTGTGGTGAAGTAGCACCTATGAGCCTCAGTCATGGACCAGAACCACATTGTGCTAGGCACTGTATAAACACCAAACAAAAAGACAAACTCTCTTTGGAGCAGGAACTTTTTCTATTCTATTCCATATAGGTTCATATATGAAGCTCATCACTGTAGTATCGGAGTGCTTTCCAGTAGAGCATTAAGCAATATGACTAACATCTGTTATGTGCTTGTTCTCTCATCATCTCCCCAGGATGAAAAGTCCATTGGAGTGTTTTGTTTTGCAATTTATATTTGTTTTGCGATACATACACACACGCACACGCTCTGTGTCTGTTTAGAAAAGGCAAGTTCAAAAAAATTCAGCTTGCACTTGGAATGGAAGGTGGTAAAGTCTGTAATGGATCCTAGTTTCTGGGGAGTTCATTCCACAGTCTTGGTGCAACTCCTGAAGAAGCTCTGTCTCCTGCACAGATGAACTTTACTTCCTGAATTCAACTCCCACCCCAGGTACCTTCCCTTCTCTTATAGTCCCCACTCATAGCCTTCTGCAAGAAGAACCCATAAGCTTCCATCTCTTTTTCCAGGTGGAGGTGGGAGCTGTCAAGTTAGGCCTATACACATGCACATACACTCATCTGCACACAGATGCAATCTCTATTTTCAACGAGATCATGAAAAGTCATGATGCAGCAATCTCATATGAAATGCTGATCTGAATTCTCCACTGATTTACATCTTGTGAAATCCCATGAAAGACAATAAGGTGGAATAGGGTGTAAATCTGCTCAGAATTTGGCCTGGTATCTTTGTGGTATGAGAGGCATCAGTGTTTCCAAACCTTGAAACCTGATGCAAAGGTCCATCTTATTTATTATTGAAATAAAATATGGAACATACCATTAGTTTCAGGAGTAAACCAAGGAGGGTGTTAGCTGGAAAAAAGGACAGAACTGAGTGGCAATGTGGCAAACAGGTAGCTCAAAATTTAATTCTTTTGTTTAATGTATCAGTCATTTTCTTAAATATATATAAACAAAGATATTTTATTACTGCATTACAATCTACCTCAAATAATTGATTAAACCATTTTCCAATAAGCTCTTCATCAAAGTTGTCAAATCTCCAAACCATTCAGAATACATTGCTTTATGCCTCGTAAACTAAGGGCATGTCTACACAGTGTGGTAATAAGCTCTACGGGGTGTGATTTCTAATGCACACTAATTTTTGTGCATTAATTGATTCCACGTAGACCCTGCTGGTGCACTTTAACATAGTGCTGTTTGAAACAGCACATTTAATGCACACAAGCAGGGACTACGTGGACCAATTAATGTGAAACATGTGAGTGCGCTTTAGAAATAGCCCAACTGTAGAGCCCATTGGTGCCAACTGACAAATAGTTCACTGTTCATTACAAGCAAATCCTATCTCAGATCTGACAAACTCACTACATCTAATATATTATTTTCATGGTATTTATTCATAAAGGGTCGCACATGAGATCTCTGCTGAAAGTTTGTAACTTATCAATACTTAGAATCATGGTGAAAAGTGTGTATGGATAATATTTAAGGAACAATGTAACTCTATTGAAAATTATGCCCTTTGGGGTGAGAATCTGCTCTATTAGCGAGTAAGGGTAACAGTTAATAAGTGTAGGCTCTAGTTCATGTTTTATGATTTTAATTTATATCTAACCCTTTGTTTCCATTGGTCTTACAACTCTACTAAAGCAAGTGTGGTAATCTGGCCAAAGCAGAATATCAGGAGTCAGGACTCCTGGGTTCTATCTCTAACTGTGCCAGTAAATCACTGCATGCTCTTGGACATGTCGCTTAGCCTCTCTGTAGCTCAGTTTACCTACGTGTATGTGAAAGGGGTAATTACATATTTCAGGCTGCCAGAGCTGCTCCAACATTTCAGTTCTGCATTGTATATTTTGTGATGGGACAAGGCCAGATGGCTATAATAAAGTAGTGGGAGACAGATATATTAGCCACAGACTAAACAAATCCCTGCTACCAGGATAAGCAAATGGCAGCTGCTCCAGGTCAATTAAGACACCTGGGGCCAATTAAGATCTTTCCAGAAGGCAGGGAAGACAGTGGGTTGATTGGGACACCTGAAGCCAATCAGGGGCTGGCTGAAACTAGTTAAAAGCCTCCCAGTTAGCCAGCTGGTGGGGTGGTGTCAGGAGCTGTAGGAGGAACTGAGTAGGACAAACCATCTCAGGCACAAGGAAGGAGGCTCTGAGGTAAGGGTGAAGTAGACATTGAGGAAGTGGGGGCTGCTGTGGGGAAGTGGCCCAGGGAATTGTACTCATCCTGTTTCCAAAAAGTCAGCTACCATAGCTGATACTATTAAGGTCCCTGGGCTGGAGCCTGGAGTAGAGGGTGGGCCTGGGCTCCCCCCTTCCTTCCCCTGAATTAATCACTGAGACTGGGAGACAACAGAGACTGTACAAGGGAGAATAGCTTCTCTTCACCTCTGTTGCTGCCTTATGATGAAAATGGCTCAGTAGGCTGTGACCCTTGCCTCTACAGAGAGAGAGAAGGGCTATGTGGAGGGTCACAGTGAGCCTCTGAGGCTAGTGAAATCTACCAGGAAGTGTGGGACCCACAGAGACAAGGACAGAGCTTTGTCACAATTTCTAAAGCACTTTGAAATCTTTGAGTGAAGTGTAAAGTAAGAATAAACCTTTGATAGACTCTCAGGCAGCTAATGAACTTGAAGTAGATTCAATTATGTTGTTGCTAGTTGCTTAGGTCAGCAATCACCTCCTTGTTCTAAGTTTTGACCTGTTTTTGGTAACTTCAGTATACTGTATGCTCTGAACTTCTGGTTTGTAAATCAAGAACAAGCCAGATCATATTTTGCAAGGGTGGCAATATAGACCTTTCATGAGCTGTTGTACTTAGTGATGGGACAAAAAAGTAAAGAACTTTCTCTAAGACTCAGCATATACAGTAGCTTGCATGCTTTATATTTAATTATACAAATTGATCCTGAATCCCAACAGTTTACATGAGAGAAAGGGGGGAAGTTTTACTTTATTATGAAATCTACGTACACCTTTGTATTTGAGCTACATCTTAACTTTACAACATCTTATCAGGTGGTTGGGGTTTTTTAATGGTAGGCTGTGTTTTGTAATACTGTCATTTGCGTATGAATACTATCTCCTCTGTATCCTCTAATGTACTAAGCTATGCCAGGGCAATTGATCAGTCTTCTAAATCTTCTTTTTATTCTGTTTTATCTGGTAGCTTATGAATTTTTACAAATAAAGCTTTGTCATGTACTTTGCCTTATGCTGCCATCATGTTTGTTATAATAGTAACAGATTCTGCTCCCTACTCACTAATGGACTTGGATATGTTAGGAAATGGTGATTTAAGGCTTATTTAGATAAATACCTGTTCCACATGATAAGCCATACACAGAGATCATGATATACCCCAGGGATAATAGCACTTTGCCTCTAACATGTTTTCCAGTATTTGCACTGTCTATTCTGCTTATTACCACAACTTAATAAAGATGTTGACTACTAATTACAATAGAATAATAACAAATAGTAAGCAAAGTCTCTTGTACTTGTCACATTTTTTTTACAAATCAATTATGTACTTTGCAAACTACCTTTTTTGATTTATCCCCAATTGTATAAATTTTCAACAGTAGCTATAGTCTGTCATAGACTCAACAGGCTCTTTGAGTGCCTTGTTATCTGTTTTCTGGGCTGGATCCAATAACCAGGGTCAATGGGCTTTAGCTCAGACCCTGCATCCTTTAAGCAGATATTTATACACTCTAGCCAACTGAGATCACTGCAAAACTATGAGTAACTGAGATCTGATGTGTTCCAATATCTGCCTTTGGAAAAGCTCTCATTTCCCTAATAAATGCAGAGTGAAGCCTATTCTCCTTCCATGGATCAACTGCAATTATGATCTCAAAGCCTTATGCATTAGTATTAGGTGGAAAGGGGAAGTGGCTTAAGGATACAAATTAGAACTCATGTAGATTCCAAGGAGTTTGTATTCTAATTAGTGATCACATAGAATTCATGTAAGGCAACACAAATGCTTAGTGAATAGAGCAAAGGGACAAATCCCTTTAACTCTGGTTAAATGTTTCACAATCCATATCAGTCATGTCAAATTTTTTTCAACATTTAGCACACACCAGGCAAATATAAGAATGTTCTTCAACCATTAAGCCACATTACTTTGCTCATTACTTTAAAAATAATTCTCTATATACATGGAATATGAATTGCTTTTGAAAACACTCCAGAGGAATTTTCAGCTAACTTCTTAGGCATGTAAATCAGATCTGGGCATTGCTAATTCACAAGAAAAATGGGATATCTTTATTCAAATAAAAGCATTATCATAATCCTGGAATGATGCTGCCAGCTATGCCATTTCCAGCATACAACATGGTTTTCTTTCGAAATGAATGAAAACCTTCCCTAATATGATTACATTTTCAGGAACATTTGTCAGATAGAAGGCAAGCCAATTAGGGATTGCTTTATGATCATCTATTCTAGTCCAGTCTAAATCATCTATAAATATTACCAAATAGTTCCATTTAAATTCTTATCTGCTACTGTCGCTTTAGGTCTTTCACAGATGATTTTCTTTTCCAGAATAAAGAGTTGAAGCTTTTTTTAAACCATTACAGCAGTTGAGGTTATAGTCTGTAATTTGAAATGTCCTCTCATAACCTTAGTAGCTACTAAATGAAAACTGTTACCTAATTCATTTGTCACTAATCTGTTTTGCACATATGAAGGTCATAAACAAAACAGATTGGCCAAATTTTGCTAGGCTGGCTTGAGTGGTCTGCTTGCTGTGGCTTTCACTAAAGCATAACTGTTCTCATCACTATTACCCTGACATAACCCTAGCATCTGAGGAGTTTAGAACTGAAGAGGGGTGCAACCAAAGAGATTATTGTACTGGGTTCCTCAGACTGGACTCTTTGCCAGATGGAATAATTCAAGTAAGCACTAGAATACTAAGCACTTACTGTAATGGCAGGACAAATAAAATACTGAAAGCCTTATTAAAGAGTGATTGGTAAAGCAGAGGGGAAATTCTCAACCCACTGGTGGCCATTAACCACATACCACTGTCTCAAACCAGTAGCTGAGTCTTGTCCATACCACAAAATTCAACTGTTGCTGAAAATGGCTGCTAACAACAGTTGCAGCTGACCTGGTGGCACTGGACACGGTTCCTTCCCTATACTGAACTGTGCTCAGCATCAGATCAGCTGTAATCATGCCGCAAACTTTAACAACCATTATTAGCAGTAGTTCTATGCTATAGGGTAACTCAGCAATGACAATGTTTTGACAATTGTTTTCCATGGGATTGTCTATTGCTTCTCTGGAGTTAGGAATCTGACCTGGCTTAATTTCCACCCATGAGATCCAGGAAAAAATATATTAGGGAAATACTGTTATCAGGACTTCAGCATTCCAGATTTTTATTCATCAGTAGAAATAATCAAATTGTTAAGAATTCACCAGTTTTTTTTCTTGAGTATTAATTTTATGGAGGAATTTTTTTGTTTCCTCCTTTTCCTTTGTTTCTTACAAGGTAATCTTCAAGAGTAGCAAAAATCATGGGGAAAGAACAAGGGGTGGAGCCTCAGCTGGTGTATATTGTCACAGCTCCTTTTAAATTGGTGGAGCTATGATAGTTTAGATAAGCTGAGGGGATCATTCATTTGGTGACAAGGATTGTGAGCATATATAGTTACAGGCTTCTTCCTACCTCTGGCTAAATCTTAACTAGACAAGAAATTCCAGGATTTATACTTTATCAGTCAAACAGTATTTTCAGCTTCCAACTCTGAACTTTAATATATCCCTAAATATGGCTCTATTCTCAAGGTAGCATAAGAGTTTTGTTTATTTTATTTATTTATTTTTTTTGAAACACATTCAACAGTGTAACGCTGTTGCAAAAAGTGACCATCCTTCTGGGATGTATTGGCAGGAGTGTTGTAAGCCAGATACGAAGTAATTCTTCCGCTCCACTCTGTGCTGCTTAGGCCTCAACTGGAGTATTGTGTCCAGTTCTGGGTGCCACATTTCAGGAAGGATGTGGATAAATTGGAGAGTCCAGAGAAGAGCAATAAAAATGATTTAAAAGTCTAGAAAACATGACCTATGAGGGAAGATTGAAAAAATTGAGTTTTCGTTCTGGAAAAGAGAAGACTGAGAGGGGACAACAGTTTTCAAGTATGTAAAAGGCTGTTACAAGGAGGAAGGAAAAATTGTTTTTCTTAACCTCTGAGGATAGGACCAGAAGCAATGTGCTTAAACTGCAGAAAGGGAGTGCAGGGGACTGGACTAGATGACCTCTCAGGGGCCCTTCCAGTTCTATGCTTTTGCAATACTCACCAAAACAATACAGAACAGTCCCAGTTTCCTCCTGACTTTTCACTCCAATAGTTTTCCATGTATCTAATTTCATCTTGTATAATCTAAGAGAAACTAGTCCTCTTTACAGAGTATATCATTTCCCTTTAATGGGCATTGGATCAGGGCCAGTATAAACTATTAATTTTTTTTGATAATTTTATTAATGATATCTCACTACTTTGAAAACAATTTGTGAAACTGTTTTTTTCAGTTATTTGCCAGAGACTTTTGTGTTGGAACAGAAGACATGTCTATGTATTTGTAGATAGTGCATAGACTGTATTGTGGTAGGAGCTATCCTTGTCAGCAATAAGTTTATGGGGAAAATAAGGCTACTTCTTACAGTTAAATATATTGGCAACCATGAGTCAGGATCTCTCTCCATTATTTGCTATCTCCTAGAACTGGAAGGGACCTTGAAAGGCCATCAAGTCCAGCCCCCTGCCTTCACTAGTGCAGGACCAAGTACTGATTTTTGCCCCAGATCCCTAAGTAGCCTCAAGGATTGAACTCACAACCCTGGGTTTAGCAGGCCAATGCTCAAACCACTGAGCTATCCCTCCCCCCAATGTCTGCATGCAAACAATATTACTGCATATGTTTAAATTTCACAATCCAGTTACAGAAAAGTTAATTAGTCTGTGCCCACACTCTTCAACAGCAAAGACCTGCCAGTCTAGAAAGTAGGAAATGTTTTCCGCTAAAAAGTTGTCAAGGCTTGAAAGAGAGAATGCCTAGTTAAATTTTGTATGGGTATTGTCTGATTATACATGCCCCTGAATAAAAATCATGCATCCCGCTAATTCTCTCCCCCTCTCCTAAAAAGTTAAGCTTGGGTTCAAGCCCATCTTGACTCTGTAGGGTGAATCAGCATTCTGCAATCCAGCAGCATTTAGTTGTGCTACCACAGGAAAAGGACAGGGACCAAATTGTAATGCTCAGAGTCACAAGTCTGGTCTCTGATTCCTCCCTGCTCCAAAGCTTTTCCTGGTGCAGCTTTTCTCCTTTAGTACCAGCTCAGCTGTAGTGGCTGGCCTGTTTCCTTCTCACCTGTGTAAGACACAGTAACAGCCTTCTGGAGGCTGCTACTTCAGTTATGGAGAATCTTAGCAATGTAGGTAGTGCACACAGTGGTCTCCTTAGGCCCCATTAGTCCCCTGCTCAGGCATGACTCAGCTCTATGGACTTATACTCAGATGGAAGCTTTTCCTCAGGGTTAACATGCCGTTGCAGCAGTAAGAATTCTTCCAATGATCCATTGGACACACACCGTACTGCTTAGCTGTGTTGATTTTATTAAGAACTGTTTCAATTCCATCAACCTCATAAGCAGTGAGTCATGTCTTTCACTACTTGACCAAGGCAACTTTGTTTATAGATAGTAGTAAAGCATAGGCAAGCCTGCACTGCAGCTGTGCCAAACATAGCGATTTTTTTTTTCACTGAAATTCATGCAGGTCATTTCTGAGATTTTCATACACAAATTTATATTCCCTGAGGTTTTTTTATGATCTGGTTCAAGTCTTGTAGGGTTTCAATCCCAAGCAATAAATTGGCCCAGCTTCATTCAGACCTGAAGCTGAGATCGCTCAGTTTCTTTAATTCTGCTTCTCTCATCACCCATCTTGCCATTCACTAGCTCCCCATGAGATTCAGTTTGTTCTCACCTTTTCCATCATCTTCCTACTTAGAAAGAAGAGTTTACATCATTCCTGCTCCCAGCTCCAAAGGGGATTGCCAAGGTTAAGGAAGGGCAACCTATGCAGCCACCCTGGTCATATTTCCCTCCAACTGGCTTCATTGCTAAAGACACTTTAGCATAGTTCAAGCTGATTAATGTTGGGGGTTATTTGTTAGGACAATGTTTCTACCTAATACTCCATAAGATTCCCACTCCCATCAGTTTTGTCTTGTCTTCAGATTTGATCTACATTTTATTTACAGATCAATTGTGATGTATTAAAACCTGAATGCCAACTGCTACCCCCAAAGAACATTGCATTAAACTGCAAAATAGAGTGAAAGACATAATAATGGAGAAGCTACTGATTTCAACTGAGACAGGTTCAGAAAATTCCTATCAAGACATGCAGGATTGCTTTCTTTTGTATTTAAAGCTGCTTTCCACAATGACTACAAATTCCCTCTGAAGCCAAAGAAGCTGGCTTTTCTTTCTCTTGTATGGCTGAATTGATTTTATGCATCTCCTATGGACAACTTCAGATGTTTTGCTTATTGTGCTAGGGCATATATATCATAGTTATACCATAAGCTATCATGTCAGGGGGTAGCAGTTTTTTTAACCCACGAAAGCTTATGCCCAAATAAATCTTAGTCTTTAAGGTGCCACCAGACTCCTTTGTTTTCATAAACTATCATGTCTATTTGTTAGTCAGGGCCAAATTCTGTTGTCAACAGATGTGGTGGTGCAAATCTGGAGTAACCCCACTGAATTAATAGTTAAGCTGGATTTTGCAGTAACCAGTTTTAGAATTTCCCCCTGCATCTTTGTGCAATCAAAGCAATGGTCTGGGCCCCATCACCTTTTTTAGATGTTAGTAGTCTTTAGACCTATGCAAAACATTGTGACACTTACCAGACTTGTAACTGGGTAGGGGAGGTTACATTGAGTAAAATAGCATTTATCAATGTGTATACCTGTGCATGTGTTTGTCTGTGCTGAAGGGAGTATACAAGAAAAAAATGTGGTGTATTGAAAACTTGTATTTAAAATTGTAAACTATCACTTTTTACATTTTGAGGGGTTTTTCTTGTCCTACTAGCAGGCTAAGGAGCTCTGTGGGGAAGCATGTGATTAGAATCCGTTCTGCAGAAAGTCAGCCTAGAATAAGGTGGGTGAGCTGTGCCACTCTGATTTTAGGGAGTAGCCTGCTTTGTCTGTCTCTCTGCTTTTGGGTTCTTGTCTTATCATGAATTCTAAGAAATTAGTGTTACATAGCAATTTTCTAGGAAGAATATTTAAGTTTTTATGAAGACCAGGAAATGCCTCTTACAAGAGGAATCATTGCACTGTCGTTTGTTCTGAACATGGAATTCAGGGGCAAACACAACCTCATCCTCGGTTGCCAGGAGTGGAACTAGTGTAATTCTGTTAAAAACAGTAATGGGATGGGGGGGGGGCCTGAATGCAGGGTTCTGTGGAAGGGTGAAGAGTGGAGATGAATCTTGTGTTCCTGTGTACATTCTGTGTGCATGCTGTGTATGTGATAAGTACTCACCTAAGCTATTTCACACTTTATCCTCGGGTAGCCCCTACGGAGCAGCTTCACAGTGACCCACTCAGATATCTGAGGACACCATTTTAAAAAAAAAAAAAAAAATACAACTGAATTGCAATTTTGGATGTTGCTCAGCTGCAGCTCTAGTGGTCCCCAAAACTGTTTGTTTTTATTGCCTTCAACAACTTTGTTGCAGTAAAGGTCACTATTACACTAAAAAAAATCAAACAGTTTAACAAGTTACTAAGGGTACGTCTACACTACAAGATTAATTCGAATTTGGGAAACAGATTGTATAAATTCGATTGTGCGCGGCCACACTAAGCACATTAATTCGGTTTTTAACCACATTAATTCGGTGGTGTGCGGCCACACTACCCCTAATTCGAATTAACAAAATTGATTTTGGTGCTACTCCGCTCGTCGGGGTGGAGTACAGAAATCGATTTTAAGCGCCCTTTAATTCGAAGTAAGTGGCTCCGTTGTGTGGACGGGTTAAGGATTAATTCAGATTAACGCAGCTAAATCCGAATTAAAGTCGTAGTGTAGACCAGGCCTAAATCCAAAGATGCTAGCTGTCATCAATGCCTGTTTTCACCATTGCCTGCAAGCAGGCAACACAGTTTAAAATTGATGATAGCTTAATGGTCTGGATATGTTCACCCTCTATCTGACCTAGTCCCCTTAGTCATTTTTTACTGTAAAATCTGTATAGTGTCAGCTTTTCAATATCATCAGTGTCACTAATACATCTTTCCCAACAGCATGTGGTTGGAGTTTCAGCTGAAGTTGCTGATACCTCAGAATCCTCTAGTGACTCATTGTTTGAAATGTACTAATAAACCAACATTTGATCAGAAAACCCTCCCTGGGAGCGAACTAGACCCAAATACCACGGCCAAACCTTGACCAGTTATGATTCATTGTGTATCGTGAATCTATTGCTGTTTCAGCTGCATAGTTCATTATACTAAGTCTTTGCCACTTTTTCTGCAGTTCTAGATTTAGGAACCAGTTTACAAGCCAGTGCCTCTTACTCCTTTTTATTTTATAACCAATAAGCATAGATTTGGGCCCCAGTTCTTGATCAATGGGACATGGTGGTGCAGTGAATAGCTGCACTCACCTATTCTGTAAGTAGTTGCACTGAGTTCAACAAGAATACTCATGAGTAAGTCACCATACAGTGAGTAAGAGAGCAGAATCTGGCTCATGCTACATTGTGCTAGCTAGGAAGATATTGCATATCTCACACTGTAAAATGTACGCCAGGTAGAACATCCTAACTGATACAACTTTGATGGGGAAATCTGAACTTTCATGCTCATTACTGACTACTTTCTTTTTAAACTATTAGTTTTGAATGAGAACTGAGAGCCTAATTAGGTTAGATTTACAGCTGAGCTTCCTATCAAATATGTCTAAAATATTTCTGCTTCATTTAGAGTTTTACCTCTGGGATATACATTAAAACTACAACTTATGGTGATGTGGTGATTTACAATAAGGTGGCCTTGGCCAAGAACAGGAAATAATGGGGAAAGCATTCAAACATAATAAGGGGAGAGAAATACAGGAGTTGCAAGTGCCTTAATTTCAGAGCCAGTAGTTGTTGCAATTGACATAAACCATGAGGGACAGCTCCTCAACTGGTATAAATCAGCATAGCTTTTTTGAAGCCAATGGAACTATGATAATTTAAGATGGCTGAGGATCTGCTCCAGAATGTTGCTAGTTTGATTCTAAAAGTAAAAAGCTACTAGGCTATGAAGAAAGATGCTTTCCTGAAACAAAAGGTGACATGAAGACTATGGCCAATGAGTTTGAGTGGGGCTGTGGAAGATTTTATAAGTAGGGCTATTCAGGAATTTTTTGACAAAACATTCTTTTAATCATAAAATGGCAATTTGTTGAAAGTGAAACTATTCAGGAGACAGGCTTTTTTTTTTTTTTGGACAATTTGAAAATTTTAGAAAAGCTTCACAATTGTTGAAACATCCCATTTTTACACTGTCTAAATGAAATATTCCATTTTCAGTTTGCAACAACTTTTTTCTCTTCTATTCAAGCTGAGGATAGTAAAACAAAATAAAGTCAACATTTAAACCTTTTGAAAATGTCAACAAAACATTTGAGATTTTAATTTTTTGACTTTATTTTGGATGGTAATTTTTTTCAAAATCTCAAACTTTCCCAGATGACAAGTCCTTTACTGCACAGTGATAAATACAAGTTACCTGGAAAAATATAGTTTTGATGAAGAAGCTATTAAAATACAAATTTAAGGTATTCTACACTCTAGTTATTTCTTTATCTTTCCAGACAAACTATATTGATATAGATCATGAACATATACAGAGATTGTAGGTAAACACACAGGGCCATCCTTAAGCATACTGCGTAGAGCACCCAAAAATTTGAGGCACCCCTGGGTGTTAGGTATGTCTTCACTACCCATGTAGTCGCAGCACCAGTGCTGGGAGAGAGCACATCTTTTTTAATAAAAAAAATTAAAAAAAACTTTGCATAATTTTTAAATGTACAATCTGAGTATTCATCTTTAGCCTTAAATGCTTGGCTCTTCAGACATGGGATTTTTTTTAAATAAATCCTTCAAAAGACCAGCCTTATCTAAAATACACCTGCAAGCCTGGGCCTGCTGTCAGGCATAGGGGCACCAGTTTAATAATAGGATTTGTGGGGCCCTATGCACTAACAATGGCCCTGTAAAGACATGGAACTGTTTTGCACTATACAGAGAAGACGTGATCTTCAGGAACACACTGACCCTCAGATTTCAGATGTTTACAGAAGTTCAAGACCAGCTAGGATTGTGTTTTCAATTAAAAGGATCCAAATTTTTTTCCTTTTCTCAAGGATCACTAAACTTTCAATATTCACCCTAAAAATATCCTGTATGTCATTAAAATATTTAAACTCTGTGTGAAGTATCATAATATATAGTTAAATCTAAAGTTCATCATACAAAGATATTTCTAGCCAAATAACAATATAGTATCTGTTACATATGGGTTTGGGGGAATAGAATGATTCCCTTGTATGTATAATTTGAAAGGCAATCAAATATTAAAGTGGTGAATATAGTAAAAAATACACTAGGAATAGGATAATGGCCTGAGTGATAGGTCTCCTAGAGACTAAGGAGATAGCATTGAATGGTTCATTTTGCTTGCTGACTTTAAATTGCATTTTGAAACAGAAAGGGTCTACTAAATTCAAACTCAAGTCACCATAAGACTTGACCATTGCTCTTTAAAGTACCTAACTTCCAGCAGCTGGTGCAGACACTGAGAGTTGGGTTCCCTTATTTCCCACCAAGACTGTTGTCCATGACAACTGCTTTTTGACCCCGATTACACTGGAAAATGCAGCAAGAAGGAAATTTCCATGTGCTTCATACTCAGAGACTAAAGGCTAGACATGGGTCTTCTATATCCATCAAGAATTAAAATAGCCTTTATTGGACAGTCCAGAACTTTTGATCATCCAGAGGCACTGACCTTTCATAAACAATAGTAAGCTTTTGAAGACATGACAAGAGTGGTCTGCTAGGCAGGCTCTGTGCTGTAGAAGTACACTTTACCAATGTTCTGTCATTTTAATACTGATTTTAAAGTTAGATTATTTTATGCTTAAGCTCCTAATTTTAGGAACCTCTTAGCACTCAGGGGTTCAGCTAGTTGTTATAAATTCTTGAGTGAGTATAGAAAGCATATTATCCTGTTACTTGTCTCTGACTTTCTTCTCATAGCTTTTGAGCATCTAGTTATTTTTGACAGGTGCTGAGGATTCTCTTCTCTTCCCCTTTATGTGCCATGTGACCAACCCCAGGGGTTGGTTGGTATGGTAGCATCACCTAGTGGCCACAGCTTAGGCCCATGACTTACAGGGGGATTGTTGGTAGGGGAGCCTGGGCCCTCCTACTTCACCAGGCTCTGATCCAGGGTCCTTTGAGGGCTCTACCACCCCCACTCCCCCTGCATGATTCTCCCAAAGTTGACATCTGGGTCTAGGTGGTGTGAAGGGTGTCTGCTCACCACAAGGCACCTTCTGCATGTAGCGTGGTAGCTCTCTTCTTCTCTTGGGTGGCAATTGACTCCTTCTGAGGTGTAGACCAACCTTCTGGGACCTTTGGGTAGTTGTCATGAGGAGCGATTCTGCCTTTCTGTCAGCTCTCCTCTGCTGGAGTCTGCTCTCTTCCCTAGTCTGCCACCAAATGAGCTGCTCCCCTGCCTTTTAATTCCTCCTCCAGTTGATCCCAGAGCAGTTCCTTAACCCCTTACTGCCCCGTGTGGGGTTTGTATACCCTCATCACAACCAGCATTTGAATTCTTTCCATTACTTTGAATCCACTGAAGCTCAACATGCAAATACTTCACTGTGGGTGCACTCTTTCAAAGCATGAGTACATTTATGATGAACTTGTGAATATTTAACCATTACTATTCTTAGGGTCCTACATGAAGTCAGTTTTATAGTGTAGTTAAGCTCAAGCTGGCAGGTAAACACTTCTCTTGCTCAATAGCTGTCTGCTTCTAGGTATTCAATATCTTGGTCCAGATCCTTAGCTGGTTCAAAATGCCATGATGCCATTCACTTCAATGGAGCATGCCAATTTACACCAACTGGGGACCTCGTGCTCTCTCCCCCCCCCCCCATCCATCTAATCAGCAGTCAAACAGTTACAAAGTTCATATAATTTAAATAGCTAAAATCATGATCCTAGTTCTCAGCCCTCAACACTCAGGTTGACAACTTCATAGCCTCTATCTGGCCCACTCTATCAGGCAGAAGAGCAAAGTTAGCCAAGGCTATGGTGGCACCAGCAGTGGATGCCACAACAAAGCGTTTTTCATGGACTGCAGAGGAGGTGGCTCTTATACCAACAATAGTGAGGCTTTGTGAAGGGACAAAGAATTATTGGTACTATACAATCAGGGACAGGAAGAAAGATTTCCTCACAGAAATTACTCTGGAGGAAGTCCTTGTTTTGTCAGGTTTTTTTTAAAGGAGGGCAAGTTTGAACTGGGTCCTGAAGTAACTAAAGCCCAGATTCTCAAAGGAATTTAGGTGCGATTTAGGTATCTAGGAACCTTTGAGGGTCTGGACCTAAGTGTCCAGGCCAATGCTCATCAAAGTTAACAGGAGCCATACCATTGTTTCAAAAGGAAGTTGGAATATGCCCTATATCAGCTCAGTGTAGGTGTATTAAGTTGATTTACTGTATTTATATTTTTATATTTCAGTAGGAATTATTTTATTTAGACTTCATGGTATATTTCTAGAAGATATTCAAGATTCACTGGGCTACAGATCTTGGGATTAGTAGTCCCCAAAATATACAATATTCTAAAAGACAAGTTGATTGCATTTGAAGAAATACTAAACAAGATTTGGCATGGCAACATTTTTATCTAATTATTTGTAGTTCCAAAGCTGTTTCATTCAGTTAATGAAATATAGGACCATTAGTACTGATCAAGCTGACATTTTTGACAAGCATTATTGAGACAGCTGGTCATTTATCATCTTAGTAAAAATTATTACAATCAGGGAGTGCAGAACACACATTAGCAAATATGGGAACAGATCCCGAGCATTACCATTGGAAGGAAGTAAGGTCTAGATTGCTGAGAGCTTGCCAAACAGCATCCCTCAGCCAAACATCCATCCTCATTAACTAATATAACATTATGAACTCCTGTAAAACTATATAGAGTTACAGGATCTGATCATGAACTTCTTAATCAGGCAAAATATTGATCCTAATGGTGTTACCCAGCTCCATATTCAAGGGGGTGGGAATCAGGCCCCTACGGCAGGTGTTTGGTCCTGAAATGTAACAGGTACCACTGATCACACATGATCTGGGGGTTAAATCATAGCTCTTTTCAGCTATGATAAGGGACTGACAAGATGTATTGCCCCAGCAGACCCTCCCAGAGGCATAGGGTGTGTGTGTGTGTGTGTGTGTGTGTGTGTGTGTGTGTGTGTCCTCCCCACTATAAAAACTCCATGGGGGTTGAAAATATTTACCAGAGCTCTCCTCAAGACAGCTCTGGCTGAATTTAAGCCCTGGGCTCAGATCCTCAAAGGTATTTTGGTGTAACTCCCATTGAAACCAGTGAGAATAGGCACCTAAATATTTTTATAGATATGGGGTATTGTGCTTGACTCAGGCCTCTGTGTGTGGTGGTGGAGTATAGGTCAGACAGGTCCTAGCAACATCTTCTGAAAGATGCTGCACATGCTCCTTCAACTGGGCTTGATGGCTTGGAGCAGCCACAGCCATACTCTTGGACCTCCTGTTCTTTGTGGGGAAAGCTTTAATGGCCATCAGTGCTAGACTCCAGCAGTCATTGCTCTCTGGGTATCAGTGCTGCCCTCAATGTAGCTTTGTTCACCATTTCTGGTGGCAGCCAAGGAGTTGTAATAAGTCATTAACCAAAAGGCACAAAGTGAAATTACATTATAATGAAATCAGCTGCTCTGCCAAGTAGGGCTTGATAAAGTTTGAGGAAAAATGATGCACATCCTAATCTCAATCACACTCAGATCAAATCAGAATGGTTGGAAGGACTTCGCTGCCCAATCAGAATGTGTAGCATAATTCTTTTAAGTTTGAATCAAAAAAAATTAAATTTACAAAAAAAAAAAAAAAAAAAAACTTACAATGTACTGGGAGGGAGAAGAGAAATCCTGTCATGGAGTACTCCTTTCTATGGCCCATAATGCCTCTAGATTCTCTTATTTTCTTTTACATTGTAATATGCTGGGAAGAAACAAGCTGAATGAAACCAAACAGATCCATTTTTTAAGTGTTCAGTTTTTGGACAAACTCCCCCAATTTTTGATTGAAATGTCATTTTTACAGATGAAAGTTTTTCATAGAAAAGCCATTTTTTCCCCATCCATACAATGTTTAGATGGATTTTTTTTCTAGCAATTCTAGTCAATAGGAGTTGACTGCAGTGGGAGAAGGATTGGGCCCATTGCTCCCAGAACAATTTAGCTTTTCATATGTGGTACTGATTGTCAGCAGTATGGTGATCTCAGTAGCAAATGACACATGTTGCAGAGGAAGTAGATATGATCCATGCTGGGATAAAAAGTTATCAAACACTGTTCTAAGTATTGGGTTATTTATCCCTGAAAACACAGTACTAGAGCTAAAAACATCACTTGAGAGAACACACACACACACACACACACACACACACACTAATATATGGACTTATCCAACTGTAGGAAGCACCATCTCCTTTTCTCCAACATGCGCTAAGCTTACTCTCAGCTCTTCGTTCCAGCAGCCCATGGCCCCATCCCTCTGAGTTGCAGAACCAGAACACATACGGAGCCTGACTTCTAGTTCCCCTTCTGATCAGTCACACTAGAAATACAGAACAAGTCATTTTCTACCTTTGTGGAAGTCAGTCCCAGCTGCAGCTTCAGGGTCTGCTCCCTGGAGGAGAGAGGAGTTTAACAGCTCTTCATGTATTGCTGTTGACCAGGGCCCTCTTCAAAAAGCCCCTAGTAGAAAGAAGGCTAGGGAAATTTCTCAATGCAGATTTATAGAACAGAAATCCTGTTACCTCCAAAACACCACCATAAGCTGAGTGAGAAGGATTTATAAAATTACCCCATAGAGCTTCTACAATCTGCTTTTAAAGCCTGGTTAACTCAGTTAAGACTCTTCTCTAAAATCAAAGCTAACAGGCCCTGTAGGGGATATAGGAAGTGCATGATAACAATAGGTCACAGTTCCTACACAGGGTCTCTTCTTCTCTTTATATTGATATGTACAGTAAATCCAAATACATTTAACCTGTTTAATGTTAAATCTTCAGCAGAGACTAGACCTGTCATCTTTAATATCAGTTACTGTCAAATTGCACCAACTAATTAAATCTCAGGACACCCATTCATGTATTTCACTAACTATTTTTGTCATTCAATAGATTTTTTTTTTAATCTGTTTCTTAAAAAAAAGATGGGTGAATTTTTATTTAGGAAGTGAAGGCCTAGGGTCAGATCTAGGCCCTGATTACTTTGTGTGGACAGCCCATGTACCTCTGTGGAACCTTGTTTGTACCCTTTCTCCCACAGGCACAATGTCTCCTGAATATTCCTCTGGGCTGGTGCAGCTCAGCACCAATCCCCAACAGAAGTTTGGTCCTAATGGCACCAAACTTTATATTTATATATTTTTGAAGTTACATGAAGTCAATCACAGGATTTATTGAAGATATGCATCATGATTCTTGTCTCACTATATTAAGGCTGTCTTCTCAGGCTTATAAACCTTGCTGGTGACCAGAACCAGATGGGCAGATACTGAATACATTGTTTTACTTGTCATGCCACACTAAAGAGAGTGAAGGGGAAGCTACTCTTCTTTAAAGTTTGTTGTGGAGTTACAGACATGCTGGCAGCAGACACTGACAGTAATCATTGCTTCACTCTGCTCTCCCCTCCACTGCAGTTCACTCCAGTCTGCAGCTGCTTCTTGAGCCAAATGGGCCCTTCCCCATAGAGCCTCCATGTAAAGGTTTAGGCATTTTCTTAGGCCTTTCCTCTCACCAGGAAAGGGTGTTCACAGATACATAGGGGATAGAGGAAGCACACAGTAATGATGACTTGCCCAAATGCCATCTAAGGCAACCAGGAGCATTCAGATAACATCAGAAACGTCAGACAACATCAGCTGAAAGACTTAGAGGCCTGAAGTGCTATCTCTCCAGATGATGATCTGGATCTATGCAGGGAGATGAAGTTCCTAGTAGGTAAAAATCCCGGTCTACCTCTAGGAACAAAACAGAACTGAGTCAAGTGGAAGGGAGGAAAAAGTGCTACCCCACTGCAGGGTCAGATGAGACATCACTATCCTCACCATGTCCTATTCAGTGATTAGGGACCCTTTATCTTCTGGGTATCCTACTGGGGAGGGGGGTGAATAGCATCATGCACTCATGAAATAAGGACTGTAAAAAAAATAAATTAATAATAATTAATAATGGCACCATGGGCCTGTTTCCTTCTGTCCTCCTCACCTTTCATTTGAAAGAGGTGATCATCTGCTCTTTGCACTGCCAAAGACAGGCTGTGCTGAATAACTGAGGACAACAAATGTTTTGTGATCTGTAGGAAATAAGGGGGCGGTATGAAGGTGGGATAGGGAATCAAGAACGCCTGTGTTTTTAATAATCCTGCATCTAACACTGATTCCCTTCTGTGGCCTTGGGTAAACTACCAAAGCTCGTTGCCAGAAATTCCTCATCTGTCAAATGGGCATACAGCACTTCTAGCTAGCTGGGTGCTGTAAGATTAAATTAGAGTGGGAATGATTCACCTCCGTGGATCTAGGGGGCTGTCAGTGGAAATATTCATTTTAGGGCAGGACAGGCAGTGGTACCACCATCCAGGTGGTGGGCTTGCTACCAGGAGAGTGAACAGCTTTAAACAGCTGCGAGGTTCACAGGAACCCTGCCAGTCAAGGCTTCCCTTGAGGCAGGTAAGCTGAGTCAGCATATTGCCTGGATGCCCTGTCCCCCCTCCATTTACACTGGCTGGCTCCATGCCCAACTTTCCCTAATTGTGAGCACAGCTTTGAAAAAACAAGTGAGAGTTCATAAAATGTCACAATAACCTATAACAAATGTTGGTGGGAAAAGGTGCAAGAGGGAGACCAAATAAACTCAGTTAGTATGAACAAAAAGGCCCACTGATCTAACTCAAGGGCTGTGATAAAACCTGCCTGGTAAACAAGAGAAGTGTAGGCTCAGAGATCAATGAACAAAAATTGGTGGCTGGAAATTCGGCCTAATTGGTGGACAAAATGAGAGGAAGGGCTATTCTACCCATCACTCTCCTTCAAAGGAAAATATTTCTTGTGAGGGAGGGGGGGAAGAGCAGAAGATGCAGCTGTATGTCATCAACTGCTGCAGTGAGTTTTACCATCACAGCTGCCACCCTGACCATGTCCTGGGACCCTGGGATCTACTGTGATGTCATTAGGCCTTCATCATCCTCATCTAAAATATCCTGACAGACTGGGCCAAGAGAGGGACTCAGATGACATTGCCACCTCTCCTAGCTCTGGCTAAATCCCAAATCTCACCTGGAATGTGAGATATTGCCATCCCTCTTCCCCTGCTACCCCATTTGTGTGTCCTTTTCCTTCCCCACCTTATTTCCTTTCTTTCCTCTCCTTCTTTTAGCCTTCTGTTTAATAAAAGTCTGGCTTAGCCAGTCAAAACTGTATATTTTGCAATGGTGCTCAAAGTCTATGGCCAAAAAGGCAGCTAAAAGCAATACCCCAAACAGCCCAATACTGATACAAGTTTGCCTGGTCTCAGTGTAGCTAATAAGACCACGTGCTATGCCTGTGTTTCTAATAAAAGGTTAAAAATATTTAATGATGTGCTTGCCATGGTACTAAGCAGGCTGAAGCCTCTGAATACCAATCCCAAACCTGATTACAACTGTTTAATGTTGGATAGTTTCAGGATCATGTTAACACCTTTTAACTCTTTGGGCCCATATATTCCATCTAAATTAACACAACAGCAAATTACACTGTGTTCCATTCTTGGGCTTTGCCTGTTGAAAGGAATTCGGCCCAGTGGCCGTAGACTTTTTTGAACATAAAAGTGCTACTGTGCAGAAGTGCCAAGTGCTATTATTAACATGATTAATGTTGATAACCTCTCCATTAGATGCTGCAAATCAGAATTAGCAGCTCAGTTAATGTAATAGGAGTTGGAAAACGTGTCAATGCTACAAATAACAAATGTTCATAACTTAGTGATCAAATAACAATAAAAATGTCCATATGGCACCAATGCTGATCAAATGTTAAAAATATAATCGTCCACATTTCAGAGAAAGGACTTAAGTAGGTGATTTTCACTTCTGCTGGCCATTAATTGTTCTGTGTCACTATGGCAGGATGCATAAAACCGCACAAAGCTATTTTACAGACTCAATAAATTGTTCTTCAGCCATTGCTCAGTGAAGTGATGTGAATGCTGTGGAGGTCAACCACTCTAGCAGGAGCTCCAGGAGGCAGCATGATTCAGATAAGCAGAAAGGAGCCTTTCCAAGGATGCAGCTTCATCTCTCCATGGGCCTGTCTTCTCTCCACCCTGTAGATTAGCTCTGCTATGGACTTAAAGATCCCTATGGGTTCAAAAACCATTCTTGTACAGGGGCACAAAGGGTGAGAAGCTATTTATGCCCTTTCCCATGTCATGCACTCAAAAGGCTAAGTGCACTCACACCTTATCATTCTGAAAAATCACCTTTGGAGTCATCTGTTTTTTGTTTTCAATCTTCCTGACGGAATCTCAGGGTTGTTGGAGCATAGTGTTTGTGTCTAGAGGGATATTGTCCATATCTCTGCCTCTGCAGTGCAAGGACTGTGAAATGTCCTTTTCTTTCAGTCTGGGAATTACCACAGACATTGCACCTTTGAAAAAAGGTTTACAGACCTTTTGCATGTCAGAAGTACTCCGGCACAGCACGCTTATTTTATTCATGGGTTTTATACTCTAAGTGTTTAATTGTGGGGGGAGTTAATTGCCAGGTGGGTTTTTCTTAAGATATATAAATCAAATGCCTGGGAAGAAAAGACGTTTTTGTGAAATATGCAACATACTACCCCTTCAGTTAGCAGCTCTGAGAGCTCCTAATTCATGTGTCTGAGACTCCCAGCAAAACTGGGAAGACCAGATTGGAACATTTTTGGGGGATTTTTTTTCTAAAGGTTAAAAACATCTTTCTATATGCATTATAAAGAAATAAAAATAAGACCTAAACTAATTTCTTTTCAAGTCCATATGTCTGTATTTAGCCTGTATTTGTTCTACTGTAAAATGCCAAGAATATTTTGGTAGATAGGCAATATGTAAGTTCAAAATGGTTATTAATAGGATGTGGTTTTAATAGACTCCCATGTGTGTATGATGCTAGTGATGACATTTCTGTGAAAGAGAAAATATATAGTTTTAGTTCTGGAGTTTTCACAATAAACACCCTACATTAATATAATTTCTTATTTTAAATGATTTCATAGCTTTGAGATTTCAAAACCCTTGTAAATATGCATATATTCCCCACAAAACCTACTAGACCACCCTGTGGGGTGTGATGCTGTATGTAAGAAAGATGACCATTTATCAGTTATTACCACTATTACTTTGTACAAGAGTTATGGAAATTGTGTATGTCATGTAAGGTATCTATAGAAAAGTTATGAATTGCTGTGTGATTATCCTGTTTATATGCATGTATCATTTGTATCTGAAGTTATGAATATTGGCTATGTACATGTCACATTCCTAGCTGACACCCCCCCAGATAAACTTGTATCAGGGCTAGCCAGCTAGGTGATGGCCCACTAAGGACACTCCACTCACAATGGGTCATTGAAGAATCTCATCCCACACAGTAGGCCTTTCCTGTGCATGCCCCAAAGAGCAAGAAGCCAATGGCCACCCCCCTGTGATTTAGCAAAACATGTAGAGGCATGGGATATGCTCATGTGACCCCTGGACTACATCTAGTCCAGTAACTTTCCATACAAAAAGGCTATGGGCTTTGATTGGGACAGTAAATTTCCATGCACATGGCAGAGGATATAAGACACCTAAGATACCTCAATTTTGCCTTTTTCCTGCTCCAACTTCTCTTGCGTTTGCTGTGGCACTAGAACACTTTTAATAGTGGGGGTGCAGAAAGCCAGCCCCCTTACACCTATCTGCACTCCCCCCCCAAGGGCTGGGAGCAGGGCTGTGTCTCCAGGAGGGGGGGGACCGGGTAAGGGGGCCAAGGCTGGGGTCACAGCTGGGGTGGGTACAAGGCTGGCAGCAAAGCCCTGTGCCCGGGAGCTTACATGTGGGGCTGGGAGTGTAGCCCTGCCTAAAACCTAGGGGTGCTGCAGCACCCCCTGCACACCTAGGTCCTGTGCCTATGGGACTGTGGATTTACAACTAAAAGGGGTATTTTGAACTATGGACTGAAAACCTTCCAATCTTTTGGAAGTTACCACAGAGACTTTTGTAAAGCAGCAGTCTCTTCCATCACGGCTACAAACCTGATTGAAAAGTCTATCATTTGTATGTATATGATCTATTAGCCATTTATAAAACTTTTCTTTTATTAATAAATCTTGTGGTAGTTTACTAAGGCTGACTGACAGCATGGTATTTGGGTAAGATCTGAAATACATATTGATCTGGGGGTAAGTGCCTGATCCTTTGGGATTAGTAAGAACCTCATATAGTGACATGGGTGTTCAGTAACCTCTCACTAGATTAGGCCTGTTTGTCTGGATGGGAGCCAAGGCCTGAAATGCCTAAAGGGGCTCATACAATCATAGAATATCAGGGTTGGAAAAGACCTCAGGAGGTCTTCTAATCCAACCTCCTGCTCAAAGCAGGACCAACCCCAACTGAATCATCCCAGCCAGGGCTTTGATTTGTCAAGCGGGCCTTAAAAACCCTAAGAAGAGAGATGCCACTACTTCCCTATGTAACCCATTCCAGTGCTTCACCACCCTCCTAGTGAAATAGTGTTTCCTAATATCCAACCTAGACCTCCCTCACTGCAACTTGAGACCATTGCTCCTTGTTCTGTCATCACTGAGAACAGCCTAGCTCCATCCTCTTTAGAACTCCCCTTCAGGTAGTTGACGGCTGCTATCAAATCCACCCTCACTCTTCTCTTCTGCAGACTAAATAAGCCCAGTTCCCTCCACCTCTGTCTGGCTTCAGGTTAACCAGTGTGATACTACAGAAGCTCTTTTGTTATTGGCTTGGTGAATCTAATTGTAGAATAAACCACCAGTTCTGGGGGGATTGGCTGCCCTGATTCTTGCTTTGCCTAGAATGTGGTACCCTGAGTTTGGCCCATTCCAGGCACCCGGTCACATGGGGTACTTGCTGCCTGTTCCTAGAGTGTCTCTCTCTGACCCTGTAGTCTTGACAAAAGCCATTCATGATTTTATCTATATCTAAATTGCTGTCTTATAGGATGCTTAAAGTGGCTGTGCTCACAGTAATAAGCCCTATAAAAGTGCTATTTTTATATACGCTCAATTTTAACCTCTTAGGAAGAGCACTCTATTTAGTAACATATTGCTTTTGAGAATCCTTCCTGTATTTTACATTATGAATCCTACTCCACTCTAAGTTTATACAAAGTCTGTTTTATAACGCCCTTTAAAAGTCATTGTCATCTTATGAACCTCTACAACCAATGTGAATGATTCATCTCCTGTCAAACAAGGATGTGTGTCAAATGTCCCTCTGTATCAGATTCTGTCCTGTCACATCACAGAAAGTAATACAGAGGCATTGAAATATAAAGGCACAAATGCTCATGTCTGCAGAGCATATTAAAGTAGGCTTTATGGGCCAGGCTCTAAGCTGATATACAGTGGCATAACTCCTTTGACTTCAGTGGAGATCTGCACATTTAACCCTGCTGAGGAGCTGCCCCCGAGTGAGATCAGAGAGGGAGTTGGGGTCTTCATTTAATTAGGATCACTCACCTAGGGTTACCATATGTCCAGATTTTCCTGGACATGTCCAGCTTTTTGGGACTCAAATCCCCATCCGGGGGGAAATCCCCCAAAGCCGAACATGTGCGGGGAAAATCCGGCGCTGCTGGGCCGGGCTGGGCCCGGGGGCCAGGCCTGGCGGTGCGCTGGGCCGGGGGTGCGCTGGGCCGCGGGCTAGGGCCGGGGGCTGGCAGTGCTGGCCTGGGGGTGCTCGGCCGGGGGCTGGCCCGGGGCCGGCGGCCCGGGGCCCGAGCCGAGCCAGGCTGGAGACGCTGGCCCAGGGCCGGCACCCCAGGGCCCGAGCCGAGCCAGGCTGGAGACGCTGGGGCCGGGGCCAGCCGCCGGAGGGAGCGGCTCGGTTAGGGGGGCCAGACTGGGCCGCGCCTCCTCCCCCCACCCCCCCAGCTTACCTGCTGCCTGCTTCAGGCTTCCCACGAATCAAATGTTCGCGGGAAGCAGGGGAGTGGGTGGAGTTGGGGCAGGGCTGGGGGCGGGGCTGGGGCCCGGTGGAGTGTCCTCTTTTTGGACACTCAAAATATGGTAACCCTAACTCACCCATCCATAATATGTACAGCTTTCTCAAAGCCAAACTGTTTTCTTAAATTAGTTTGTATATGCACGATGACCGAGAGTCTGAAATATTGCCCTTATTATCAGAGGTAACGTGGGTGTGTACTGAGCATGCTCAGTAACACTGCTGAAATCAGCTGTCCTCACTATCTGCAGGCCTGGGTTGTCTCTGCTTGCCACATTAAGTCACAGTTATCCTGTAATGTATGGACATCTGGTTTGTCCTCATCCTCTTTTCTTTTTGTGTTTTGCCTTTTGACCTACGTTGAAGGCAACAACTATTAAAAAAAAATATTAGAAGCATCTGTTTGTTCTCTCTGTTTTGGTACAGTGCTGAACCACATTTCATTGAATCTTTAGATGAGTGTTTAATATAATTCTAATGAAAAAATAGAAACATCTGTCCCAATCTCCTCTTTCTTCTCTGTCACACTAATAGTGACCTTTCTGTAGGTGAAATTGCAGAGTAGTATTAATTTAATACATTGCCAACAACACTCTGTAATGAACATCTGCCCTCTTGTTGCCTGTCTTTGGCAGGCCAATGTGACTCTATTAGAGTTTTTTTGCTGCTGGACAGTAAATAAGTACAAGTTAAAATTAAAACAAAGACCATCTGCCTCCTTTGCTGTTTTCATTTTATTTACTGAGTGGTATCAATAGCCCAGCCTTGTACAAAATATACAGCAAGATACAGCCTACATCCCAAGGACCATATAATCTATTCCCCCAGTCCTACAGCTAGATAAGTAAACTGAACAGCCATTGACTTCAGTGGGCATCAATGGTACTTAGCTTTTCACAGCAAGTGCTCAGGACCTTGCCACATTGGGCCCCCATATTAGACAAGTGTGACTAGTAAATCACAAACCAATGAAGAGGCATATTAAATATTTTGATTGCATATGCACCTTTCTTCAGTTGATACATTCTTCCCCCGCATTTATTTTAATCCTAGTCCTAATCTAGAAAATTTACTAATTTGGGACCTGTCTACCAAATCACTTTAACATTCTTGGCTCTCCAGTACAACTGTGCTCCAGAAAACCACGCAGCTGGAGCAATCATGATTCAGACAATCACACAAGGGACAGGGCATTCTTGGTGATAAGTCCCAGGCTATGGAACTCCATAGCTGAAGAGAACAGAGCATCCTTATCTGTGCTCAGTGTTAAAGTTAACACACATCTTTAAGCCATGCGCCACTTCAGTAAAGCCATTCTCCAGGAACAACATCCATAATACTAAATAAAGAACAAAAATTGAACATTTTTATATAAAGATGGACAATCCATACCTTGCTATCTTTAGGAAATGGAGAGAAGAAAACAATTTAGAACTTTATGCTTCCTTATGATTTTGTTGGCACCTGAATACCAAGGGAATGGGTGACTTAGAAATTCCTTTAGGTAGATGTCTTTTCCTCATGTCAATAAGGACACAATCTTGCAACCTTTGCTCAAGCAGTAGATTAGTCATTGACTGCAACTGATGTAAATGGTAGTTTTCCCACTCAGCGCCTTGCAGGACTGGATTCATGAAACTTGAGTAAAAGCAGCTTTGGTTGCTTTGTCATGCTGTTGAAATACCTCCTTGTTAGCAGAGAAAAGCACATGAATCCTGGAGCAGGTGCTTCTTTTGTGAAATCAATATTAGATGTATTGTTGGGGTGTGTGGAGTAGGTGAAATAAAAGCCTTGGTTTAGAAAGTATAAGGGAAATAGTGGCAATAAGCTAAAGAATTTGTAGGCTACTACCTGAAATCCTTGAAACATATGATAGACTTGGAAAGCTTGTCAGGTTATGAAGGAATTCTATTGTATGTTCAAAATTGGTATATACAGACAGCTGTGTGTGAGATATATAATTTGCAACAGCATTTACTATGTATCAAGAATTTTAGTAGTAAATATAATCTATTGTAGAACCATTTTAATTTTCTATAGCACTAGCTTGATCTTTAATAGAACTGAAAATTGGAAAGGTTGCACCACAAATCTAACTCAGCAAATGTAACCAGAAATATTGAGATGGCTAAATAATAATTGACTTCCTTAATGACTTACAAGGAGAGACTGAGGAAACTGGGCTTGTTTAGTCTGCAGAAGAGAAAAGTGAGGGGGGATTTGATAGCAGCCTTCAACTACCTGAAGGGGGGTTCCAAAGAGGATGGAGCTCAGCTGTTCCCGGTGGTGGCAGATGACAGAACAAGGAGCAATGGTCTCAAGTTGCAGTGGGGGAGATCTAGGTTGGATATTAGGAAACACTATTTCACTAGGAGGGTGGTGAAGCACTGGAATGGGTTATCTAGGGAGGTGGTGGAATCTCCATCCTTAGAGGTTTCTAAGGCCCACCTTGACAAAGCCCTGGCTGGGATGATTTAGTTGGTATTGGTCCTACTTTGAGTAGGGGGTTGGACTAGATGACCTCCTGAGATCTCTTCCAACCCTAAAAAAAAAAAAAATTTCTCTTAATATCATCTTCTCTTCACTGCTCACTTGCACTGAACATGTTTTAGTTTGTTCCCAAAAGATTAATAGCAGTTCAATTAAGTTTAATGTCATAAAGCTAATAAAAACAACCAGGAGTCTGAAGTGAAAGCTTACCCATGAAAGCTTATGCCCAAATAAATCTGTTAGGCTTTAAGGTGCCACCGGACTCCTCATTGTTTTTGTGGATACAGACGAACACGGCTACCCCTCTGATAAAGCTAATAGCAGTTGTATAATATAAATGCAAATTGGTTTTGTAAAATAAGGGATCTGTTAGATACAGGTGAAGTTGCTGTTAGACTTTTTGATTTTTTGATAACCAATTTATCTGTTAACCTACAGTTTTTTGTCACAAGTTTTGGAATTTGATATAATTGTAACCTAATGCTATAATAATGCCCAGAGATCTGTGGCTTTACCTACCGAATGCACTCGCACATTAAGGTGAAGTTAAGGTTGCATATATTATTACCTTTTTAAAAAAAATAGACAGTGTTAAACCTACACAGAAAGCTGCAGTGGTTTAACTGAAAGTTTGATGTTACACTGATTTAGTTATACCAGTGCAACACTTAAGTTGACCAACCTGCTGTAAGGTAGATTTAACTCATAAGAGTTTCCACACACAAAGTTGCATTGGTTTAACTATATCAGTGCAACATCTCACCTTTAGTTAACCTGTTGTAGCTTTAGAAATACAGAATTAAGGGCCTGATTCCCCACTGCCTTCCATGCTGGCTGGGTATTACATCTGCACAATAAGAATGTAGAGTGGGTATTAACTACTACCATATCAGAATAGGAGCATTTCACATTCCCTTTGCATTTAAGAGACTCAGATAATGAACTGGTATAATTTCCTTTGAGTCAGTGAAGCTACCCTGATTTACACCAGCTGAGGAACTGGCTCAGAGAATCACAGAATCATAAAATCATAGGGTTAGAAAGCACTGCAAGGGTCATCTAGTCTAACCCCTGCCAAGATGCTGGATTTGTTGTGTCTAAACGATCCAAGACAGATGGCTGTCTCCAGCCAACCTCCCTCGGCAGTCTATTCTATTGTCCTACTGTTCTTACAATTATGAAGTTTTCCCTGAAATTTAATCTAAATCTGCAATATTGTAGTTTGATCCCACTGGCTCTTGTCCTGCCCTTCGTGGCAAGAAAGAACAGCTTTTTCCTCCATCTTTTTTTATGGCAGCCTTTCAAGTACTTGAAGATCACTCTCATGTCCCCCCTTAATCTCTTCTTTTTCAAACTAACCATACCCACTTCCTTCAGCCTTTGCTCATATGGCTTACATTTCATCCCTTTGATCATCTGTGTCACTTGCTTCTGGATCCTTTTCAGTTTCTCTACATCCTTTCTATACTTTGGTGTATAAAATTGGACACAGTACTCCAGCTGAGGCCTAACCAGCACCAGGTAGAGTGGTACTATCACCTCCCATGACTTGCATGCTATTCCTCTGTTAATGTAACCTAAAATTGCATTTGCTTTTTTTTGAAACAGCATTGCGTTGCTGAGTCATGTTGAGGTTGTGATGCACCACAACTCCCAGATCTTTCTCAGCAATGCTTCTGCCAAGTCAATTATCCCCTGCTCTGTATTTATTTCTGCATTTGATTTTTTTCTTCCCTAAGTGTAGCACCTTACATAGGTCTTTGTTGAATTTCATGTTGTTGTCTATAGCCTACTTCTCCAATTTAACAAGATCCCTCTGAATTTTAGCTCTATCCTCCCAAATATTGGCAGCTCCCCCTAGCTTTGTGTCATCTGCAAATTTGATCAGTATACTTTCTATTCCTACATCCAGGTAATTAATAAGGATATAAAATACTAGACCCAGAACAGATCCCTGTGGAACCCCATTGTAGACATCCCTCTAGTTGGACATCATTCCACTGATTGATAGTTACTCATTGTTTGTGGTTGTTTAACCAATTATGTATCCACTTAATGGTAGTTCTGCCAAGCCCATATTTCTCCAGCTTACCTATCAGAATGTCATGTGGGACTGTGTCAAAAGCCTCGATTAAGTCCAGGTATATTATGTCCACTGCATCCTCACTATCCACCAAATCAGTTACCCTGTTAAAGAAGGAAATCAAGCTGTTTTGGGATGATTTGTTCTTAGGAAATCCATGCTGGCTGCTAATGATTACACTGCTCTACAGCCAAAATGCTTCTGAAATAAATGTAGTCAAACTTTACTAATTCTGGGTCACTGAGAATGAAAATGATGCTTAAAATTGTTGATTGGCTCTAGTTTTCAAGATATGCTGTTGGGTCAGTATATACGACCCTTGACTTGGGAATGGCGGAGGATGAGTGAGTTATAAAGGGAAGGGATCTCAATTTAAACCAGAAATGACTAAAATACATCTTTGACTGGAACTATGAATAAATCTATGACTGGGTTTGGACAGTACTTGCTTTTTAGGCAAAACAATGAATGAAGCAATCTGAAGCTGGTATTGCGTCATACATGATATGAATTGCATCATGTTATTCCTAGAAGTCATGGATGATGCAATCATAACGAAGCTTACATCACTCTGCTGAACAAATTGCCCTATATCAGCTCTAGAAATCATACAGTGTCATGCTCTTATTTGTCAGTGTTTGATTTTTGCAAAGGGACACATTTCTGTTTAGCCAAAGTGAGCAGAGATGCCTCGTACTTGTGTGAACAGTGCAGATAACTTCTGCTATGTTTGTGGTGAAGTGACTTTTGCATCACAAAAGCGCAGTATAAGCACTATGGTTAAGAAAGCCTATCACCTTTATTTTGGCTGCAAAATTGGAGATCAGGACAAGAGGTGGGCCTCACACATATGCTGCAACACTTGTGCAACAAATCTTCGCCAGTGGGGTTGAACAGGAAAAGGAAATCTATGCCTTTTGCAGTGCCAATGATTTGGAGAGAGCCAACAGATCATACCAGCAATTGTTACTTCTGCATGGTGCCTCCAGTTGGGAAAGGTGTGTGTCAAAGAAGGAAAAGTGGTCTGTGCATTATCCAAACATTCCATCAGCTATATGCCCAGTACCCCACGGAGAAGGACTGCCGGTTCCTGATGCACCAGAATTATTCTCACTTGAGTCAGACAAGGAAGAGGATGAAACTTCTGGTCCTGAACCATCAATGTCACAGGACCCACATTTTCTCCCATCCTCCTCCTCTGAACCACACCTCATAACACAAGGTGAACTGAATGACCTTGTCAGGGATTTGGAACTACCCAAGAGTAAGGCAGAGCTGTTGGGCTCCAGACTACAGCAGTGGAATCTCCTGGCAGGTGATGTTAGGGTTTCCATGTTCCGTGACCGTCAAAAGGATCTTGTCCCATTCTTCTTCGTGGAAGGTGATCTTGTAGCCTGCAACAACATCGATGGTGTGATGGCAGCCCTCAACATCGTTCACGATCCAGATGAGTGGAGACTGTTCATTGATTCATCGAAGACAAGTCTTAAAGCTGTTTTACTGCATAATGGCAATGTTTTGCCATCAATTCCAGTTGGTCATGCAGTCCATAGGAAGGAAACCTATGACAACATGAAACAACTTTTGAGGTGCATAAACTGTGACCAACATCCGTGGCAGCTTTGTGGCGATTTGAAGGTTGTTGCTGTCTTGCTTGGTCTGCAGACTGGATACACAAAGTACTGCTGTTTTCTCTGCGAATGGGATAGTCGTGCAAGAGATTCCCACTACATCAAGAAAGATTGGCCACTCCGACAGTCATTGGAGCGTGGGAGGAAAAGTGTTCAGCATCCACCACTTGTTGAATCAAGGAAGATTTTGTTACCACCCTTACACATCAAGCTGGGTCTGATGAAGAACTTTGTCAAGGCCATTGACAAAACACAAGCAGCTTTCAAGTACCTCCGTGGAAAATTTCCAAGGCTAAGTGAAGCTAAGATAAAGGAAGGTGTCTTTGTTGGTCCTCAGATTCGTGAACTTCTTCAAGATGATGCATTTGACCATGCACTGCGTGGCAAGGAAAAGACGGCATGGAAAGCCTTCCAGTTAGTGGCAATCAATTTTCTCGGAAACAACAAGGCAGACAACTACAGGTTGTTGGTGGAAAACCTCCTCAAGGCATACAAAAGCCTTGGTTGCAACATGTCACTAAAGATCCATTTTTTGCCCTCTCATCTAGATTTTTTTCCACCGAACTGCGGAGCAGTGAGCGATGAGCACGGCGAGCGATTTCACCAGGACATTGCAACAATGGAGAAACGCTATCAGGGCAAATGGAGCCCATCAATGCTTGCAGACTATTGCTGGACAGTGACAAGAGATGCTCCATTTAATGAATACAAGAGACAAGCCAAGAAGCGCCGAGTAGACACTGAATAGGACTAAACTATGTACATAATAGTTTTTTGCCTTTTTGTTTCATAATACATTTTATTTACATAACCCTTTTGCTGATTTTTAAAGTGTTACATAAACAGGACAGGTGAAATATTATCATGTAAAGCAACCATAAACACCTGAAAAGACCTACGTTTACAATTTATGATTCAAACTCTATCTACACAATATACATAGACATAAAATGTAAAAACTTAAGTATCTTAAACAGTAGCCAATCAATTGTTTTAATTGTCATATTTGAATTCAGCACATCAAAATACATAATAAATAGCACAGTTTATCTCTGAAGCAGACGACTTCTCAAAAATTGAAGACCAGTGTTACCTGTTCATCTTCCAGGTATTCTCAAACTGAATGTTTTATACATTGCTCTAGTAGCTTCCCAGGTATCAAAGTCAATTTGACTGGTCTATAGTTCCCCAGCTCCTCCTTTTTCCCCCTTTTAAAGATGTGAATTTTGTTAGCTTCTCCAGTCTTCTGGGACCTCTCCTGTCATCCATGAGTTTGCAAATATTATTGCCAGTGGCTCCAAGATTTCTTCAGCTAATTCCATCAGGGCCCTCAACCCCACTCTGTACTTAGTAGGCTATGTGGGGCTCACCACGTCTCCTATGGCCCAAAGCAGGCTCAGAACTTACTAAAGCTCACAGTGGTTTGGGAGTGGCCTCTCACAAGTCCCTTAAAGCTTGGAGTAGTGGGTCCCCAATGAGCCAAAATCTAGGTTGGAGTGTCACCCACAATCTTCTTAAAAATGGTTGGCCAGGAAATGGAATTTTCATTGTGTGGGAAATTTTGACATTTGTTTTCATTCCAATCAGACTGAAAAGCTGACATCATAAAACTTCATGAAACAAACAAAATATATTTCTAATCAAAATGACATTTCAGAGTGAAATATTTCAACATTGTGTGTTTAGTTTTAGTTTTTGGAAGCCAAAAATTTTCAGTTCTCCAATCCAATATTAGGAATCTTTTGCCTCCCCTCCTTTTTCACATTGGAAAAAGTAGGGGAAGGGAAAGTTAAAAAAAAAAAAAAAAAAAAAAAAAAAGTGAAAGTTGGTGAGAAACTCACTTTTCCTACCTTCTACTTTTTTCCAACTGGGAGAAGTTAGAAAACAGTAATAGAGCAGGGGGCGGGGGGGAAGACATTTGTAAACTTTCCAGTTGAAAAATAGCATTTCATGAACATCAGCATCTTCCATGGGAACATGCTGATGAAAGCCCATTTTCCAATGGGAATATTTGTCATTCAAAACTACTTAGTTTCACAAAAGACCAATGAGCCTGGATAGGCTTATTGACCATCACAAGCTTTTTGGTAGGGGGAAAATAGTCTTTTTTTCCATTTGACAAGCATCTGTTGCAGTCACTTTCAATTCTGAGCTCTGTCTCAGGAGGGAAAAGGGTTAGAAACTTAATTTTGCTTTAATGAAAGTTTAAGTCTCCAGCAGTCCTACCCTAAGCTTGCTGGAACCAGTGTTCCACAAGAACATCGCAAATTCAAAATGTAATAACTTTTAAAATTAGATATTAATCAGCAAACTTTGAGTGCTGAGTAGTGAAAGGAATCTAGCAAACTCTTACTTCTCACCTGCTTCTACCAAGTGACAAAGAAAATACTTAAATGAAATTGGAAGACTTTTGAACTCTGGCGAACACCTCTGTGGTCAGTGCATTATAATTCAGGACCTTGGCTCCAGATTGACCCCACCAATTTTGAAATGGTGGACTTTCTTTGGTCAGTTTTAGTATGGTTTATACTAGAAACTCACTTGCAGCTAGGGTGACCAGATGCCCTGATTTTTATAGGAACAGTCCCAATATTTGGGGCTTTGTCTTTGTATATAGGTGCTTATTAACCTCCACCCCAATCCTGACTTTTCACACTTGCTATCTAGTCACCTTACTTGAAACCTAAGTCCCTATCCTACAAAGATTTAGGGTATGTCTACACTAGGAAATTAGGTCAAATTTATAGAAGTTGATCTTTAGAAAGCGATTTTATACAGTCAATCATGTATGTCCACACTAAGCGCAGTAGGTCGGCAGAGTGTGTCCTCAATACCGTGGCTAGCATCGACTCACAGAGTGGTGCACTGTGGGTAGCTATCCCACAGTTCCCGCAGTCTCTACCGCCCATTGGCATTCTGGGTTAAGCTCCCAATGCCTGATGGGGCAAAAACATTGTTGCGGGTGGTTTTGAGTACATGTTGTCAGTCACCCCTCCCTCCGTGAAAGCAACGGCAGACAATCATTTTGCGCCTTTTTTCCATGCAGATTCCATACCCCGGCAAACATGGAGCCTGCTCGGCTCAGCTCACTGTCACCACTGCTGTTGTGTCCTGGGTGCTGCTGACAGCAGATGGTGCCATAGGTCTGCAAACCATCGTCATCCACCGCTTCTGCTGCAACTCTACTCTCCTGCAGACACCGTACCACAGCAAGCATGGAGCCCGCTCAGCTCACTGCTGCTGTTGTGAGCATTGTAAACACCTCGCACATTATCCTGCAGATGATAGGGGGAGCGTTGAAACATTTGCAGCTGTGGGAGGGGAAAAAAGGGAGAGTAGTATTTTTTAAAAGACACATTTTAGAGAACAATGGGTAGACTGTTTCACGGTGAACCAAGCTGTTAACATTACATAGCACACGTGCTTTTGGTACAAGATCGCATTTTGCCTCTTATATTGAGGGCCTGTCGGTTTGGTGTGAGAGATCACACATGCAGGGCCAGGCAACAGAATTCGGCTTGCAGGCAGCCATGGTAAGCCACAGTCTTTCGGCTTCTTCAACCTTCATAACATATGGGAATTGTTTCAAACAGCAGCACCTTCCTTTCTCATACCAAGCACCGTTGGGTTGGCCATTTAAAAGGAGGGGCTGTACTGGTTGCGAATGCATCCCAAGTCTTCAGGGCAAATTAATCATTAAACACGCTTGCTTTTAAACCATGCATTATATTTACAAAGGTACACTCACCAGAGTTGCCTTCTCCGGCTTCATGGTCCGTGAGCCCGCCTTGGGAGGGTTAGGAGGATATTGGCTCCAGGGTGATAAACAGTTCCTGGCTGTCGGGGAGAATGGTTTCTCTGTTTGTGTGCTGTGCGCTATTCTCCTCCTCCTCCACCTCCTCATCTTCCTCGTCCCCAAAATCCTCATCCCTGTTGCATGAGCCTCACCCCCCTCCCTTGCAGGTGTCCACAGACAGGGGTGGGGTAGGAGCCCCCCTAGAATTGCATGCAGCTCATCACAGAAGCAGCATGTCTGGGGCTCTGACCTGGAGTGGCCGTTTGCCTCTTTGGTTTTTTGGTAGGCTTGCCTGAGCTCCTTAATTTTCACGCGGTACTGCTGCAGGTTCCTGTTGTAGCCTCTGTCCATCATGCCCTTGGAGATTTTTTTCAAATATTTTGGCATTTTGTCGTTTGGAACGGAGTTCTGATAGCACGGATTCGTCTCCCCAAACAGTGATCAGATCCAGTACCTCCCATTTGGTCCATGCTGGAGCTCTTTTGCGATTCTGGGACTGCATGATCACCTATGCTGATGAGCTTGCCACGCTGGCTAAACAGGAAATGAAATTCAAAAGTTCCCGGGGCTTTTGCTGTGTACCTGGCTAGTGCTTCTGAGCTGAAACCGCTGTCCAGAGCGGTCACAATGGAGCACTCTGGGATAGCTCCCGGAGGCCAATACCATCAAATTGCATCCATACTACCCCAAATTCAACCCGGCGATGTCTATTTCAGCGTTATACCCCTTGTGGGGGAGGAGTACAGAAATAGATTTTAAGAGCCCTTTAAGTTGACAAAAATTGCTTCGTCATGTAGACGGGTGCAGAGTTAAATCGATCTAACACTGCTAAATTCGACCTAAACTCATAGCGTAGACCAGGGCTTACACTTTACAGTCCTTAGAAGCTTTATATTCAAGTTTGCTATAATGTTTTTATTATTAAACATAGGTGCCTGGTAAAATTCTGCACCTCGAAATTACATAGAGGACAGTGTTAAAAAGCAAAAACATTCTATGTAAATGGTTTTATTTCTCTTTGTATTTGGGAGAACCCAGTAGTGAATCCTGATTTCCTCTCTGCCCCCCCCCCCCCAATAGAAATATTCTAAGGAATTTTTCTGGACACTTTGCATTATTTTTTCTATTGTAGTAATATTTATTCATTATCTGCATAGTACCAACAGTGTGCTATCCTGCAGTCTTTACACATATGGGCCATATTGCAATGTTAACTCCCACAGTTCAGCAGTTGCACACTTACAAATACTGTAGAACCACTGTACAACATATCTTCTCTTTACTAAAGTAGAGGTGTTTGTTGAAAAAAAAAAAAAAAATCAGGCATCATATATTGTACAGTAGTTGTATTTGACCATAAAGTGTTACTTATACCTCTTTCCATAAGGAGGTGATTTCTACTGGACTGCTTTTGTTTTAGTAATCTTGTAAAATGTAGTCTGACTTAATGCACTATAACAGATTTTTAGCACTTCAGTAATACTCTTAAACAACCTGATCAGATTACCAAATAATCTTACATGAAATTGACTAGAATTACATGTTTATCCTGTAGGAAAATATAGCTCATGTAAAGAAGACCCACAATACTCTGAGAATTCTATAACAAAATCTTCTAAATGTATATGCCCAAGAATATTAACATAGTACTTTAAATACAGATCCCCGTAAATCAGGTTTGCATTCTTGCACTCTTCCTAGCAACAGTACAGAGTATAGATTCAGAGGTGGTATTAAAACGAGTACAGAGAAAACGTTAGTTATTTGATAACTGCATAATAAATCCAATGACTTCTTTTGTTAGCGTGGAACTGAAAATTAAAATGATTCATATAGAATCTGCTAAGCTATAATAGTTCTGTTTTATGTCCACTTAAGTATAGTTACAGTATTTCTGGTGCAGTAACTATAGTTTTACTTCATTGCTACTTCCTATGATGTATATGTACTACATTATACTGTAGATTTTGCAGTAATATAACAAAACTGCATTTGGTGAGTCTGGGAACCGGGGGAAGCAGAGTGGTAATGGCTAATCAGAGGATTCAGGAGTTACCCTGCCCTCTCCTGGCAGGATGACGTGTGCCACAGCTCTTCTAACTTCTACAGAAATGTGGGCCTGCTGCCAACTGCAGTATATGGCCAGAGCTGATGGGGCCCTGTCACATCCCCAAGCCAGCTGACCTTGTCTCTTCTCTCTGTGAATCATAGGGAAAAAAACCTGCATGATCATGGGGGACTTCAATTTGAGTGGCATAGTCTAGAGGTCTCATGCTGCTAGTATTAAAACATCTTTGGAATTTTTAAACAATACAGATGACAATTTCTTAACTCAAGAAGTTTTGCAGCCAACACCAGGGAATTCTTTTAGACCTTGTCCTAACAGAGCGTTTCTCTAATTGGGGTCTGTGAGGGTACTCCAGGTGGTCCGTGAGCCATGTCCAGGGCCACCAGCCCTGCTGATCAACTCCTCCTCCTCCTTCCCAGTGCCTTCTGCATTTTTCCAGGGCCCGGGGTTGGCCCAGTGGCTAATCTGCCACTGGGAGGAAAGTGAGCAGGTGGCAGCAGTAGAGGAGATCTTCAAAAAAGGTAGGTCCACCACCTGGGGGAGCCGTGCCCACTGTGGGGTGGTGGGATCAGGAAGGGAGCCGGGAGCCATGCGTGCTGGAGAGCAGCATCTCCTCCCAGAGCTGAGTGCCCGCCCGGGGTTCTGGGGAGACCCTGGCTAGAGAGTCCATCCATCACCTCCCGCAAGGCTGGCTGCAGGGGGTGAGGGGAGGTGGGCCCCCATTCCTCCTGTTCTCCCAGTCTCCCCATAATTGCCTGCCCAAATTCAGGGCCACCAAAATATCCCATGCTGGCTATGCCACTGTGGTGGGGCCTTGGGGGAAGAGGTGGAGTGGGGGCAGGGCCTGGGGCTGAACGGGGGCCTTGGGGGTCCATGAAAATTTTTAAATAAAAATGAGGATCCTCAGCTTGCTAAAGGTTGAGAACCACTGTCCTAAACAGATAAAGAGGAACTTATCACGGAACTAAAAAATAATGGTAGTTTAGGTACAAGTGATCATGACTTGGTCACATTTATAATGTGCAAGCAGAACAAAGTCCAGACCAGTAATTTATTTTATATATAATATACTTGTAGCTTTAGAGCCTTTTCACAAAGCTGAAAAGAATTGAGCCAAATGAATTGAGAGGAAGAATTTAATCAGAAAAATATGAATGATAATGGCTAATATAAAAACTAGATGCTTACTAGAGGCCCCAAAACCACAATCCCACAACTGAGGAAATACACTGTGCTATAAAAGGTTTTGTTGTGAAGACCGCTATAAAATACATATAACAAATAGAAGAAAGGGGAAGTTAATAATATGAATATAAACAAGAAGTTTGGACTTGTACAAAATTGATAAGGGAAGCTAAGGAACACAAGGAGAAACTATATGGCCAGCAGAGTTAAGGACATTAAGTAGTTTAACTATATTAGGAGCAAAAAGAATCTTAATAGTATTAGTGCATTACTAGAGGGAAATGATAGAATTATCAATAATAATGCAGAAATGTTCAATAAATATTTCTGTTCAATATTTGGGGAAAACAGAAATGATATAGTCTTGTTATACGATAATAATGCTCTTTCCAGTCTACTTGCATCTCTGGAGGATATCAAACAGAAGCTACTAAAGTTACTGATTTTAAAATCAGTAGGTCCAGATTACTTGCATCCAAGAGTTTTTAAAGAGCTGGCTGAGAAGCTTGTTGGACCATTAATGCTGATTTGCAATAAGTCTTGGAGCACTGGGGAAGTTCCACATGACGGGAAGAAAGACAATGCTGTTCCAATTTTTAAAAAGGATAAATGGGATGACTGAAGTAATTATAGACCTATCAGCCTAACAGAGATCCAGGCAAGATAATGAAGCAGCTGATACAGGACTTTACCCTCATTTAATTTTTTATTAATAATTTAGTTAATGCAAATAAACCTGGATTTATGAAAATTAGATCCTGTTAAATTAATATTTTTGATAAGATTACTAGTTTGGTCAATAAAGGTAAGAGGGTTGATGTAACATAATTAGACTTCTGTAAGGTGATTCACTTGATATTATGACACTTTGATTAAAAACTAGATAAATATGAAATTAACATGGAATAAATTAAATGAATTAGAAACTGGCTAACTCATGGGTCCTCAAAATGTAACTGTAAATGGGAAATGGTTATCAAACTGGCGTGTTTTCAGTGCAGGTCCTGAATAGATTGGCTTTTGGCTATATGGTATAACAATTTTACCAATGACCTGGAAGAAAGTCATCACTGATAAAGCTTGTAGATGATACAAAAATTGGGGGAGCAGTAAGTCATGAAGAGGACAGGTCACTGATTCAAAGTGATCTGGATCACTTGGGCACAAGCAAACAATATGTTTTAATATGGTTAAATGTAAACATTCATCTAGGAACAAACAATGTAGGCCAACCTTTTACAGGATGGGGGACTCTTTCCTGGGAAGCAGTGACTCTGCAAAAAAAAGATTTAGGGGTCATGGTGGATAATTAGGTGGGTAATTGGTGTGATGCTTGGCCAAGAGTCCAATCCTGGGATACATAAACAGGGGAAACTCGAGTAGGAGTAGATGGGTTATTTCACCTCTGTATTTGGCACTGGTACAACCACTGCTGGAACACTGTGTCCAGTTCTGATTCCCACAATTCAAAGAGGATGTCAATAAATTAGAGAGGGTTCAGAGAAGAGCTACGAGAATGCTAAAGGATTAGAAAACCTGCCTTACAGTGGTAGATTCAAGGAGCTCAATCTACTTAGCTCTTAGCTCTTTCCATCCTTTCTCCAGTTTTCTAAGGAATTGGCCACAAACATCTACTGTAGTTTTACTAGCCCTACATAGAATCTTATTTGCTCTCTGCGATCTCCATCCAGGGATCAATTAAAAAATATATATAAATTGTAGTGACTGCTGCCCCAGTATCAATTTTAAATTTAAGGTTTCAGATATTTAGATTCATGCTTGTGTACCAAGGTGTTGTCTGTTCTACTGAGCATATAGTCCCTGGACTTATTGGACTCGTTATCTGATACACTCCCTCTTGGATAGTCTCCACTACTCGTGTCCCATTTTGTGGCATCTCCTACCTCTGCCTCTTCAGCTGGACATTTTTGCTAGCTGTGGCTTGGTGTCTTGCCACATCTTCCACGGCTTTTCTAAGCTTCCCTCCTATTAAGGTTCTCTGGTTATGCACTGTTATGTTGTAAATTTGGTTTGACTGCTCCTTTTACATTTATGCCTTTTTTTTCTTTTCTGTGTCAGTGTTGTCTGATGCAGTCTCCGCTATGGTGCTAGCATGTAAGTCACTGCAATGGGGTCAGCACCCACCTTTCACGAGTGCCCCCCTTTCTCTGGCCGATATGCCTGCAAACAGTTCTTTTCACGGGGCAGCACCCACCTCTCATGGATGCCCCCCTTTATTTTGGTTGGGGGGTGAGCCTGCTTTCCTTTTTGGTCTTACATCGGGGTGGCACCTGCCTCTCACGAGTGGCCCTCCCCGGCCAATGGTTCTCTCTGCGGGTCTTTGGCAGTTCAGCCCTCCAGCTGAGCCACACACACTGTCCCCCTTTCCAGGGTATACAGTCCTGAGTGTTTTATCACGGCCCTGGTATGGGCTGTAGCTCTTAGACTTCTTCTCAGTACCCTCAGCTGGTGTCCTTTTCAGCAGTCCTCCCTGGGCTCAGACTGCAACCAGATCAGCAGGGACCATCTCAGTACCCTCGTCTGGTTTGGCAAGGTTCTGTGCTCAGCCTGCCAGCTCTGACCTTTTGATGGTCCTGTTCCTCTTCTATCCAACCAGCCATGCATCCAGTCTTTGGCAGCCTTCCCTGGACTCTGTTCTGTCTGGTGAGTTCTCTGCAGTGAGCTGTCCATGGTTCAGCTGTTCGTCTAGCCAGCCAGGCACCTGGTCCTCCCTCATCAAGCTCCACACAGCAACTGAAGGCTCAACTCTGCTGCTTGCCTTTTTATCTGGAATCTCCCCTGTTTATTAAGCTCCTGCTGCAAAACGTCCTGGTCGTCTCTGGTAACTTTGGAGGATCAGGATCTCTATAACCAGTCCTCAGACCTCATAAGCTAAACCAGCTGGGAGGCTTATAGAGAAGACCCAGAATGCCTGTTGATTCAGCAGGTGGTGCAATGTCTGCAGAGTTAGTATTGAGCCAATACCCCCAAGATGGGGTGTACTTAGCTGCTGAGTGTCTTGCACATGTGGGGGAAAAATATGTCCTGACCTGATCATTTGGGCTCATGAAAGATCATAAAATTTTTGCAGAAATTGTGGTGTTAGGCTTAAGCCTGGTCAAATTCCAACTTGAGTGGTTATGCTATGCCCACCCTATTCCATCTGCAGTTTTCAATGGATATGAGGCTCTTACCTTCTTGTCCTAACTGTTACACATTATTGCCCTATGCTGTTTAACAGCTCAAGTATTCCATGCTAGATGTAACTGCATTTCAGTGGCAGTTAAAGTATTACAGTATATAAATGTAATATTAAAATTTAGCAGGTAATTTTCAGTGAAATAATAATTTAGGGCAAAATTTTCAATAGGTGCTTTTATTTCTGAATGCTTTTATTTTGGGGTGTCCAATGTTGGAGACTGAGGGCCTGATCTTTTAAGAGTTGCTGATCACATGACTATTCTTTTTCATTATTGTATGAGGATCACTTCCATGGTAAGAAGATGACTTGAAGAAGTCACTGGAGTTTTGAATCTTTTAGAAAGTGGTGGTAATTTACAGATACATAAGAGATTAGCAAAATTAGAGAACTTTAGACAAATTTATACTAGTTCCTTTCTGGAACCATTAGGTCTTGCCCAAGAAATCATTCCAAGATAAGGTAGTTTGTTAGATTTATGGGAATGGGGTGTGTGCAGAGTTTATATTTAATTTTTCTTATGGCATTTATGCAGCATAATTGCATATCCATACACAGTTGCAAAGAGTACAATCAGAATCTTGTCAGGTTAGTTTAATTGCTTCTCTACCAATATTTTGGAGTTGGGTTTCGGAAGCCCTCTCCCCTGGTTGTATAGAATACTTTTTGACCCAGTATAAAATATCACAGCTGGTTGGACTTCTTGAGCATACACATTTAGAATCCACTTTACTTTTGGATTTGCAGGAGTAAAACTAGATCACTTAAATGTTAGCTGAAAGTCAAAACAACAAGCTTTTGTGGTCAAAACAAATTCACTTCTTAAAGTATATACATGCAGAAAATATTTATGCAATATTTACACTAAATTAAATATTATTATTATAAAGCAGTCTTTTCTAATAGAATAGATGATGTAGGATGAACCTATACAGAAAATCTGCTAAATGCCAATGCCAGGGAAGTCAGATAGATGATTAATTCTGAAGACAAAATGATTTTTCTCAAACATCTCATTTTGTGGTGGATTTGAGAAATATATATTTTGTTCTATTGACAGAATTAATTTCCTCAAGTCTATTTTCCTTCTATCAACAAGGGGAAAAAAAGAGTTAAGCTGCTTACTTCTTTCAGCCGATAAAATGTGTGTCTGCTTCTGTCATTCTATCAACAGAAAGAAACTAAAATCTTAATAAAAGGTAGATGTTCCTTTCTGTAGGAACACAAGGAAGAAATGAAATGTGAGGATATTGAAGTTCAGCAAACTTTGCTCTGTAGACAAATGCAACCCCATTTGTATACAGTCGTATCATACTGTATCATTTTCTGACACCTATTTCATGTGGCTCTTTAAAAAGGATGCACTCAGGCTTGGTCAAAATTTTTCTGTGAAAACCTTTTTTTGATGGAAAGTTGAATTTTCACCTACATGAAAAGTTTCATTGGAAATCTCTGCTACAGTTGATCATTTTAATTTTTTTGTCAGAAAACTGAAAACATGACTGATTTTTTTTTCTCTCCTGTGTTTAGTTAATTTTTTTTGTTGGGGGGGGGGGGGGTGAGCGGGGCGAGGGCCATAATCTCCTGTTTCAGTGTATCTGGCTGATACCTGTACTCTTTACCTGCTGGTATTTTCCATCTCCTATACAATATTTCATCTTTAGATTCCAACATTTCCCACTGTGGCCAGAAAACTTTTACTGTGGTATTCTGAGGAGATGCCACCTTCCAAGGTGGCATGGGTGGTGGGTGGAGCCCCCCCTTCAGGGAGGCTATCCCCCAGCTCCATCCCTTCTACCCCCAACCCCCATGGCCAGAGCCCCCCATCCCCCCAGAGCCCTGATACTCCCTTCACCCCCTGTGGCCAGAGCAATGACCCACTCCACCTGGAGGAGCCCTGAGTGGCACCCACCTTGGCCAGAGGAACTTGGACTGGCCAAAACCCTGACACACACTCCCAGCTGCCCAAAGGAGCCCTGAGACCCCCCCCCACCACCACCACTTTCCTGGAGGAGCTCCAGGCCAACCTCAGCCACACCTTGCCTCCCCAGACCACCTGGGAAAAGCCACAGTGTCTCTTCCCAAAGAAGAACCTGAGCTTTTGATATGCCCCATACAGGTTCCAGGGCAGCTGAGATGGCGGTGTGTGTTACTCAGCTTCCCAGGTTCATCAGAATAGCACATACTGCCTCCTCCGCTGCCCCAGAACCTGCATGGGGCATAATAAAGCAAAAACTTCCCCTGCCAAACCCACAACTAAGCATCCAATGGTGGCAGCAGCAGTGTCAGGGAAGGCAGAGCTGTAAGATAGGTTGCATTTGTTGTTTAAGGCTTTGTTTCCTACTAACTCTGAGCAAAAATCCTCGTGGTTCTTAGGATTGGGTTTAGAACTCTTCAGGAACCTAAAATTTGCTGCAGTTTGCATGAAAAATATAGTTTCCTTTCCACTTAAGAAGATTCCATTGATAACTGGTTTCATGTTCCTACAATTCATGGAAATAGCAGATCAGAGTAAAAATTCTGTGGGGGGGGGGGCAGGGTTGGTTAATCCATTGCAATTATATAATAAGTTCAACAACTAGGACGGAAAGCTGCACTGAAACACTTTGTAAAAACAACAAGGAGTCCTTGTGGCACCTTAGACACTAACAAATTTATTTGGGCATAAGCTTTCGTGGGCTATAACCCACTTCATCAGATGCATGGAGTGAAAAAAAGTAGGCAGGTAAAAATATACAGCATGTGAAAAGATGGGAGTTGCCTTACCAGTGGGTGGGGGGGGTCAGTGCTAACAAGGCCAATTCAATTAGGGTGGATGTGGCCCATTCCCAACAGTTGACAAGAAGGGTTGAGTATCAGAGGGAAAATTATTTTTTGTAGTGACCCAGCTACTCCCAGTCTTTATTCAGGCCTAATTTGATGGTGTCTAGTTTGTAAATTAATTCCAGTTCTGCAGTTTCTCACTGAAGTCTGTTTTTGAAGTTTTTTTGTTGAAGAATGACCACTTTTAAGTCTGTTATTGAGTGTCCAGGGAGATTGAAGTGCTCTCCTATTGGTTTTTGAATGTTACAGTTCTTGATGTCTGATTTGTATCCATTTATTCTTTTGCGTAGAGACTGTCCAGTTTGGCCAATGTACATGGCAGAGGGGCACTACTGGCACATATCACATTGGTAGATGTGCAGGTGAACAAGCCAATGATGGTGTGGCTGATGTGGTTAGGTCCTATGATGGTGTCCCTTGAATAGATATGCAGACACAGTTGGCAACGGGGTTTGTTGCAGAAATTGGTTCCTGGGTTAGTGTTTCTGTTGTGTGGTGTGTAGTTGCTGGTGAGTATTTGCTTCAGGTTGGGGAGCTGTCTATAAGTGAGGATTGGCCTGTCTCCCAAGGTCTGTGAGAGTGAGGGATTGTCCTTCAGGATAGGTTGTAGATCCTTGATGATGTGCTGGAGAGGTTTTAGTTGGGGGCTGAAGGTGACGGCTAGTGGCATTCTGTTACTTTCTTTGTTGGGCCTGTCCTGTAGTAGGTGACTTCTGGGTACTCTTCTGGCTCTGTCAATATGTTTCTTCACTCCCACAGGTGGGTATTGTAGTTTTAAGAATGCTTGATAGAGATCCTGTAGGTGTTTGTCTCTGTCTGAGGAATTGGAGCAAATGTGGTTGTATCTTAGAGCTTGGCTGTAGACAATGGATTGTGTGATGTAGTTTGGATGAAAGCTGGAGGCATGTAGGTAAGTATAGCGGTCAGTTCATGTGGTATTTTAAGATCTAAAGCTGGAAGTACCCGGATTTTACAAAAGAGCTTGTTTTTCTTAAGTCTTAGGACAAGTTTTGCAAATGCAAGGAGATCAGACACAGTTTGGATAAGCATCTAACCCTGGGGCACTAGTCAGAACCAAATCTTCTGACCTCCTGAGGTTCCCTCACATCGCTATTTGTGTTTGGTTATTTTAAAACTGTGTTTACTCTAAGTTGTGCTTATTGCTAGTCTGAATACATTCCTAACACTGTTGCCTGGTTCTGTGTCTCACAGTGCAGGTTGGTGCTTCTTGCTTTACCTCACCCTGCAAACACTTATGCAGGTGAGTAACTTTATTCACATTACTCATGCATAATTCTTGCAGAATCAGACCATTTAAATTGTGAGCTCTTCAAGGCAGGTATTATCTTACTGTGCTGGGTGCTGTAGAAACACATAGCAAGTCCATGATCCTGATTGGGGCATCTGGCCACTACCGCAATACAAATCACACACATCCTTCTTCCCCCCCCCCCCCCCCCCCCAAAACAACACTGAGGCAAAATTAAGGACATAATTGTGAAAGCTGCTTTAATCATATGAAAACAATTCAGTAAGCTTAAATCATTTGTCTAGAATCTTAGTTCCATAATTCAACATTCCTGACTTTAATATAAAGTAAACATGGGTTTAAGAGACCATCCATCATAATGAGGGATGTTTGAGATGTAAATTATTCACTACTTACCACTGTTTATTTTCTTTTTCTGTCTCACCCTAGCTACTTGCAAAGAGTAAGTGAAAGTGACACTCCTATGCCTGAAATTACTTGGAGGAGCTCTTGCAAAATATATTGTTTGAACTAAAACAACCATAACTTTCTTCCTAGAATCTTAGTTCAAAGATATTGATAACATTCTGAAAGCATGCAGAGATAGTAGTTTTCCACTGCACACATGTGGGCTGCTTTGTATATTGTCTCATTTGTCTTGCTTGTGGTGACAGGAAGCAAAAGTTCAGTTTCATAGTCTAGATGTTTTACATCAGACACACACAAGACACAGCAGGAACTTCTGCAACAGCAGGCTCTAAGTCACTCCACAATGTCTCGGCAACAACTGTTTAGTTATAATAGGGTTCACAATACAAAATATCATATTTGAAATGGGATAGCAAGCCCAACATTGGCATACATGGTTCTACATTATACTAGTTTGAGCACATGGAGAGAACAATTCCAGCATTGGTGATTGAAAGCCATCCTGAATAATGAAAAACAGATGAATCCTCACCACATTGTCTAAATGTAGTACCTAGACTACCCACTTTTAAATAAATATTTTGCACAACGGGAGCTTATTGCAATCACAAAGCCTCATTCTTTGGCAGAAATGTTGATAGGGCTGATTTTAAAGGTTGTATTGATTTTTCTCTTCTAAATGGAGTATTGTCAATGAAGATGCTGTGGAATAAGTCAGAATTAACTCCAGGTTAAGAAAATTATATATCGTTTATAAAATTTACTAAAACAATCATGACAATTCCTTTAAGGAAGGAAAAAGTATTCAAACTAATCCACAATGGACTGGATGGATCAGTTATGGGGTTCAATCTTCTATCTCTGTGTTGCTGGTATGAATCCAGCCTAAGTCAGTAGTGACTGGGGGTCGTTACCTCTGATGGCTCCTCAGGGACAAAAAGATTAATTTAGCAATTGTGCACTCAAATACAATGGTGGAGCACATTTGAAAAACACCTAGATAGAAGGATTTTCGTAGCTGTTCCACTGCGTGTGAGAGAGAGAGAGAGAGAGAGAGATTCTTCCTCCCACCTGACTATCCAGGTAGGACACTAGTCAAAAGGTCTGAACATCTGAGAATAATCACTGTAAATAATCAGGTAAAAAAAAAGTTCCTGCTTGTATTGGTGCTGTTTTGATTTTTATTGGGGTGAAATCCTGGCCCTCCTGAAGTCAATGGGAATATTGCCAGTGACTTCAATGTCAGAATTTCACCCTAGATGTTATGTTGATGGGATGCTCTTGGAAAACCTGAGGATAGATACTTCTGCCACGCAGAAGGAAATCAGTAGACTTATCTAATAGGGTTAGAACATAGCCTATTATCTCATCAAGTTTCAGCCTGGGCTGATTTTTTTGTAGCTGAATTGTAATCTTCTGAATAAAAGGGTTGATAATGAAATTGCATAGCAGCACAAATGATGCTACCTCATAAGTTTATAAGTTCCCCTCAAGACTACCTATATTTGAATGAAAAGTACTCTGAGGAGTTCTTCTGACATTGAGGCAACTTGACTGCAAAGAAATCAGAAAAGGGTTATATTGGTGTCTGAACCTCAAATAAGGCACCAATAAAAGGTGATTCTGAAAGGAGAGTTTAATATACTTTTAAAGATATAATTTGAAAATAAAGCAGTGTTCTGTTAAATTCCAGTATCCTACCAACCCCTTCTTCCCTTAAGGAGTTACAATGGAAACTGTTTCACTGTGTGAGATGCTCTTTATCCAAAGTTATGAGGTTAAATGTTCAGCCCATATGACATGATCTCTGCTAGGATTGCAGAGCACCTTTATTCAGAAATGACCAAACTGAGAAATAAAGCAGTGTGAGTTTCAAGTAATATGTATATGACCCCTTGCTGAGAGTCCCAGGATGTTTTATAATTCAAGAGTAGTTAAAAGCAACTTTAGATATATGTTGGGGTTGATTTTGCAATGAAAAGTGATTCAACTATCCCATAGATCTATGTTCTCCTCGCCCAAGCAAAATTTCACAAGAGGAGAAAGTACTCTGAAAACTGAGTTAATAAAGGAGTTTCAAAAACATCTTTCCTACCCAAGGAGGTGTTCACAGCTATGGGGAGGGGACAAGAGTCTTGGTCTTCAAACTGTGAGGAACCTCCATAAGAATCCACAAAGGGAAGACAAGTCCATCCTCCTGACCGCTGCACCTACTACTAGGTGGGCATACATTGGGCCTAACTCACTACTACCTGACACCTTCTTGGCTCAGGGAGAAGGCTTGGGCAGCCTCACTGCAGTCAGCGCTCATGCTCAGATCCTTTAGCCTATGCAGCAGTAAAGGGCTCCTCCTCATGCCTGGAGGGGAGGGAGAGAGAAGCAGTGGCTCTTTCATTGGGGGGGAATGCAGGCACCCCAACCCATTACCTCCTGCGCTCAGGCAGGGTAATTAACCATTGGAACAATTTGTCTAGGGATGTAGTGGGTTCTCCATCACTGGAAGTCTTTAAATCAAGACCAGATACTTCTCAAAAGACATGCAATAGCTCAAGCAGAACTTAGGGGATTGATACAGAAATTACCCAGTGAGGTGCTTTGGCCTGTGTTATGCAGGAGGCCAGACTAGATGATTATATTTATAAGGGACCCGTCTGGCCTTAAAAAAAAAAAAAAAAAAAAAAAAAAAAAAAAAATTCCCCTCCTCCCCACCGATCAGTTTTCACCCAAAAGAATATTGAGAATTATATTTTTTCAGTTAACAAATATGGGGTAAGTCAGAGTTTGAAGTATCGAGAGGAGGTGCTGGAACATTTTGATAAGTTAGGGAGCAACAAGTCACCACTATCAGCTGGTATAGATGTGAGTTCTGGAGGAACTTAAGAATGAAGGAGGTTGTGTTGCTAACTTAACTAAACAATCTTTCATTGAAATCACCCATTATACCAGAGAACTGGAGAGTAGAAACCATTCCACCAGTCTTTAAAAATTACACACCACTGAGCTTTACTTTATTAGCAGAAAAATCATTTGAAACATGAATTAAAAATAAAAACATAACACCTAAGTGAACAGGGTATGACAGGGACAAAATTAAATGGCTTTCAGATAGGGTGATCAAACTTGTCTATTAGAAATACAATTCCAATGTTTACCTGATGCCTCCAAAGGATCCGTCAGAGCAGTGAAAACTCAAGACAATGGTTAAGGAGCCCCTATCATGTTGCAGTGCTTAAGATTAGACAGAAATGTGCTGCTATAATTAGTCTCAGTCTCACTGGAGTTTCCTATCCTTTCCCTTCTCTAGTTTCCTCAGCTCTGCTTCTATCCTTTCATCACATCTTCCATTTATTTCTTCCTTTCATGAATCCGCCTCTTCTTTCTTGTCCTTTGCCTTTTCCCTTCTCTTCCCCCACCCCCCGCCCGTTCTTTTTATAGAGTCCCATTCTTATCTCCTTTTTTCCATTGCCACTATTCCCTCTTCTGCAGATCATTTGTTCTGTCCTCCTGTTTATCAGCTGCTCTCTGCACCTTTTTCTACCTTTCCCTCCATTACCCTCCTACCCTACCTATCTCTCCTTAACTCCTTCATAAGTGTGAGTGGTAGCAAAAACTGTATCAGCAAAAACAACAAGGCTTGGGGGTTCAACCTTTCATGTATTTATACCTGCACCTGTATTTTTCACTTCATCTGATGAAGTGGGTTCTAACCCACAAAAGCTTATGCCCAAATAAATGTGTTAGTCTCTAAGGTGCCACAAGGACTCCTCGTTGTTTTTCCTTCTCCCATAGTCCTCAATAGTTGTCATTCCCTCCCCCCCCAGCTTCTACTTTACCCTGCCCTCAAAAGTCTGTTTTCTGATAGCTAAATTCTTGTCTCATTCCTAATGACCCTTTAATATTTGTTGTACAGTAATACAGAGAACCCAATCAGGATTGCGCCTCATTGAGCAAATAGTGACAGTCTCTGCCCTGAAGAGTTTACAGTCTGAACAAAGATAGACAAGGGAAGGGAAACAGAAGCAGAGATGTGAAATGACTTGCAAAATGTCATACAGAAAGTCACTGACTGAACCAGGAATGGCACCCAGGCGTCCCGACTTAGTCCAGTGCCCCATTCACTAGACTACGTTGCCTCCCTTTAAGGAGTGGAGTCACAGATATTAACAGACAGTTGTCAGTAACTCTGCCAGGAACATTTTACTGCTATTAGACCAGCCTACCTGGGTTCAGACTGAGACTGCAAAATATGGAATACAAGAATGAGCTCTCAAACTTTTTCTTAGTATTAAATTGTGCTGGAGGGCACTCACCTCTGAGTGGCTGGGTGTGATACTGCAATCTTTTTCCTGCTCCTGGCTCCCCCTGTAGGTTGCCAACCTCACTAAGCAGGGCTTCTGTAAATCAGCCCTCTGGCCAAGCTGCACAGGCAAAAATGGACCCTTTCCAGAATAGCAAAAAGGATAGCCTTCACCAGGGTCTTCAGCCCCATCTCTGGGCTCCTTAAATCCCACACTACACTCAGGCTTCTAAAGGAGCTTAATCCTCTTCTTGGGGTTTAGGCCACTTTGCCGGTGGAGGAACCTAGGCCCAACCACTACCCCAGGTTCAAACCCAGGGACCATATAAACAACAGACATGTGCTGCATCCTTTAACTAGTTGCTGCTGCTATTCCCTGGGACTCTTCCAAATTGGTCCCTTTACCTGCACTACTTCAGGTTAGAGTTCTCAGGTGCTCTCTCTCCCTGGTCCAGTAAATGCAGCCAGTCAAGTTTCTTTAACCAGAAAGGAGCACCCTTCCTCATCCCTCCAGTCTCAGCCAAGAACTAACCTGTTAAGCCCCTGCAGCTCCTTTTATCTGAGTCTACGGGACTCTGATTGGCTGCTTCCACAAGATCTCTCTGGGCAGGCCTGGAAGACTCATCTCCAATGCTCCTTACTGGGATAGGGTGTAGTAGGACCAAAGCCCCTCCAGCAGGGGGCTATGAAGGGCCTGGTACATCCCATCATATAGCCCTAAATTTAACCTTTTTATTAACTGACTAATATTTTCAAGTGTATCAAGAAAGATCTGTTGAGGGCCTCTTCTACTGTAGATAGCTCCAGGTCTGAACTTCAGTTAAGTTGTAACCAGAAAATTCACTGACCAGGAATAATTGGTATCCATTAATCATTCCAATGTTATAATGGCATACCCAGAAGCCGTTGATCTTTAATAGTTTAATAAATGTCCAAGAACCAGTTTACTTAAATTTGACCTATATAATTCCTATAATAAGAAATTATAAGAAATTTTAATTTGCATAATTTCCAGAATGCAATGCAGCAGCAATGCTTGATCTGAGATACTACATAGATAAGAATATATATGTGTGTGGAAAGTGTTATACTCCTGTAATGATTTAATATCTGTTGCTGCCCAGGTGTTTCATGGTGATCACTTATTCATTTGTACAAGCATCTTATAGTATGATATTCTTCTATTGTTATTATTTCATTATTTTTACATACTATTCAAATGTCCATCATTTTGAGAGAGACAAAGTGGATGAGGTAATATCTTTTATTGGAATAACTTCTGTTGATAGAAAAAACAAGCTTTTGACCTTTCCAGGCATTTCTTCAGGACTGGAAAACATAACCAGAGAGTCACAGCTAAATACAAAGTGGGACAGATTGTTAAGCATAAGGGTTTAACACATGTTGCAAGAAATCACACAAAGCAATCATTCCATATCTGACCTATCAGTCCTCGTCCTCAAAGGAAACCTGCACAGTACCTTCAAAAGGTGAGCCTGGGAACATAAGAATGGCCATACCGGGTCAGACCAAAGGTCCATCTAGCCCAGTATCCTGTCTTCTGACAGTAGCCAATGCCAAGTGCCCCAGAGGGAATGAAAAGAACAGGGAATAATCAAATGATCCATTCCCTGTCGCCCATTCCCAGCTTCTGGCAAACAGAGGCTAGGGACACCATCCCTGCCCATCCTGGCTAATTGCCATTGATGGACCTATCCTCCATGAATTTATCTAGTTCTTTTTTGAATGCTGTTATAGTCTTGGCCTTCACAACATCCTCTGGCAAAGAGTTCCGCAGGTTGACTGTGTGTTGTGTGAAGAAATACTTCCTTTTGTTTGTTTTAAACCTGCTGCCTGTTAATTTCATTTGGTGACTCCTAGTTCTTGTGTTATGAGAAGGAGTAAATAACACTTCCTTATTTACCTTTGTGACATTGTGCAGTCTATATGGTTTTATAAAAATATGATAATAAGTGAATATAATGTAACTGGGATATGCTTCATGGAAAAGGTCTCTTGTAAGGTATCATTACAAAGCTTATAATCTACTGAGTGTGATCATCCTATTTGTATAAATGTACCACTCTTGTATCTGAAACTAGAAATATGAAATATAACTCTGAAGGCCTATTGTAAGTATGCAAAGTGTGGGCCATTAATGGTGGTTTGGAATTTTGATAACTCCCATTAACCAGGGCCATTGTCTGCAGATGGCTGTGTTTTACCTGTGAGTCTTCCTGTATATTTGTGTGCTGGCAAGTGGGTTATGAAGTCTTGCAGTGACATGTGATCATGTCACCTGAACTGGAATCCATCTTTAACCTGGTGCTTTTCCAGTGATGGGGGGTGGAAACCCAGGGGGACAAAGGGTTTCTGCCTTATGCAAAAGATATATAAAGGGGTGGAACAGAACAAAGAAAAAAGAGGAGCCATCATGAAGAATCCCCTAGCTACCACCTGAGCTGAAACAAGAGCTGTACCAGGGGAAAGAATTGTGCCCAGGCCTGGAAGTTGTCCAGTCTGAGGAAAAAAACTTACTAAAGCATCTCTGAGGGTGAGATTATCTGTATTCAGTGTTTGATTAGACATAGATTTTCGCATTTTATTTTATTTTGCTTGGTGACTTACTTTGTTCTGTCTGTTACTACTTGGAACCACTTCAATCCTACTTTCTGTATTTAATAAAATTACTTTTTAGTTATTAATTAACTCAGAGTATGTATTAATACCTGTGGGAGCAAACAACTGTGCACATCTCTCTATCAGTGTTATAGAGGGTGGAAAATTTATGAGTTTACCCTGCATAAGCTTTATACAGGGTAAAATGGATTTATTTGGGTTTAGACCCCATTGGGAGTTGGGCATCTGAGTGCTAAAGACAAGCACACTTCTGTGAGCTGTTTTCAGATAAACCTGCAGCTTTGGGGCAAGTAATTCAGACTCTGGGTCTATGTTGGAGCAGACGGGAGTGTCTGGTTCAGCAAGACAGGGTGTTGGAGTCCTGAGCTGGCAGGGAAAGCAGGAGCAGAGGTAGTCTTGGCACATCAGTTGGCAGCTCCCAAGGAGGGTTCTGTGATCCAACCCATCACAACCTTCTCCACACCAGTCATGATATTATAGACCTCAATCATATCCCCCCCCTTAGTCATCTGTTTTCCGAGCTGAAAAGTCCCGGTCCTATTAATCTGTCCTCATACAGAAGCCGTTCCATACCTCTAATCATTTTTTGTTGCCCTTTTCTGAACCTTTTCCAATTCCAAGCAACTTAAATTCATAACTCTGAAAGATACTAAAAATCATGGACTGAACAGAGACGCTTTATGACTCATTACAACAATTTGTAACTAACCTTCCTTTGTCCTGTGACTGAAGAAGTGTTAATTGCCCACTGTAAACTTCATTAAATAAACAAACAAAAAACCCTTAACTTCCATGCTTTCTTCATATACGGTGAAGAAGCAAAAGAGGGCACATACCTATTTTTTTAACTTTGCAGGTCACCTTTAAGCAAGAAAGGCCAATGTGAGCATATTATTTGCATGTTCTGCACACTCCACTGACTTCCCATCGACTTCTGGACTGAATTTAAAACCCTGGTTCAAATCCCTACTCACACATGGTACTATTCCCATGAGCAAGAACTACTCAACATGAGTGATGATTGCTGGATCAAGACCTATATTTGTTACAGCTTTCCTCCCAGTTTTGAATTTTCAGGGTACAGTATTACAGGCAGCGCACCACACTATTATCTGCCTAATTAGTTGCTGTCTATTCTCAAAGTGGAGAAGGTAAGGACCTGAATGTTACAGTTACCCTTTCATTCATTTTTGAATGCCAGGGCCTATTCTAATTGTAAATTCAGCCAGAATTTAATAAAGGAGAGGAATGCCACGCTACCTTGATATTTTGATGGTCCTTCTTTGATCTTCTCTACAGTGCCACTCATTAAATTATACCATCTGAATCAACATCATGCCATTAGAACTTTCACTCTGTTTTCTTCTGTTTCTAAGGCTTGATGAGGGGAAAAAAGCTACTCTCAGAAGGTTACCTACTTTGTTGTTATAATTATTTCATTCTGGACTAAAATACCATCTCTAAATTGCTGTAGCTTTGAAATGCTACAATATACCAATGAGCAGTAAACGGTGTTTTATTAAAAGTATCCCTCCTTGCAAACTGCAGATGCAATATGCATTCTGAGCTAAATGAAGGCCCCCTTACACCACCCTGACAGCATCAAGGGACCTTTAAGTGGGCGTAAATTACATTTATACCTATTTTAAGGCCCCTTACACTGCCAGAGCAGTATAATGGGGCCTTAGTTTAACTGAGAATCAGACCTACTTTTGTACAGTAAAATAGATAAAGCGCAAATATTACATTGTAGTGGTTTTAATATTTTTTTGGGTGCACTATATCTTCTTTTCTCACAGACAGCCAGATTCTGTCTGGCTCTTATGTAGGCTGTGTGGAGGAAGGCAGAAGGGAACTACTACCCCACTACTTATGAACACTACATAAGTGCTAAGCAGAATTGCTGTCCCTGTGCACTGGAGAATATATTAGAAATGGCAGTTTGGGTACTCTCCTTATATTATCTTAATGTTGCTTTATTTAGACTTGTTGTAAATGTCTTGAGTGATGGGGTCTCTACCATTTCCTTTTTTACTCTTATCCATAGCCTAGTAAACTTCACTATTCAGAACTAACTTCCCAACATTCATTTGAAGATGCCAATTTGCACAGTTTCAACCCATTACTCCTAGTTATACCCCTTTATCCTATAGTAAGCAATTCCTTTCCTTACTTGCAACCTTTCAATCTCTTTGCCAATGGCTATGTGGGAGTCTTAATTGAGAGTGTCGTCAGCATAATCAGTGTGCAGCACATCACCTTGCAAAATAAATGACCAAGGCCAGAGTCATGCAAAGTTATAGACACACACACACACACTTTTACTTTTACTTTTACTTTTACTTTAAGACTCCATAAAATAAAGGCACAGAGAAACCTTGAAGATTTTCACATGGCCATTCTGAATACTCACTAACATATGCACATACAAATGGTAGTCAGTCAAACCTCACTTCCCATCAAAAACTCAATAGGATACAGTGGTGATGTCCCATTTTACTGAGATTTCATTACTATAATACAGTATTCAGATCATTGGCACCATCATAAAACATTACAAGTAAAGCACTGCTCACTTTTCAAATAAATGAACACTGTATTTTGTGATGCAATATCCTGTTACGTTTTACTTTCATTGTGTATTAAATGCCAACAGTGAACTTAGCATTGCACAGTACACAAACTAAAGATAGTCCAGGCTCTACAACACATGCAATCTTCTTATCTGTAATTGCTCATTCATAAAATGTAATCATTTGTCATACACCTTCTAGTTATTAATGCAGACTGAGCATGTCCTAGTGTAGATGTGGTTTTATATGTATATATAAAGCTTTGCCTGAAATGCTAGCAAGTTCTGATCCTACTTGGAAAGGATAAGGTGAATTCTGATGGATTATTATAGCAGTTGATTCATTAATCCAGCTGGAGGTGGAAGTGGCTTTCTGGAAAGATATGGTCTCAGGCAGTGGTTCTCAAACTAGGGCCGCCGCTTGTTCAGGGCGGGCAGCCAGCACGTCCCTCGACCCACGCCACTTCCTGCAGCCCCCATTGGCCTGGAGCGGCGAACCACAGCCAGTGGGAGCCACGATCGGCCGAACCTGCAGACATGGCAGGTAAACAAACCGGCCCAGCCCACCAGGGGCTTTCCCTGAACAAGCGGCGGCCCTAGTTTGAGAACCACTGGTCTAGGGTATAGGCTGCATAATTCTGATGGAAGAACCCTTGAAGCAGCCAAGCCTGGGGAAAGCTGATCTTTGCTATCTTATTGTTTTTTCCTTTATTAATAAAGCCAAATCCCAGGAACTGGGAGAACTTGGATGTTGCATAGTGTGTGGATCTGTTTGTAGAGCAGGTAGAAGAGGGCACCTGTTAACACAAATGCATTACTATATATAGAAAAATGTCATTTGGTGAAGAGGACTAAAGATGGAGCTGGGACTGTAGAAACACTAAGTGCTAGATTGCGCTGAGTCCATTATAGAGAACTCTGTGGAGGTACTGTAAGTCAAGAAATGTCACATATTAAAAAGATGAAGAAAAGGCATATTTTTAGAAGAGAAAATAAACAAATGTCATCTGTGTGTCTGATAATTCTGTTCTTTGCTATAGTTTCAAACAATTTGCCTGTAATTGAAGTTAGGCTTACTGGCCTATAATTGCTAAGATCGCCCCTGGAGCCTTTTAAAAAAAATTGGTGTCACATTAGCTATCCTCCAGTCATCTGATACAGAGTCTGACTTAAGCAATACGTTACGTTACTATTACACTACCACAGTTACATTGCTATTACACTACCATAGTTAGTAGTTCTGCAATTTCATATGTGAGTTCCTTCAGAACTCTTCAGTGAATATCATCTGGTCCTGGTGATATTACTATTTAGTTTATCAATTGTTCTAAAACCTCCTTTATGAACACCTCAATCTGAGACAATCAGATTTGTCACCTAAAAAGAATGGCTCAGGAGTGGGAATCTCCTTCACATTCTCTGTAGTGAAGACTTGTCAGAGTTTATGCTCCTTTCTATTTTCCTCACTAGGATTTGACTTCCAATTTTTAAAGGATGTCTTTTTGTCTCTAACTGCCTTTTCTATTCTGTTGTTTAGCCATGGGGACATTTTTTCACCCTCTTACTTTTATTTTATTTTATTTTTATTTTATTATGGTATCTTTAGTTTAATCCTCTACTATGGTATTTTTAAAACATTATGATGCAGCTTGCAGGCATTTCACTTTTGTGACTGTTCTTTTTACTTTCCACTTAACAAGCTTCCTCCTTTTTGTGCAGTTCTCCTTTTTGAAGTTAAATGCTACTGTGGTGGGTTTCTTGGGTATTCCCCTCCACTTCCCACAAGGATGTTAAATTTAATTAAATTATGTTTGCTATTACTGAGTGATTCAACTATATTCACTTCTTGAACCAGATCTTGTGCACCACTTAAGACTAAATCAAAAATTGCATCTCCCTTTGTACGTTCCAGGACTAGCTGCTCCATTAAGCAGTCATCATGTTCCCAGTCAATATAGGGATAGTTGAAATCCCTGGTATTATTGGGTTTTCTGTTTTTGTAGCCTCTCTCCCTGAGCATTTCATAATTACCATCACCATCCTGGTCAGTAGTACATTCCTACTGCTATACTCTTATAGAATTTCTATCCATAGAGATTTTTATGGTAGTGTTTTGATTCATTTAAGATTTTTTTTTTACTATAATTGATTCTATGCTTTCTTTCACATATAGTGCCACTCATCCACTAGCACATCCTACTCTGTCATTCCTATATATTTTGTACCCTGGTATTATTGTGTTATTTATGATCATTGTTCCACCAATGATACCTCTTATATCAATATCCTCATTTAATACTAAGCACTCAAGTCCACCCATCTTAGTATTTAGACTTCTTGCATTTGTATACAAATACTTACAAAATTTGTAAATATTTTGTTGTCTGCCTTCATGTGATGTAATTGAATTGGACTCCTTGTCATTTGACTGTTTCTCTTCAGTTCCTACCTGTATTTTATCAACTTCTATCCTCTCCTCTTTACTAGGATACAAAGTATCTCCTTTAATAAATCCTCCTCTAACAGATATGTCTATCTGAACCTGTTCCTCCACACCTGTTAGTTTCCCTCCTCCTTTAGTTTAAAAACTCCTCTATGACCTTTTTAATTTTACATGCCAGCAATCTGGTTCCATTGTGGTTTAGGTGGTGCCCATCCTTCCTGTATAAGTATCTCCTTTCCCCAAACCTTCCCCAGTTCCTAGTAAACCTAATCCCTCCTCTGAACACCATCGTCTCATTACATGTTGAGATCCTGCAGCAGTTCTGCCTGTCTAACTGGCCCTGTGCCTAGAACTGGAAACATTTCAGAGAACTCTACCATGGAGGTTTTGGATCTTTAGTATATGCTGGCATATACCTAAAGGCAGAATTTGGCAAACAAATGGGAACTGGACTAGACATTATGAAAACAAAAATATTAAGTGTATTTTTTCTTTTCATTTTTATTTAGTCTTTACCGATTACAAATTAATTACAAAAGTATTTAACAATTTTGGTGAAACATGTACATAAAAATGATAAGGGGGGGAAAAAAGGAAAGCTACCATTTACATTAAAATAGTGCCACAAAGGAGTTAAAAAAAGAGTGCCATAATCACTGAAATAGAAGAGAAGTCAAGAGAAAGAAATAAGAGGGAAATCTGAGTTTGGGGAGAGAGGGAGGGAGGGAGGCAGGCAGATTGTAAGGTGAAATGTTGTGCAAAACTGCTCTTTTTCATGTCTAAATGATTTTCCAGAGTGAACACTTTTGATATAATTATCAAGTTTCGTTAAATGTTCTAGTCATGGGTTTCTTCATTTAAAGGAAGCCTGAATAACAATTTCATTCTCTTGTATCAGAGGGGTAGCCGTGTTAGTCTGAATCTGTAAAAAGCAACAGAGGGTCCTGTGGCACCTTTAAGACTAACAGACTGACTTCTGTTAGTCTTAAAGGTGCCACAAGACCCTCTCATTCTCTTGTAGTGCTCACTGACGCTTTGCCCCTTAGCTGGTTGCTTTGCACTTCTGTCATACTCCTATCAGCTACCAGGTGCAATGTTCTTAGTATGGCTGTATCTAATGTGATCCTGATCCTGGAAACACTTAAGCACATGCCTAACTTTATGCATATAAATAGTTCCACTGAACTCAGTGTGATCAGTGTCATGCTTCAAGATGCAAACTAATTATCTGAAGAGTAATTAGGAATTTTCCCAATTAGGTAGGTGTGAGGTACATTATATGTTTTAGTTTTGCCCTTCCTCTGATGCACCAGAAGCTAGATCCTACGCTTACTGTAAAGAGCCAGCGTTCTGATTCAGTGTGACAAATCCTATGTTCCTACAAGGGTGACATTTCACTTATCTTTTTCTTTGAGCACTTCTCTTCCGTTCCTCTATTGGTGCTGACTGAGTCACAGAAGACTAGGGTTCGGAAAGAAATCACCAGAGTAATTGCATGTCAGCTCTCACTGGAAGAATTGCTAAGGTGGGTGTTTGTGCAGAAGGAAGGAGAACATCTAACAGGATGATTCCTTTACCAAAAGAGCTATTATGAATACAATACATCTAGAGTGCAGGATCACAGTTACAATTCCCCTTATTTCTTTTTCCCCTTTGTGTGTATGTCTGTAGCACATCCTTCTGCTGTCATGTAATCCCACCATCAGGGGTTTTCACGAGTCTTTCCTGTGGGTTGGATCAGAAGTTCCTAAGAACTTAAGCTATAATGAACCTGGAATTCTGCCTCCCTAGAGGAAACTCAAAAGAAGCTCGGTGGCAATAACAGCAGCTGACCTCTGTAGGGATGGATGCCTCCTAGGGTCTTAGCTGGCACATGGGAGTGTAAATTAGTAGTGGCTGTGCCTCTAATGTAACAGTACAGCATTTATATAATTGCATGCTGGTTACTGGGTTGATTGAGAGCCAGAAGTGGAGTAATTAAATGGTGACCTTTATTTTATTTTTTAATATCTAAATGTTAATAGCAGCATAATTTAAGTTGAGAAATCTTCTGAAAAGCCGGAAAGAATCCCAGAGTCATTTAGAAACCATGTGATGTTTGTTGTCTTATTTTCCAGGTTGCAAATCAAATCAATATGGTCAGTTAGGGTGCCCTTTAGGATCTTAGAGTGCTCGGATGCTGGTTAGTTCAGTTTCTTGCTAACAATATTATAGTTGTAGTTACTAAGTAGACAAAGGTCACTGATGGTTCTGCAGACCTCCTGTGCATGAGATGGTACAGTAGCACAAAGCAATGTCAGTACTCTGAGCTGCAAAGACAGTAACTAATAGGGGTCAGCGCAGATCAGAGCTTAAGATCAGAATGTTCCTATCCCAGATGGTGTAGAAAGCAGATCCAAAAATAAGCATTAAATGCTTGATTCAGTTCAGCTTTTCTGTTAAATTACATAAATCCTGCAGTGACTTTAACTTGCATGTGCAAGTCTGGTTATATTAAACTTGCTAACAGCACGACTAATCATTTTGCTAACAACTAATTGCAATTCACTTGAAGGTTAGCATGCATTATTGAAGCACAGCATTGTCCAGCTATACCGAAAGGACAGGAGACAATTGATACGGTTTTAATGAGGATGCAACTTTACTATTAGATGTCTGGTACTGTCTATTGTACAGTGCAGGTTACTCCATGTTCATTCAATAACTACCCGGGGGTCTTCTGCCAGCCCCCCTCTTTTTCCAACCAGGTTCCCCAGCCAACCCATTGCTGGGACCTTACCACCATCACCCCCCCATACAAGGGTTAAGGTGGGCTATAAGAAAGAGGGGTTGGCTCCCTGCCGTACCAGTCATAGAGGCCCCAACTCCGTCCCCCATTTCACTCCTTTAACCAACACCTCCTTTTTTAAGTCTTTTACCAAACCATTTATCTGCTCACTGTATCCCTTCCCTATGGAGTGCCTGCACTGGACATCCGCCCCACACTTTCATAATGAGTTGTGACATCATAGCCTAACACCCTTCCCTGTTCACCATAACAAAGTCCTTCCTGAACCTGCTGTGGGGAAGGCAAAAAAAGCCCCCATTCCACCTAAGCCAATCTGGTGGTGAGGAAAAAATTCCTTCCCAGCCCCCCTAGGAAGGAATGGCTAGCGTGATGCCTACAGAAGGTCCCTACCAAACCCGGTATTTTGTTACCTCAAGGGGATGGAGGATGGGTGCTGCTTGGCCTGGTCCAGAGTTTAAAAGGGCTTCTCTTGCCGGGCTTGCCCCTTTTGACCTCCCCAGACCTTCTGGTCCCTGGGGATGAGTCAGTGTCCCCATGCTGACCCACTCTTCCCCTTCCGCAGCGGCTTATGAGCCTTGCTCCTCTTCCCTGGCAAGCTGGACAACAGCCCCCTCTGCTTAAAGGTGCACTGTAGTCATTCTGTTGGGTCAGAGTTTTGGCTTGTCTGTTTTCCATCTGTACTGTTAAATGTGAGGCTAGTTTAAACGTAAACATATGAAAAATGTTGCTTATAGATAGCGGGTCAGCTTCTCTGCTGGTGTAAATGATAGACTTCAAGGTTGCTATGTCAATTTATACCAACTGAGGATCTGGCCCAGTGATTCTGGACCAAGATTTTCAAATGAGTAGTGAATGTGGGTGTCTGTTTTTTTCAGTATCTCACTTCACATACCTTAAAAGGGCCTGAGTTTTTTAGCGTGCCCTGAACCTACAACTGGGACTAGATTTTCAAAAGAGCTCAGCTTCCAACAGCTCCTATGGATGTCAGGGTCGAGTTGCTCGTTGCTCAACACTTCTGGCCACTTATTTAGATAACTTGGGAGCCTACCTTCAGGCACACTTTTTTTTTTTTTTTTTTTTTTTACAGATCTTAGCCTGCATTTCTAGGGTGAAATTCTTCCCAACTCACATAACACCTGATTATCAAGCTTTGTGTGGCAAACTAAGCCTTTTTTTAATGGGTTGGGGTGGAATTCAACTTCCTAACCTATAGGCAAAAGGCAGTGCAATTGGTAGTCCAGTCTATGAACTGCAATAGCTGCCCTAGTCCCTACATGTGCCTCTCCGTGGTCACTTACCTGGAGCTAGTGTAGAGCTCATGAGGCCTATTGTAGCTGGTCAAAAATGTCAATTGTTTTTTGCAGAACATTTAAAAAAAAATTCAAACTTTTTTTGATTTTTGCATCAAAAAATTGAAACCAAAAACCAAAATATGTTCTCATTTTTGAAAATCATTTTGGTAGTCTTTCTGTGTTCAAAAATATTTTCAGTAATTTTTTTTTATTTCGGTAAAATATTCAGTTTTCAAAAAACAAAACCCCAAATTTCTTACTAAAAACCAAACATTTTTACACAAGAAAATTTGGGTTTTCATTTTAATTTTGAATAATCTTAAATTTTCAACCAAAATGATTTTTTAAAACTTAATTCAACAGGAGGACTCAAGTATTCAAAGTTAAGCCTTTCCTTATGTACTTTGCTAGATCAGGGCTGGAGTGCTCAGCATCTTGAAGGATCGAGCCATATTCAGGTTAGGCTTGCATATGTATATCTCGAATAAAACCATGGATACACATTTATGTCAAAACATTAGGGCAGTAGCTAAGCTGATTAATATAACAGTCAAGACTGACTTTTTTTATACAATCAAATTAAAATGGCCAGGTTGTCTATTCTGTGGACGCTTATACAGAATTGTTCCTTTCTGGATATTTTCATGTAATTTGTCTCATCCTGATTTAAATGAATCAAGCTGTGGGGCTTCTACCCCATGACTTGGAAGCTTCCACTATATTCCTCTATAGTCCATAGTTATTTGTAGTTTTGTTGGATCCGTGTTGGTCCCAGGATGTATTCATGTGATATCCCCGCAAACTTTCTCATTTAAAAAAATAAGTATGGCAACAGAAAAAATGAAATGGTGAGCACCCAGGTTTTTATTTTAAAGTATTTTCTGTCTCTGGATTTATTTGTAATAAAATCAAATGAAACCATTTGATTCTTGTATGTAGTAAATTGACTGCATATTAGCAGTTGATAGCTATTGCCTCAATTGTGCTCTGTGTAGCATTAAAAAGATTACTAAAGTAAGAAACATTAACTCTGCTACTTTAACTCTTTTCCCCAACTGTGATGATCTTACAGACCTAATCTTCCTAGTGTATCTTCTCTCCTCTGAACTGCTCTGCAAAATGTATCTGAACTATTTCTGCTATCTAAAAATTTCTTTTATGGTGATGTGAAATTGCAACATTTATGAAGAAGCTAACATTTGTTTGATATCATCTACATATATAGCATATTATTTAATGTTTTGTTTTAAAGTGTAGCTGTAGTGTGTGACAGACGTTCCAGAGTCTACTAATTTATATTTTATGGCAAGTGAAAATTGAGAAAAGGGTTTTTAAAAAAGATGCCTAGAGAAACCAGCCAAACCAAACAATCTGCCAAGAGCTGTACCTATGTTCAATAGTTATGAATTTGAAAGATAGCCATTATGTGTAATTAAAGTGTCTTCTAATCCTCAATTGTCCATATCCTAGAGATACAGCTGTTCTCCAACCCCTCTGGTTTGTGTATATAGTTAGAGAAAGCTGGTTTGGAAAGTAAGGAGTAGCTAACTACCCTGGATCAGAGGCGGTTATAATAAGTGAACACTCTAGATACAGTAGCATGAATTTGAGGGAAAACCTACACTTAAGGAGGTGTGTAGGGTACAGATGCTGCACTCCCAGGAAGCCTAGGTATAAATAGCAGTTTAGACGGTGAGGCATGGTAGAATGACTGACATGCCCTGATCCCCTGGTTATATAACCTACACAGCTCTCTACACGCCCAAGCAGTGCCTCTCTCATCTACCCTGCTATTTTTACCAACGTAGTATTGTGTCCTCCCATCTGCAGGAGGCATTCACTGTGGCATGTAGCACCTGTACTCTAGATGTGGCTATAAATACACTAAATAACCTATAAGACAGAGCCTGAGTCTGACTAGGCGCGTCAGAGATGCGACTTGCTTCTCAGATCTGTAAGACATACCTTTCTTCTCTGTAACTGACCTAAGAGAGCCAACTTCACCGGGGTCTGTGAAGTATTCACATCAGGTACTCTATGCTTGCTATTTTTTAGTTTAACAAGATTATTTCTCTGTTCAATAAGTTTTATTTTTAAAGAAGCTACTACTGTGTGTTTCATACACACCACCTCTAAAGAGATCAAAGTACCTCAGTCTCTAAGGGGAGTTAAAGAAGGCAAAAAAAATGTCTAGAGCTTAAACAGCCACTCTTAGACTTGGTCAAAAGTGCACGCAGGGAGGTGACCTCTCCCAGTGAAGTATGTTGCAAAAGCCTATGGCAGGCACACAGTTAAGACTCGTAGGAAGAGGCATAAATAGGAAAGACAGCAGATGACATGGGAAACGTGTGTATGTAAGTAATATATGCAGCCCCTGCCCCAAGGTATGGCACCCTGGTGCTTGCTACTTGGACTGTCTTCTCCCCTCTCCTTGCATGGGTTGGTCCTGCGTTCTCTTTTGTGGTGCTTGGTGTCACCATCCAAGGTGACTCCTCACTGTGCCTGAGACACTTACTGCAGAGTCTACACTGCACTGCATTGATGGGAGATGCTCTCCCTTCGAGTTACCTTTGGAAAGTGAGTAATGCTACAAATGGGCAAGAAGTATAAACCCACTATATGAAAAACAATAAAGTACATCACAAGTGAATGACACACCCAACATAACAGACCACAACACACCCAAACAACAACTTTATAGGAAGCAGGAAAATAGGATCTGGAGAAGGAAAGGGTTAGGGTTACCTAATAAGTACTATACATTAATAAATCTACCAATTCCTCACCTCCTAACACTCATAACTCTCCCCAAAGCTCTCTTGGGCCTTCCACCAGTCAGACTGTACACGGAGGAGCAGTCTGGAGACAAGTGCTGAAGCACTGTGAATGCTAGCCAGCTTAAATTTAAAAAAGAGTCGTTTTATAGTGTCATTGCCCTTGCGTACGGCAGGGTCCTCTCCTGGCTCACTGCTCTGGAGTCCTGTGAGGGTCTCAACTGGTTCTCAGTAGCCAGCAGCAAGTCAGATCTCTGCCTCTTTGGATGCTGGTGTCTGCAGGGCTGGATCTGTCTGACCAATGCACTAGATCCTATATCAGTTCAAAGACTCCCTATGTGGGGAGGGCGAATTAATCAGAGACTCCTGAGCTGTTCTGTTTCATTCTGTCAGCTCCCAGGTCTGCAAACTCAAAGCTCAAAACTGAAACTAAAACTCGTCTCTGAGGCAGGCTGTCTCCTTCCATTGAGGAGCTGAGCAACCCCAACTCATCACTGGCCCAGCAAACTGCTTGACCATATCACCCCATCCTCCCCGTTGGCCTCAGCAGGATTTGCTAGTCCGTTCTGCATCCACCCTGGACTCCAAGCATGCTGGCAAATGGAGTCAGGGGGCTCTGGTAGCCATTGTTCTTGTAGACCATAGGGTAGAATCCCTTAGAGGCTCAGGCCCAGGGGCGGCTCCAGGCACCAGCGCACCAAGCGTGTGCCTGGGGCGGCAAGCTGCGGGGGGGCGGCCTGCCGGTCGCCGTGAGGGCGGCAGTCAAGCTGCCTTCGGCGGCATGCCTGCGGGAGGTCCACCGGTCCCGCGGTTTGAGGCAATTCAGCAGCAGGGGAGCCGAAGGCGCGGGACCGGCGGACCTCCTGCAGGCATGCCACCGAATCCGCGTTACCAGTGGACCCCCCGCAGGCGCGCCGCCGAAAGCTGCCTGACTGCCGTGCTTGGGACGGCAAAATACATAGAGCCGCCCCTGCTCAGGCCGGAGTTCTAGGAGCTGGCAAAATCCAACTAGGAGTGTTTTTTTATAATAGTCAGACAGGTTTTCAGTGGATATTAATCTTAATTTATGGTATTTTCAAAGTGCATGTCACTGTGGCATCTAAGCACTGGACACCAAAAATAGAACTGAGCATGCCAAAAGTGACTATTCTTTCCCTTTCCCTATGTTCCCATTCCCCTTCTCCACTCCTCCTCCACCTGCTTCCCTTGTGATTCTTCTGTCTTCTCTCCTCTTTCTCCCATAAGTCTTATGGTGAACCAGTCATAATGGAAGATGCTCTTCCTGGGAGAAGACCTTATTGAAGAAGGGAGTCTGATATTTAGGCCTGAATAAGATCAGTTTCAGACTCAGTCTGAGTTGCTGAGGTGGTGAGTTCCATAGCTGAGGTCAAGCTGCTAAGAATAGTATACTTCTTGGCCTTGAGAGCCTGATCCTGGGCCTGTCTAATTGCAGCATCCTTGTAGAAAGTAGTTGCTTTATTAGCCTATGGACAGATAGGTTGCTTCTACCAGGAACTGGTTCTAGCTCATTAACTTGTAGATTAGGCCACAATGTAAATAAAACCTTTTTTTATATAGAGTATAATAGGCTTAGAAGGATTAGATTTTTGTCTGCAAGTGTAGGCAAACATTGACTTCACAGTACACACACAAACTGATGAAAAAATATTTCCATTGATGATAATCAAAATTTACAGATAGGCAAAGTAAGAAAAATGCTGCTTGAGAACGTATCAGAGTTTGATTTAAGGATATTTACTTTGCATATTTTGACATGTAATGTTGATCATTTCTGTTTTAAATCTTTACCTTTCTGAATCAGAATGTCTACCGTCATTAAATATTATTGTCTAACCCCTCATACCTTCCCACAACTGTGAACATTTAAGTTGATTAAAAAAAATAGATGTTATCCATCAAAATGATTAAAAAAAAATAAAAATCAAACTCTGCCAAGCCTAAGAATAACCCTTCAAAATTGGCTAGGCCCGTATCTGAGTTTGCACTCCTGCTTCCAGCATCTGCAAGAAGTTATATGCCTTTTATAGCACTGCACGTGCAGTACAGTACTAGATGGGTGAAGGGACAGACTGTGTTTACACCTCATTTGCACCTTCCTTTATTCTATGCAAAGCCTTGCACATCATTTTACATAAGTACAGAATTGAATCCATTCTCTTTATAAGTAATTATCATGAAGGTAAGATATGGTTTGTGTAGTTTAAGGTCTAATATTATTGTGTTGACTATCTTGATATGTGGTGGTCAGATTTTATGATAGAGGGCATTATAGTAAGTAATGTACATTTACTTTTTTGTATGTGTGATTGTGTGTATGTATAATTTGTATTGTAAATCTGTTTCCATAATATCACTAAGGATTTAGAACCAGACCTTCAGCTGTTGCATACCAGTTTACGATCTGGCCCTTCATTTACAGAGTATATTAGTAGCTAAATTAAGATTTAGCATATATTGACTGAATTCTGGCACTATATCTAATACATTATATTTGAAGGATCTGGGAAATTCTGGATCTTGCAGTGGTTGGACTATTTTCTCTACAGGCTTGTTGTTTTATCTGACTGTTTGCTGAGGTCTAAGTCAGTAGGAGTTTACCTGTATAAGGGTATGAAGTGAGTCAGGAGTTCAGGATTTGACTAGTTAAAAGAAAAAGGAAGCCCTATTTGAGCAGAGACTTGTGATGAAAATTCAGAAAGGACTCCAAACTGCTATGTGATATTCTCCAACTTCTGGTTTCCTTTCCTTTAATCTTTTCATCTCTTCTTTGCTGTAGTTCTGCTCCCATTCTTTTATATCCTTCCCAGTGAAATCAAAGTAAGAGTGATGTGTGATGTCAGGCAACTTTCATTTTTTATGCAGCCCCGTAGGAGTCTTTGTTCTTTAACAAAAGACTTAAAAAAAAAAAATCAAATCCCCACATAAAATGTGGAAAGGGAAAGAAATCCACAGACTGTCACTGTCTTTTTGAAAACATACACTGGTGTTTGTTAAAGACCATAAAACAATATCAAAAAGTTATCAGCTAAAGGAAATTACTGTACCATATAATGTTAATCATTTTTTAAATTCTGCCCATTCTATAACTGTAATGACTATGGAGGTGGCAAGCTGTGCCAGCAAGGGTAGGCTTCACCATCCAAAGAGACGGTGCATGCTTCCCATTTGCCAAGGAGCTGAGTAAGGGATTATGCGTAATCCTTGTAGAGGCTCTTCCTTAAGGGGGTGCAATACGGTAGCACCCCCCAATGTGGGCCAGCAGTTAGACATCACAAGCTGATTATTTCTGACAGGGAACAAAATGGCATAGGGACAGAAAATTCCTTATTTCCGTACTCGTTCTGATACCTTGAGCACATCAAGGGCAGGGAATCTGATCTAGGTTTTTTGAATGGATGTGAAGCAGCGGGTGCTTGTTGAGAGGAGAGGTGCTATGATGTGGGAAGGCAATTTCCCAAGTTAGAGCATACATATTTTTCAATCCTCTTCCTTCAGTTTACTCCCTATTATTACTGGAGAAGCTTCTTTTCTTTGTTTAATTACCATATGAAGTCATTAGAGACTCAGCGAAAACCAGTTTGTATTATGATCCCATTTCTTGGCAGAAATCTCAGCACAATACCTTTAAACTGTACATCTGAAAATGAGCCCTTCTGAACATTTACTGTACCATATGTAAACATCATCTTGGGTTTCTAACAAGCTGTCCACAATCTGCGCTATGACTTCCAACTTCTTTTCCATTCAGCACGCATTTTTCTACAGCAAGCACAAGAAAGAAAGATAATCTGGCTCAAACAAGCATAACTTCAGCTCACCATTTGTTCAGTCTTTTTATTGATATCTGGATGCTACACAGGCTTTTCATAAGACCTCACTGAAGGTCAGTTTCTTCTATCCGTATTCCATCTGGTCAATACCACCTGGTTAGGCTGGTGCAAGCTGTTTTACTTCTGCAGCCCTCGCATGCTGTGGTAAGCTATGACCTACTAAAGTGCAAAGTTGCTTATCATGCAATAGACATTCCTGTTTAACCAAGAAATCATGGACTTTCTAATTATAGAAGGATAACCAAAATCAGGAACTAGCGTAAAAAGTTACTTTGACTACACTGTAAGGATTTTCAAAGCTGCACATGCTGTAGAGAACTTCATTTGCAGACAGATACTGGCTAGTGGTTGGGGCCAGTAGGAACTGAATTATGCATTTAAGAGGGAAAAGAAAATCACAGCACCCTCAGCAAGTTGCTGATGAGAAAGGAGAGCTCAGCTTGTACCATGCAAGTACATCAGTAAGACTTTATTAGTGCAGGTGTGTGCATCTTAAAATAACACTAATATTCTTTTACACTGCTAAACACTCATCATATACAATGGCCGCATGCCTCATAAACTATAATATGCTCCCACATAGATTGTGTAAGCAGCTATACCTCATAACTATTTTGCTGCTGCTTGTGTAAAACATTCATAGCCTCTGTCCTCTCACCATTAATGGATAAGCCAAGCTACTGGTGCATAAATAAGAATAATTGCTAAGATAGCCAGGCAAAACATACATGGAGCGAGCTGAATCTCACATGCCGGAAAACATTTCAATCAGCTTGTTAACATAGTCAGCTCTATTATGGCAGACACTAGCTCTGATTAGGCTATGTTGTTGAGATTTATGGAGCTACTTTATAAGCAACAAAGAAAACTCGAACAAACATAAGAGCCAAAGAGAAGTACACCTCTACCCCGATATAATGCGACCTGATATAACACGAATTTGGATATAACACGGTAAAGCAGCGCTCTGGGGGGGTGGGGCTGTGCGCTGTGGGGGATCAAAGCAAGTTCGATATAACGCGGTTTCACCTATAACACGGTAAGATTTTTTGTCTCCCGAGGACAGCGTTATATTGGGGTAGAGGTGTACTAATATATCGGCCATTACACAGGGACTTAGTTTACCATTTCAACCCCTGACCCTATGTGTCACAGTTCAGGGCATCTGCGCCTGTATTCTCCCTCTGTAGTCCAGCAGGGCACCCACTCTCAGCTCCCATCTCCTGAGCCCTCAGCTTTCTTGGGCAGAGATCGACACCTCTCTCCCTCCTGACCAGAGTTTTTCTAGGCTGCACACTTTCTGCAAGGCAAATGGTCAATTAAGGACCAATATTTAGGTAGGGTGTTATATTATTTTACTGAGATTTTTTTCTCTGAGGCAATATGACATTCCATTCCTGCCTAGGCATTCACACTAATTTGAAGATAGCAATAAAGAAGGACAGTTGATCACTTTTAGAAGATAATGCCGAAGAGGATAGTAAAGACTCTAATGAAGACAAAGAGGAGGAGTCTAAATTGATCCTTTAAACCGCAGAAGATGGAGCAATGAATGTAGAAATAATCCAATAACAAAAGAGATCCAGAACATAGAAAGAGAGTGGATTTAATTTCTTGGGGAGACAATTAACAAAATGTTGGGCACTTTTTAAAAATAGAGTATTGCATTAGGAGTAACAGGTCTAGAGCTACATACAGAATGCTATGCTTATTTAGGGCCAGATTCTGATATACATGTTGAGTAGCATCTTCCACCACAAGTGGTCCCAATAAAAAACCTGATACATTTTGTGTATGTGTATAGTTAAAATTAGTGCAATGCATTACATGCTTAAGATGTATCATACCCTGCCAAAAATTTTGCTTATTGTGCCCACCAAAATAACTGGTGTTTTACTGCTGAGCCATTCTGTAGCAATACCCTACAACATACATAGTGTCATGTGCAGTATGATCCGACAAAGTTTCATTACCATTTATGCCTAGAGTAATGTGATTTGTTATACATCTATGCATAATATTGAGCTGACACATTAATGTGAAAATACTTTGGATGACCTGTGAAGATGACAAGCCATTATTATATTTTTAGCAATTTTTTTTAATGTTAATAAATGTCAAAAATGGTGTGGGGGTAGACAATGAAAGTAATATTGATTAGGCAATAAACTGCACTTAAATCTAATAGATGCTCGATCCCTTTTTAATGTAATTAATACCACAAATACCCATCTCTAAAAGGAAAACCTGTGGCAGGTGCTGCATGTACACATCTGAGCACATTATTCAGGAATTAATTGATTACAATGAGAAGATGGTATTGATTACAATGAGAAGATCTTGCATTAGCCTGAACACTGGTGTGTCAGACATAACTGGTCATTGGAACTAATCATTTTGTAAACTAAGCTGTGCTGCTGCCCTACAGTCTCTCTCTTAAATAGTCTGAGATCATGATTGATTAATTGACTATTTAGGATGTTCATTATCACAATGCTGGGTGATTCTCCCTTAGATATATTCCAGACCTGCGAAATTAAATGAACGTTTAGGATGCTCAGTATATTTTTCAGAGCACTGCCCATTGGGACATAGGGCAAATGTGTAATCCTAGACTCTTCTGAAGGTAATATTTACCAGCTGTACTATTCCTATGCATTTTACCAATTAATGAGACAAGTATTAAATGGCCAGAATGGTGTGTGTGTTGGCTTGAGCCATGTTCATGGAAAGTGGCTGAATCTCTTTAGCACAGTGCCTATACTTGTAACATGGCAATAATTTGACTCTTTGTACCTCCACCTTATATTGTATAGAGAATCATGTCCAATGAGGACAGTGACATAAATGGATGTGTAATGATTCCACCTCAGCAAAATGTATTTTATTAATTGCTCTATTTTACTCTCCATGACAGACTGCTCTTATAGGAAATCACTCTCATATTTGTTTTTGCTTGTACCACATGGAGCTTGCTTTAAGAAGCATTTCCCAGACTGTGCCCTAATCTGGCCAGGGAGGCGAATATGTAGCAGATTACTTTTTCAGCTCATAAAAAATAAGTTTCTAATCCTCAATGCTATATTGTAGGCTGCCCAGAGAACTTGAACCAAGCTTCAGTAACACTATCTACAAGATGGGGCCGGTGACTGATAGGGTTAATTAGCTGCAAAAGACCAGAAGTTTTCTCCAGAATTTGGCAGAACAACCTATAATAGTAAAATATTCCTATTTTAATGGTGCTTCAGGAGTTCTTTACAACAGAAATTAAGGGTAGGGTTTTCAAAAGAGTCTAAGGGTATGTCTATACTACCCGCCGGATTGGCGGGCAGCGATCGATCCAGCAGGGGTTGATTTATCACGTCTAGTCTAGATGCGATAAATCGACCCCCGAGTGCTCTCCCGTCGACTCCTGTACTCCACCATCGCAAGAGGCAGAGGCAGAGTCGACGGGGCAGCGGTAGCAGTCGACTCACCGCAGTGAAGATACCACGGTGAGTAGATCTAAGTACGTAGACTTCAGCTACATTATTCACGTAGCTGAAGTTGCGTAACTTAGATCGATCCCCCTCCCCCAATGTAGACCAGGCCTAAGGGAGTTAAGCACCCAGCTCCAATCAGATTTCAGTGTCAGTTGAGTGACTGAGGGCCTGATTTTTAAAGGTATTTTGGTGTCTAAAATGAAGATAGGAGCCTAATAGGTGCTTTTGAAAATCCTAGGTATCAAGCTTTTGAAAATCCCACTAGGTGCCTATCTGCTTCTTTAGGTGCCTAAATACCTTTGCAAATCTGGCCCTGACTCCCTGAGGCCCCTTTGAAAATCCCAGATCAAAATTACTCATGATATAATGAAGGGGCAGAATCCCTCCCCTAGTTCTGATCCCTATGCACCATATGAAAAAATTCTAAGAAGTCTGTTGAATGAGAACTGAGTCCTCACTAATGCCAAAACCCAGGATCCAAATGTCAAGATAGCATAGCCTCTCTTAGGCTGTGGAAGAAACAGGATCATGTGGGACCAAACAATCAAGTGGTTATTTATTTCACTTATAAATGTTAAATAATCACCCATCTTTATATCAGTTAAAATCACTCCACACTATCACAATATTTGAATATGAGACACTGTAGTGCACTGTTTAATTAGTTCTCCTTAATATCCCCCAACAAAATAAAGATAAAAATAAAATGCCCCTTGCAGAAGCACCTCAGTAGTCTCCTGACCTTGAAAAACTTCACTCTACATCTTCCCCAAATAACTGAAAGGAAGTCCTTTGCAGCATGCCCAGAAAGCTAACACATCTGAACTGTGGTGGGCCATGGACTCTCATGGACCAAAATGAGAAGTGACTCCAGAGTTGGCAGACCCTCACAGAGAAGACCTACCAGTTGCTCACTCCTGTTAATATCACAACTATTGCAGTATGAACCTGTCTCATCTTTATGTAAATTTGGATTATCTTCTGTGTCAGGGTGCACCACCCGCTGCTTACAGCATCTCCTGCTGGTCCCTCTGGGGATTAGCTCATTCAGTTGACACCCTTTTCTGGGGTTTGCACTCCACACACTCTCTGTCCAGACTGCAGCCCCTCTCTCCATCTCAGGAACTTCGGCATCCTCTCCATGACTCAGCCTCCAGGTAGGTCACTCAATGTTCCCCCTTCCAGGGTATAGTTCCTCAGCAGTCTTTCCATTCACTGGCTTCGGGGCCTCGCCCAGTGGCTGGTAGGGGAACCTGAGCCGACCCTCTTCTCTGGGTTCCAGCACAGTGACCCTAAGCTCAGCAGTTCAGGCTTTCTCTCTCTACCCTCACTGCTCTTTCCCTGGGCTGCTTCCTACCATTGGCTCCCCTTTTCTTTCTTGGTCTACCACTTCCCAAAGCGCCCTCTCTCTGCCCAGGGAGTGACTGCAGCCAACACACCCTGCAGTCTCCAAACACTTCTACCCTTCTCCTGGGAGCGTCCATCCTTTCCTAGCAGCCCTCACTGCTTCCAATTTCTTGTCTTTATATGTCCTGTCCAGCTCATTCCTCCACAGCTGGCTTCCCTTACTTACTCCACAGATTACTTGCCTACCTGATTCCCCTCAGCTGTGGCCTGTCTGATTAGTTAGCCTCCTTCCTGGCCATCATTAACCCTAGTGGCAAGTGGGGCGGGAGCACCCCATTATATCTGAACTGAAGTCAATAGAGTCACATGGTGTAAAACCTGTCTAAGGGCCTGTTCCTGCACCATTGAAATCAATGGAGTTTTGATACTGACTTCAGTGGGTGCAGGTTATGCTCTAAAGGCCTGAGCCAAGTCCAGTTAAATCAGTGGAAAGACTCTTGTTGACTTCAATAAGCTTCGGATCAGGCCTTCAGTGAGAGGAGAAGTAGGGTATCTGGGTATACTGGTAGTACTGGATAATGTTTAACATTAATAATATGAAATGGGGAATGTGGTGAAAGCTTTTTATGGGAAATTGGGCATATCCCATCCCCCATTTGTTTTTAAATACCTAACGTTTGGTTTAATCTGAGACATCCCAAAGGCAAAAATTTGCTCCTTAGAAGTATTTTTATGAGCACAAGTTATAGGTCATAAGAAATGTTTTAGCCATATTATCCAGAGAGATGGTGAATTTTATCAGAAACAGATAAATCATTCTAACTCTTTTTTTTTCGGTTTTATGGAAGAATTTTAACAAGGGATTCCCATCACATCAATGATATATCCTCAGTTCTTGTCAATAGAACCCATTAAGGCGGCTTTACAATTCATTTTTAACAATTCTTGGGTAACTCAGATAATTAAATCTAACAATGAACCAAGTTAGCATACCAAGAATATTATAGGTTAATAATATTCAAGATGCTTTATCTGCTCCCTTCCATCCAAAATCTAAAGGGAGAAACTGAACCACTTGCTAGAACTTTTAAAACTGCAATGAAAGATAAACTATCTTTAAATCATAAAATAGCTTATTTTCCTGCTGTCTTATCAGTTGCCACCATAAAGTTATACAAAATGTGTGCAAGCTGAACTACTTATGGGAAGATGTTTACAGATCAGACTAAAAGCTATTATACCTAATTTGTATAGAGCCAAATTTTCAAGGTGAGTGATTTTGGCTATGCAACTTGAAATGACTTGGAATGACTACATGCACCAGCAGGTAGACAGAATATATATATAAGCAAGAGCACAGAAATTACCCCTGCAAGATATAATTCCTACAGGGCCTATGGTACCTGAGAGCCTATTTGCCTGTCATAGAGCATTTGACTGAGAGAATCAGAAAACACCTTGTGTAAGGAATTTACTTGACAAAATAAATTATATCACCGTATCTTTACAAAAGAATTCGCTATGACCGTCATTAAACAGATATGCTGGTCTTTTAAAGAATGCCATTCATCTATCCTCGTGTCTGGAATACAACAAAATCTGGCTACACAAGTGAGAATCAAATGAGAAATAGCATAACACAAGCTACACACACAGTATGGAGACGTTGCCTAGAAGTTATAGGAGTTTGACAGTGCAGTTACAGAGTGGATGGATTTCAGACTTCAGGTAGAAAGATATCATTCAAAAACATGAAGAAAAAAACAAAAAGGGTAGCAGGAGCCTATGAGGAGAGGACCCAGGCCTCTGATATTGTTTGTTAAGAATCATCATGGAAGAAGGTAAAACATGAACCATGAAGCAGAAGCAATATATTAATAAATGCTGTGTTTTTTCAACAAGGACCATTGGAAGTATTTAAAATTAATATTATTTAGCACTTTGAAATTGTAGAGATGTACATACATTAATACACAAAGTACTATTTGTGCTTTATTATATAGTGCTTTCATTTCACAATGCTACACAAATATTAAAGAAATATATACATAGGATCAGCCTTATAACAGTTTCAGCTTTAATTATGCAGAGACCTGCATTGCTACATAATTAAACATTAAAAAGTGACACCAATAGGCCCTTCCCTTTAAAAAAAAAAAAAGTTTGAAGTGCTCCTAAGAGGTTTCCAGGATAAGTTGGTAGACTTTTAGTTGAAATCCACTATGCTGCTGATTTTTACTAGTTTCTTAAGTGGACACTTAAGATATGTTCCAATGCAAATATATAGCAAAGCTATACAGAGCATAAATAGAGAAACATAAATTCAAATTGAAAACATTTTTCAGTTGTGAGAAGATTCCAGTGAAGCATTTGTAGTAAATGAAAAGGATAAATGTTTAAAACGTGTATTTTTGATTGTGTCATTTTTGATTAGGGCTGATATTGTGTGTTTTGGATTAAAAATTTGATTTGTTTCTGTTATACATTAGCAGCTGTTATGAAGACAAATTTGCTAATTAGTTCATTTTGCCATGGGTAGAAATGCTAATTAGCTGGAAAAGTGTCTTCTAAATGCCAGCTCTATGAGCTCACTAAAATCCATTGTCTGTCCATACCGAAAGAAGGAAATCATAGAATCTCAGGGTTGGAAGGGACCTCAGGAGGTCATCTAGTCCAACCCCCTGCTCAAAGCAGGACCAATCCCCAGACAGATTTTTACCCCAGTTCCCTAAATGGCCCCCTCAAGGATTGAACTCACAACCCTGGGTTTAGCAGGCCAATGCTCAAACCACTGAGCTATCCCTCCCCCCCAAGGAGACATCTGACATGGGTTTAATCAGGCCCCAACTTTATTATTAGATGTCTGGGACTACCTGGCAGATAACAGTGTATAGTGCAGGTAACCCCATGTTTATTCTGTAATTACCCATATACGTCCCTTTTACCAATTCCCCCTCTTTTTCCATTCAGGTCCCTCCAGCAAATCCATTGCTGGGACCTTACCATCCACCCCCCCCTCGTAGGAGGGGCTATAAGAATGGGGGGTTGGCTCCCAGCCATACCAGTCATAGGAGTCCACAGCCATCCTTTTTCAAGCCATTTATCTGGTCACTGTATACCTTTCCTATGGAGTACCTGTACTGGACATCCACCCTACACTTGAATAATGAGTTGTGGCATATGGCCTACTGCCCTTCATGCCATGCATGAACAGAGCCCACTTGAACCCACTGTAGGGAAGGCGAAAAAACCTAAGCCAATCTGGCGGTAAGGGAAAAATTCCTTCCCAGCCCTGCTAAAAAAGGGGTGGCTAGCGTAATGTCCACAGCAGGTCTTGACCAAACTTTCCTTTAAAAAAAAAAAAGCTTGAAGTGCTCCTAAGAGGTTTCCAGTTCAAGTCTGGTAGACTTTTAGATGAAATCCACAATGCTACTGATTTTTACTAGTTTCTTAAGTGGACACTTAAGATATGTTCCAATTCAAATATATAGCAAAGTTATACAGTGCATACATAGAGAAACATAAATTCATATTGAAAAAAAATTTCAGTTGTAAGAAGCTTCCAGTGAAGCATTTGTAGTAAATGAAAAGGAAAAATGTTTAAAACGTGTATTATGCTTTGATTGTGTCATTTTTTATTAGGGCTGATTTTGTGGTGTATTATGGATTAAAAATTAGATTTGTTTCTGTTATACATTAGCAGCTGATATGAAGACAAATTTGCTAAGTAGTTCATCTTACCATGGGTAGAACTGCTAATTAGCTGGAAAAGTGTCTTCTAAATGCCAGTCCTATTTGCTGACTAAAATCCATTTGCAAATGTGCACTTGAGCCTTAAAAGGCTCAAGGCTAAATTAAATAATAGCAGCGACAAGGGGCATCCAATAAAAAAACTATAAATAGTCCCAGATATTGATGTATTGGATCTTTTCCCACATCTAACCCATTATTCATCCTACGTTTATAGTAAATAATATAACATCTTGATGCATTTGCAGCAAAGCAATAACAAGAGTTAAGGTTAGGTGCAAGAGTTCAGTCAATATAGGGGTCAGAAATAAATGTCTTAATCAGGGGTTCTTAAACTGGGGGTCATGACCCCTCAGAGGGTTGTGCGGTTATTACGTGGGGAGTCGTGAGCTGTCAGACTCCACCCCCAAACCTTTCTTCACCTCCAGCATTTATAATAGTATTAAATATTTAATAAAAGCTTTTAATTTATAAGGGGGGAGGGTCGCACTCATAGGCTTGGTGTGTGAAAGGGGTTACCAATAAAAAAGTTTGAGAACCACTGGTCTTAATCAACCGAAGCACTAGACAGTAATAATACTGTATACTTAGCACTTATAGAACAGTTTACATTTTCAAAATGCAGCACCAACATTCACTTGTGAAATCTCACAACATCCCTATAAGTAAGTTTCAGTAGTATAAAATAATATTGACATATGGAAAACACCTACTATCTTTCAATCCAGTCCCCTGAGAAATGACTTATCAGATAGTAAACTAACACATCACTAGATTTTAGGATATTTTGTAAATCTGAAAAACAGGGATTCTACAAATATTTAGGGAAATGGAAACTTACTGTGCTGGGGCCCAGTATTGCCTTTTTGAGCTACTAGGGACAGGCCAAAGGGTATGATCCTTAAATTTGTGGAGCATCTGCAACTCGAATTGTCTGTGAGGCAAATTGTGGATACTCAGACTTCTCAGGATCAGGCCACACCCTGCACCCACTTGAAGCCTCAAACGTTTGTCATCAACTTTCGTAGCAGCAGGATTGGGACTATTATTTTTATATGAAGTGGGCATCTAGGAGGAAACAGCCTTAGAGTTCACAGGTTTATAGAGATTTCTGCAGTGATTTCCACCAGGTACTGTACTTCTAAAACATATTTAATTGGGCCCATAGCTAAATGTCAAAAATAGAACTGCAAATTCCATGGTTTTAGTTCTCAGGACTTCATGGGAGCTTTCCTCCCCCCACCTTCAATTATAATTGGTTCAGCCTCCCTCCCTCATAGTTTTATCTGTTTTTAGTTCGAACGAGCCCCATACAGAGCCAGAAGTATTGGGCTGCTCAAAAATTTTCTGTCAACATTTTTTTTTTTTTGGACAAAGTTTGGTTTTCAACTAAACACATTCCATAACATTCTTTTATCTCCTTTGTTCAAATTTTTTTGATTTTTTTATTGGAAAACATGATTTGTTTTGGCCGAAAATGGAAATATTTCAGCTGAAAAATGAACGTTTTCTGTTTTCGAATTTTCAACAAAAAATTCGACTGAAAATTTCAGTAGAAGCAAAATTTTTCTGATCAGTGCTACTGCCATAGTATTTTTGGACAGGTTTAAGAGTTGGGTTGCCACATTCTGCATTAGTTGAACTGAGCGATAACGAAGAATGACTCTATTTATAGTAAATTACTGTAGTTTAGAAGCGGCTATGAACCTAAAAATTATTAATCATTGGGCAGTCCCCAGCAGAGGGAGCCCCATCAGATTTTCAAGAATCTTTTCCCTAACTGCCAGGCTCATGGCCATCTTGTCTGGATTGTCTTTAAATCAATTAGCTTAATTATGTAATGAAAATAAGATATGCAACTATATTCTTGAACATACTTTAAGTGACCTGGCTCTGAAACTCTCACTATTTATTCAAAGGGTTTTTACTGAGATATATTTGAGGGACTCAAAAAGTAGGTTGGATGAGTCCACAAAGATAAAAACAATATTTGAAAAGTCACTACATGTAACAGAGAATGAAGTGCTGTTCTTGGGAGGCTGTTCTGTTACATTCAGCTCTCTGAGTTTTTACAGATTGTACAGCATATGCCTAAAAGGTCAGTGACCATTTTTCAAATCATAGTTGTGTATTATGGCATGTTTTGTAAAGCCCTTACTCTTAAAACTGTGTGTTTGTAGATGTTGTTGGTGCTTCACTATTATCTTTAAGTTGAGCAATTGGCTACAATCTAGAAAAGCCTCTAGTTAGCTCAGCAATAAAGCTGGTCAAAAATGTATTTTCTTTTCTGAAAAAAAATTCAATAACAAGGAAAAAACTTTTGTTTTCATTTAAAATTTGTGGCTTTTTTTGAAAAAACAAAAACAAAAAAAACAAGAGAACCAAAATGTGGGGGGTTTCAATAGGAAACCACCACCCCTTTAAAAACTTTTTTTTTTTTTGGAGGGGAAGAGGCAGGAGGGAGAGGCAAAACCCCAGAAAAGGTTGACAAAAAATGGAAATTTCCCCAAGAAAAGGTCCATTTAATCAAAAAGATATTTTCTTCAAAAAATTGATGATTTTTTTACCAGCTCTACTCAGCCACCATTTCTGTTATTTATTGAATTGTTATTCCACCAATAATCTCTTTTTGTCTCTCTCCCATCCTAAGAATGAGAATGTCTTGGTCTCTGCCCGCTGGAGAAGTCTCAGTTTTGGAAGTCATTCTGTTTTCTGTTCTATCCAAACACAGCATTTGATGCTTTTTAGGAGGCAGTGTAAGATGTATTTGTTCCCTCTCACTTGGAGCTGCAGCCAGGACTACTAATTTCATCAATGGATAGAAATGGTATTTGTAGATGTGGGATTGGTATATACCAACTGTTAGCAGCAGTCGTGTGTTTTAATTTTTGTGATGCTGCATGCATCCAGATATCTCTGTGATCAGCACAATGTAAACACATAGATATTACCATTCTTTTTATATACATTTAATCGTCCCTCATTTATGATTATGAACATGGAATTTTTTTAAAATGTTCATTATTCCATGCATATGTTGGTTTGGAAGTTTAATAAAAATTAGATTATTCAGTTCATACAATGATCAATTTCATGTGCTCTTTAACTGCTGTCTGTAACTAGGGTAGATGGTCTTTTCTACCCAAATCCTGGTATTGCAAATATCCTTTCTCCTTTCATCTACAGCTCAGGCTTGTGAAAGTTAAAGGTCAACAGGCAGCATAAAAATTATGTTCATTTTTATTTTACATGTATTTGTCACAACTACATTTTTAGTAACAGCCCATCACATTCTCTATGTTGTGTTCAGATTACTGAAGGTCATTGCTGCTTATTTTCTGAATTTTAGTCACACTTCAGTTTATTTCCAGTGAACTCAATCAATTAATAAATACAATTATTTTATCATTCACGGAATGTGGCTAAAAGAATCATTGGCAGAAAAGAGACCCCATAATTCCCACTGTTTGCAGGTACCATACTTGAGCTAAAAGTTATCTGAAAAACATTCTGACTGTTGATTCCCTATTTAACAGCTGCATTCTTTGACCTCTTGAAGTGACATAACAAAATGGCAACATGACATAATGTGATTTGACATGCTTCTGACAAAATTATATAAATTTGCATAATGAAGTATACAAAAATATATATAGATATATATGAAATACAATTAACAAAAAGCTTGAACCTAAAATGGCAACCAAGGCAATTTCTGGTCTGGAGATTAGGAATAAACCTGTAAGAAAAAAAGCAAGACAACTGGAGGTGAGGTTTTTAGGTAATTTTTTTCGTAAAAGGAAGAATTTTATTGACTGTACATCAACACACGTCTAGAGGAAAGGGTACTGAAATCTATCACTTAACACCAAGAACAAAAGATGCAGTTTCAGTACTAAAACCAGAGTGCACATCTCCTATGAAAGGAAGAAAAGTCTTTTAACAGGAAATTATTTAAATTATTTGTGATCATTCTACCCGAACACTGAGGATTGATCAATATTCGTACTAGGTACACTACTAGCCACAACAACACTCTACAATATGTCCTTGCCTTTGGTTTCTCCATGCATGCTCCGTTACCACTTCACCTCTTCCTTGAGAAGATGACCATGAAAATATGAACGTATGCAAACTGATATAAGCCAATGGAAACCATCTTGCAGGCACTCCCCCAAAATCCTCAGGATGGTCCTGTGTATAAAGATGTGACTGCTGGGTGGCAGAAGTTCCCCCCCCCCCCCAAGATTGGGTGTGGAAGTGGACACATTAAAAATGCTTCACAGATTTGCTCAAAAATTCATAGAATCATAAAGTTTAAGGTCAGAAAAGGCCCTTTAAAAATTTTTTTTGCCACAATATATCCTAAGGCTGGTTCTATTTGTTACAATTTTCAGCATTTGTTGGGACAGAGCTGGATGCTGCTCACTCAGACAGGGCTGTGATTGCAAAGGGAATTCAGAGCTTGTGTTCTCCATAAGTTTTGCAACACACAGTCCAAAGCACATGGCCAGCTGTTCCTACAGTGCACAAGGGCAGCTGTTGCTACAGTGCACAAGAACAAGAGGAGAAAGCAGAGCCAAGATGCTGCTTCACTAAGTTGAAGTCTTCTTTTCTGAAAAAATAATTCAATAACAAGGAAAAACTTTTGTTTTTCCCCAGTGCCTACCCACCCAATGCCACCCGACCAGTCACCCACTTTCTACTACAGAGAGCAGCAGAAGCTTTACCTTTACCTCTCACTACCACTGGTGGTGTGAGGAACAACTGCCAGGCAGAGGAATCACACTGAGGAGTGTCCATGAAATACTAGGAAATTGTAAGTATGTTGGAAGCAGGAGGAGAAAGAGTGATATAATTGGTGCGTGTGGAGTATTGTGCGGGAGGGAAAAAGGAGTATTTTGCCCAGGGAATGTCAAATGCATAGCCCACTGAGGTGGAAAATTTTGAAGATTTGTCTTATGCAAGCACATTGCTGCCTTTAGGGAATACAGTGTCATTTAATTAAATGCACCAAGTCCTGCCGCCGCTAAATAGAGCTCGAAGGTTCCCAGAGACTTCAAATGCAGAAAGATTTGGCCTGACATGTAGGAATGGAAAAACTATCACAAAACCCAAACCAACATATTTGAAGTTCAGGAATTTCTATTAATTTTCCCTCCAAAATATTTTTCATATGTTGTAGATAAGGGACGTTGTTCTTTGTTGGAAGTCCCCAAGCAGTAGACCCACAAAAGGTGCCTAAGCCAAACATTTGTGTGCCACAGAGATCCTTAAAACCCGTACTCAGCTACTGCCTAACTCTGAAGGTGCCTAAAATTCCCACCATTAAAGTCCCTGAGGTGCCTAGCTTTCTGAGCATATGCACAGCTACCTCACCTAGTAGCCCAAGCCTTGCAGGACACTAAGGCCTGGTCTACACTAACCCCCCAAGTCGAAGTAAGGTACGCAACTTCAGCTATGTGAATAACGTAGCTGAAGTCGACATACCTTACTTCGAACTTACCGCAGTTCAGACGCGGTCCACACGGGGCAGGCAGGCTCCCCCGTCGACTCCGCGGTACTCCTCTCGTTGAGCTGGAGTACCGCAGTTGACGGCGAGCACTTCCGGGATCGATTTATCGCGTCCAGACCAGACGCGATAAATCGAACCCGGAAGTTGGATCCCCAGCCGCCGAACTAGCGGCTAAGTATAGACCAGCCCTTAGACTCCAGCTACCTTGCATGTAGGGTTCAGTCTGATAGGTGTTTTCTAAACTCACACAAAATTAGATGAAGGGGACTTAGTGGAAACACTCTCTTCCACAATCTTTGCCCCAGTGGTTAGGGCACTCTCCTGTGAGGTAGGGAAACCCAAGTTCAAATCCCTTCTCTACAATGAGCAAGGAAGGTCTTTCACATGCTGAGTGCCTTGACCATTAGGCTAAAGGTCATAAGTGAGGCTGCTGCTGCCTTCTTCCTACCCCATCCCAGCATTTCTTGAAAAAAAAAGTTTATATCCTAAATCCCTGAGAGGGACAGGACTTAGCAGCCACAGCATTTCCTATTGGCTAGCTTAGCAGTTCCCTGCTCACCATGGTGGCTTTCATCGAGCCCATTCTTAGGCACCTACCAATTTTTCCCATTCATCGTATAGGGAGCCTGGGTGGCTAATTTGGAGCTGGGGATTCCACTGGGTGCCAAAGTGCCTAGAAGTTAGGTGCTGAAATGTTCAATTTCCAGCTTCGAGAGGTGGTGAACTTCTGGGAATACCATAGCATAATTAGAATAGTCAGAAAAAAATGTTATGTTGTCTTGTGTTTCTAAAACTGAAACATTTTCAGTGCTGACTCTGCACTTTGGGAATTTCCATCGTCCAGCATGTGGAGTTTTTGCAGTACAGTGTATTCCAAAGAACTGGTCTTGATACAAGTTTGAGTAGAAGACAGAGGGCCTAATCCTCCATTGCTTTGTCGCTGGTGTTGTCAATTACACCTATGAAAAGTGGAAGGATAATGCTACCACTGGCAGGGCTGAATTCAGGCAATCTAGGACTCTAGGCTCACCTTGACATGGGGTCCCTTGTGGCCTGTCCTCAGGTCATCGCCCTGTCCCCATACTATTGCTCTGTCTACTACTTGGAGTGGTTGTATGGGAGAGCATCTCTTTCCTTTCAGGGTGGCAGGGGATGCAACCTGGGTCCCCACCATCCTGCCCACCCAGGAATCACAGCAGGGTTCCCCTCCCTTCAGGGTGCCTGCAGATTCAGGCATAAGTGCATCGGTGACACTTGGGTCATGTTTGCCAGCTTTTCTTCTCAATCAGGTGGTTACTAACCAGTTAAAATAAAAGCTGAGACATGACTCCAGGAACAGGGGTCCTAGGCAAAATTCTGTTTGGCCAGCACTTTGTACCCACTTTTTGCATAGGGACTAACATCAACACAAGCGGCAAGGTAGTGAGGAATGAGGTCCAAGGGGGAAGGAAAACAACTCAATATCTCCACCTCAGTTACATTTCAAAAAGTGTCATTACCTGCTAGTCACTTATATTTGGTACCACTTGAAAGCTTGGCATCATTACTCTGAGCTGTGTAACTGTGAGAAAAGAAAGTCTGCATTGATTTAAGTGAAATTAAGCACATGGATAGTTGTTTGCAGGACCATGGCCTTTGCCATTAAGCCACTGGTGTGGGATGAAGTTTTAACTGCTGTAATGGGTATAGTATAGATGAGGTGGGACAGAGATCAGTCAATTTTTGGTCTCAGAAGTGGAACCTCATGGTTCTGTGTTTTCTGAGAAACACACCATCCAGCAGTAAATCATGCCAAGCCATTTAAAATGTGCATTATACATGATTGTAAATTATATATAATACACTTCAAGACTCATTGAATTTTCATTAGTAAGGAGTCTTGGCATTGTGTCTGCATATGTACTACTGGGGGAAAGCATTCACAATCATTGAAAGTCACATGGAACTGGAACATTTATTGGTGGCTCAGGGTGATCTAACTGCTTGCAGCATAAAAATTTAAAAAATATGATTTTTTTAAGATTTTGTCTTGGTTCAGCCTATAGATGATGCTCTGAGCCTTAGGGTATGAATTTAGTCTGCAAATACATTGTATAGAGAGAAAGCAATGACTTCCACACCAAAGGAACCCTCAATAAATAAGACAGTAAAATAGAAACACTAATGATGGAGATGGAAAGTCCTATTAGGTCACATGGCCATCTTCCAAATACTCATTTCCCATATGCAGAGTTTGGCAGGCAAATCAAGATCAGGATTTTTGTTATGCAGAAAAGTAAAAAATAATTCGAATCACTTAGCAGATGGTCTCTCAACCTGAGGATTGTGACCTCTAGGTGGGATCTCAGAGCATTGCCCCATGGGCATGGCATATTTCTACTATATAATTTTTTTTTAAAAATCCACTTGCTTGCTAGAGATGGTTGCAAAGAGCCAGGAGGAAAAGGAGATAGAAGAAAGAGAAAGTAGATGTCTATTGTACAATCTCCACTGCAGCTTCTTGCTCTTCATCACTCACAAATGGTTGGGAGCCACCTGGGTACCATGAGCAGGACAGTTTCTGTGATCAGCGTAGATATCAAGGAGAAAGTTTGAGGGATGTAGGGAGTGTGATGTATGAAGTTAAATTTTAATCTGCGCATGAGCAGCCAATAATGAACATTCTTCGACCCAACAGCCAATAACATTGCTCCAAAATCCCTCCACAAAATGGCCCCTTTTCCACTTCTCCACCCAACTCCCCGCACTCAGCAGTATCCACATTCCCATTCAATAGCCCCCACCACCTTTCTTACCTTTATCCAGGCCCAACCACTTTACTTCCACTCAGCCTGTCCACCAAGCAGCGGCCTCTGCCTAGCAACTGTCTCACCAGCAACAACTCCATCAAGCATCCCTTCCTTCCAAAAGTACCCATTAGCAAACCCCACCTACAGATGTTTTTAAAATGTAAGTTCCAATATATAACCTATCCATCATAATTTCCAGGAATATTAATTAAAAATCACATTGGAAATACCATTCTCCACTTCCCCCAACAAAACCCTACAAGAAGTAGCAGCTGGTTTGTAGAACACAGATAAGGAGAGGGAGAGAAGCCCTGACTGACTGGGTCAGGGGACTATGCTGCTGTCACTTACACCAGCGCAACGGCACTGAAGTCCATCTGATCGTGCCATGTACTTAAGACAGTCTGGTCCTCTGACCTTAGCTCTGCTAATATTCATTTATGCTGAGCTTTTCAAATCCACCATAGGATGTGGATGCCTTGTTGGTATTAAATTTAATAAAAGATAGGCATCCAAATCTCTAGTTGGCTTTGGAAATCTCAGTTTAAGAGTCTAATTTCATTTTTCCTTTTCACTATTTGAGTACTTCAGGCTAAAGTCAGCCTGACATAAGTGAGCACAACTCCCCTTACACAGAATGGGAAATGAACTTGCTTACACTTTGGCTCTTAGGAAATATCAATTCAGTGTAAACTAAACCCATTTAGCACAGGACTGAATGCCAAGGTGGTGAAAGTTACACTGTTTTGCACTTAAACTGTTTTTTGACCAAATTAGCATCCAGCATATAGTTCACACTATTAACATCACTGCTAAATTCAATATTTGGGTGTTACAAAACCAACCTTATTAAATATTAAGCCCACTATATTTAGCTAAATGATGTTTGTGGTGTTTTACAAATGGATTTAAGTACTACAGTACTAAAGTGGGAAAAGGTGCATTTAGAGATGAAGCTAATAGAGTTCTCCTGGCATTCATCTTTGACAGTCCCAAGGCAAAGAAGAAGATAGTTTTGAAATAAAGTCTGATACATACAGTAGCTCTTCTTAATGAGTTTAGGGAAGATTTTGTTTATTAAAGATTGTAAATATTTTCTGGTAGTTATATACTTAAAATCCATTTGGATTTTGATCCTGGATCTCCGCACACCAACAGAAATATTATTACAAACATCAAGCTGCCATAATGAAGATTTATATAGACAATAATTCAAAATATGGATGTATATTTCTCTTCTGCACAACTTTCTTGGTACTTTCATAGAATTTCCATGAGTGGTAAAGGTACAGTAAGTGGTCAGATCATACAGAGACTATACTGTAGTTGAGTATAAAATACCATAGCATCCAAGGGTAGAATACATTTTGCAATTGTATTTTATAATTAAAGAGCTGTTCCTCCAGTTAATGTGAATTTTTCTTTTTTGTTGCTAGAGATTTTAGACTGTTTTTCTGTGGGCAGAGTACAATTTAACTGAGGTCAGACTCATGCATTGTTTGATCTAAAAACAATTGTGCTGATGCAGGGCAGGATGTCTAGGGGCTAGACAGACAGTCTGCCCTCTTCCCACCTTGTGTTCAGAAAGGGAGAAATCCTCCATATGGAGATGTGAGTGCAGAGTGAGGAGGAAGGACAGGAGCTGGAGCATGATTTGCAAACGTGACTTGACCTCCTTATGCCTCCCTGTCCCTAGCTAGAAAACTGAATAAATCAGAATCTTCCCAAAAAACATATCACTGCCCTTGAGTAGGGTTTTTCAGGGAAAGGATGTTACATTTGTTAAAGAGCTGATAAACTTGTTTATTCGCCATGGATGATGCTTTGAAAAATCAAGTGTCCTCTGACAGAAGCCCTGGAAATGCCTGTTAAATATTTTTAGTGACGCACATGGTATAAGTCTAGTTATTTTGAGCATGAAAAGACTTGCTCTTTGCAAGTTCCTCAATTACAAGTTTGAAAGCTGTGAATGTAAAACTGTGACATTTAGAACTCTCTGTAGCTGGCTATTGACAAATCCTGTATTTATGAATTCATATAAGCACAGATGTTAGTTGACATTTTTTGTTTAATTTTACAAAAGTACGTGTGGAGATTTGGATACATACTTGAACATGGAGAGTCACAGTATTGTTAGATAGTCAAGCTAAGTAAGATAGTGAGTACTAATTTACAGGAGCAAACAGCTTATGGGGGAGAAGAATTGATCTCTTCCTGAAGAATATGGGGAATTACTATGGTTTTTCCAAGCACAGGACCACAGGAACATATAGGAGTTTTCATGTGGTATGAGACCAGTGGGCCATCTTATTCCTTATCCTACTTCCACCAGTGGCTACACCAGTTGCTTCAGAAGAATGCAATTAGGACAGGGCTGGCCCACAACATTTTGGCACCTGAGGCGGGGAGCTCAAATGATGCCCCCATGTCCCCTCGCTTGGACCAAAACTTTGAAAGGTCTCAATTTTGCCTTCTTCCTGTTCTACACCTCTCATGGTACTGCTGTGCTACCTCCCCCAATAAAGGAGAACTAACAACTTAAAATGCCTTGTTCAAAAATTTTAAGTAACACTTAACTTTCAAACGCCTGAACAGCAAAATGTAGTAAACACTGGCATTTTTATTTGTTTGAATAATCAAAGTGGTGCTTTCCATGCCTTTTTGGTTGCAAAGATTTGAACTGCTTCCTGCTGAAGGTCCACAGTCTGGGCCAGCTCATGCTCTATTGAGATGGTTGCAAGGCCGACCAGCCTCTCCTGTGTCATTGTGGAGCGTAAATGTGTTTTTATTAACTTCAGCTTGGAGAAGCTGCGTTCTCCACTGGCAACTGTTACAGGAAGTGTTAGAAGTATGAGCAGAGCAGCAAAAGCATTTGGAAAGAGGGTGGTCATCTTATTTGTGACCATATATTCCAGAACAGCCTTTGGAGTTGATCCTGCTGAAATGTATCCTGAAAGGGCTTTCAGTTCATCACCTAAATCACTCACATCAATATCACGCATGTCATCATGTGTCAACACTGTCTCTAGTGCCCTGCATTTCTGGTGTAGGTCTTCTTCAGGGATAGTGAGGAGTTTTGGAATATCGTACAACATCCCAAATATACTGCTGTGTTCCTTGAGCTGCATGAAACGTTCTTCAACTGACTGTATTGTACCTGTATTAACCTATCACCTGGTTAAAGAATTCAACTTTGAATTGTTGTTTGGGGTCTCTTATGGGATTATCCCGTGCCTCGTAATCAAAATGTCTTCTTCTTCGGTGACTCTTGTATTCTTGAATGGGTGGGAAAATAGCTTCAGTGTGAAGTTCCTCTGCCAACTTCTGTGCACTCTTCAGAACGTTTTGAAATCCCTCATCTGACTGGTAAGACAGTAGGTATGACTTTGCTTTGTCCAGTTGTTCCATTGCTCCAGATATATCAAGGTCAACACCTTGGAGTCTCTTGCTTACAACATTTATTTCAAACAGTATGTCATGCCACAACACTAAGCCACACAGAAATTTGAAGTTATGTATGTTTCTGGTGATTCCATTTCCCTCTGCCACTGTTCTCCCATGAACAGTTCCTGTCATAGCATTATCCTCCATAATGGCAACTATGGCATCATCTATCTTCCCAATTTGGTGTTTGATAGGCTTTATCGCCTCCACTCAACTTTCCCATCATGTGGCACTCAGTGGTTTCAGTGTCAGAGAGGATGTTCCCAGATGTTGCTTCAAAATTTGGCATCAATGAGTTGATGCAGAGAAAAATACATAGATGCTTTGAGTTACATTAAAACATTCAGCAGCCTCATTAGAAGCTGATGCGGCATCACTGACCACCAAGTTCAATGAATGAGAACTGCATGGGACAAAAAAAGCTCGAGGGTTTAACTCTTGGGTCCGTGTCTGCTCTCCTCGGTTCTTTCCTCTCATGTTGGCACCATTATCGTAGCCCTGACCTCTCATGTCAGTATCGCAATTCCCGTATCTTCCAGCTTTTTAAGAAGAACATTTGTCATACCAGCTCCTGTAGTATCATCAATGTCAATAAATTCTAGAAAATGCTCTCTGACAGTCACCATTGCAGGGACATTTTCACTAGGTTCTGTTGTTACAAAACGCACCATTAAAGTCATTTGTTCCGTATGGCTGATGTCAGGTGTGGAGTCTAGAATAACAGAGTAATATCTTGCTGACTTCAGATCTGCCACAATCTTCTGTTTGACTTTTGTTGCCAGTAACTGTATGATCTCATTTTGAATTGTTTTTCCAAGGTAGTGGTGTGTGTACATTTCTTGGGTGGCGACTCTTCTTAGATGCTCCTGGAGTACAGCATCAAACTCAGCCATCAGCTCCACAATTTTAAGGAAGTTTCCATTGTTTGGCGCATACAGCTGATCTGAAGTGCCACGCAGTGCTAGGTTTTGGGTAGCAAGCATTTTCACAATGGCAATGAGCCTTTTCAGAACATTTTGCCAATAAAGAGACTCTGATGCAATCTTCTCTTGATGCTGATCATCTATGGGGGCCTTTAACCTTAGTCTCATCTCAAGCTCTTTCCACCTATGGAATGCTCTCTGGTGATTTGCTGCCTTCTCATGGCATGCCAAATTTCTAGCCAGATTTTTCCAGTCCTTTGTTCCTGTAGAACCCAGTGTGGCTGGAACATTAGACTGGAAAAGTTTGCAACAAAAACAGTATGCAGCATTCTGGGTTTTTGAGTACATAAGCCATGGCCTCTCCACTTTGTCACCATTGGGGATTTCATGCCAGTAATGTGTTGGATGGAAACTTCTATTTTCATTGTCTTTGGGGAACATGAAGTTTTTCACTTGCTGTGGCCCATGCAGTACAAGGAAGTCCCTCAGGCTACTGCTCAAGTGGGTCCACAGTCCTGGATCATCTAGACTTAATGAACTAAACTCAGCAGCAGCTGTTTCTTGCACCTCCACCACACTCTTCTCTGATCTACACTTTTCTTCAGGAATGTGCATGGTTACATCCATTTGAGACGGAGATATGGATGCTGCAGTAGCTGCCAGGTCACCTGCACTCTAACTAACTGGAAGATCAGGCATCTTCTCACCACTCACATCCTCACTGGGGCCAGAAGGCTCACCATGAACATTTGTGTCTGTGTCTCAGGAGAGCTCCTTCCTGCTTAGATAGAAAAGCTTCCTTTGCTTTCTTTCTTTTTCTGAATGCTGCCCCAGAGGGGTGTTTTCTTCTTTCACTCATGACTGCTGTCCTGTACCAGCTATAGTGGCTCTCAACACTCAGTTAAAGGGAACAAATAAGCAGGCTGGTAGCAGGGCCAGAGAGAGGGAAGATATCAGCGTCTTAAGGGCCTAATTGGCTCCTATTACTTCAGTTGACTGCCTGTTCTCCTCAAGTGGGTTCAGGAAAGCAGCAGGAAACAGGAAGCTCCCTGAGAAGCTGGTGTTAATCAGTCCAGGCTCCTTGGGGTGCTAGAGAGGTACATAAGAGGCTCCTCCTCCTCTTTCTCCCTGCAGCTCCTGCTGCTTTCTGTTATTCCCTCTCACCTTTTCTCCTGCCTGCCTGTTGTGTCTCTTGTGCCCTCCTTCCTCCAGCACAGCACTCCACCATCTCTGTGCATCTAGAGCAGAGAGAATACATATGCATCAGCAGCAGACACAATTATCTACACTTTGGGTCCTAGTGCCCCCCCCCCCACAGTCTGGCACCTGAGGCGGCCACCTCAGTTTGCCTAATGGTAAGGCCAGCCCTGAATTAGGACCAAAGGAGCAAGGACCTATACTCTGTTTTTACACAAACCCAGTTACTGGAATTATATATTAAACTCATTTTTATACACATCCACTATATGGAAAGATTTTTGTAGCTACAATAGAGGATCTTGTACTCCATTAAAAAAAGTTCCACAGCAAAATTAAAATAAGTTATGTTTGGTTTTCCTTAAATGTTGCAGGTAAATAATTATTGGCAAGAAATAAGCAATCACTTTTTTGGACTTTGTAATAGCTTTATGCTATTTATACAGTTACCCATAAGGTTCTATTGTATTTATGAAACAATTTGAGTACCCAATGGAGGTCCAAAACATGCTTTAAAATACACATGGCTGTTAAGCTCTATTGATTTTTTTAAATGTAGTTGTTATACTGGAGGTTATTTTTCAAATATTACTTGATATTGTGCTTGACTTATCCACACTGTCATGACTGGGGCTTGGGTGATCAGAACTAGTGGTTGGAACCAGAGTTGGAGTCCGGAGTCAAACCAAGAGTCAGAGCTAGAGTTGGACTCAGAGACCAAGGGGAGGGATCCGGAGCAAGGCAGGGAGACTGGACTCAGGAAGGCAGGGCTCAAGAGGTCAGGCAAGAAGGTAGGGTTGAATGTAGCAGCCAGACAGGAATTTACCCAGTTTCGGGGACAACTTTCTGTGTCTCTTTCTGGTGTACCTGGTCCAACTAGGGACTCTGAAGCTCTCCAATCAGGTGCCTGTGGGTAGTACCTTTAATGGAGCGTATGGTCCATTGTGTGGTGCTGTGGATGCAGCAGCAGCCCGCAGGCCTGGGTTCAGAACTCATGGATCCTCATGCCCACTGGCACAAGTGTGTGCTTCCATGTACGTATTTCATACACTCCAGTGCGGCTCTTTTCACCCAGCACTCTTTGATGGAGAAAAGCTCCGTGTAGCTTGAAAGCTTGTCTCTTTCACCAACAGAAGTTGGTCCAAGAGAAGATATTACCTCACCCACCTTGACTCTTTATGCACAACATACAAAGGCTAGCTACATATGCTCACTGCTGCTTTGGCAGGTTTGTAAACACAGAACACAGAGAGTGCCACTAAAGAGCTCACAGTCTATTTACAGGGATATGATCTAGTTCCTATAGACTGGAGAACCTCTATGACCTGGGTTCAGGCCAGATAAGAACCAGTTTCCTTGCCTTTGCTCCTTACCGCCTTCTGTTTCCATAACATCTCTTTCCATCTTCAGTCCTCCTGTTTCTCATTCCTGCCACCTCTTTCTTTCAAATGTTTTCTGCACCATGCCTCACTATTTGGCATTGATTCTGGATACTTATCTGGAGTACTTACAATATTCCTATTATTACATGTAATATCAATACTTCTAGGCCAGTATTTTCTTCCCCAGCTTCAGCCTATGCCCAGCCATGGATGACACACTATATTTTGGTTATATTCATAAGCATTAACTAGCACTCATATTCCCTCCTTTTCTCAACAGACTTAAAATTATGAAACCATTAAATGCAACTATATGTTTACATGCATTGGGATATATGGAAAATTACATAAATATTTTAATGAGGACTACATTCCCCAAATATAATCCCATGGCCCAGATTTCATGTTTATAGTATTTTAGCTATTTTCTTTAGGCACAGCTTTGTTTGTTGATGTCCATGTCATGCCACCAATGCGAGTCTCTGAATTAGGGGCTCAGCCACAGAGGGATTTAGCCACCTAAACTAGCAGTTAGGAACCTAAATCTAACACTTAGGTGCCACTCAAGACTCCCACTGAGTTGCTGCCTAACCATGTGGGCACCTAAATTTCTGTTGGTGAGCATGCACAAAACAAGCTAAGTCTGATGCTGCCAAACTGCTTGGAGCCCTCAGTTGTACCTAAGTCCCAATGGGACTCTCAAATTTAACATTCCTCTGCTGATCTCACCTACAGGGCCCAATGCAGTAGGCATGCTCAGAGCATGCCTACTCCCCACAAAAGATGAGGAATTTTTGGGGTGGGCAGTCTGTATGTGTGCATATATGAGTCCCAAAGTACCCTATAGCCTGGTGTTTAAAGCCCTCACTTAGGAGTTATGAGACCTGTTTTCAAATATCTATTAAGCCTGATTTGAAACAGGTACTTGAGCCCAAGTCTCCATATCCTAGATAAGTGCCCTAACCCCCAAGCTATTAGGCATCCTGGAGTCTCCTGTTTAAGCTATTCCACTTTGAGTAATAATTAAATATTGATTGGGCCAAAGAGAAAAAGAGAAATTAACTCTATAACTTAGTGGCTACAGGACTCACCTGATATATGGGAGACTCAAGTTCCCTGTTGAAATCAGGCAGAGTGGGATTTCAAAACAGGTCTCCTTCATTCGAGGTGAGTGTCCTCATCACAGGGCTATTGGATATAATGGGGTGTGTCTCTCTCACTCTCCTACCAACCCTCTGTTTTTTTCCATGAGAAAAGAGTGACCTGGCTCACCTAACTCCAGGAGAGGGTTCACAGCTGTGAATCCTGAGTGGAGATAGAGATCTCCTTCTGGCCAGGGATAAGCACCTAACAACCTTTGAAGGTCGGCTCTCTCCATACATTGTATAGGGAGCCTGGGGTGTCTAACTCAGGGGTAAGGATTCCAATGGATGGCAAGGTGCATAAAAGTTGAGTAATGCAATGCTTAAGCCCCTTTGTGGAACTAGCCCTAGCCCTCTATGCAGATTTCACCTAAAACTAAAAATGAACTGTTAACAGAAGTATCCCCAAGGAGTCCATGGGGAATAGTTAACTAGAAGACACTCTACCATTTCCTCAGGTGCTCACCAAACAATCTGGACTGAATTAAAGCGAGTATTTTGAAAAATCCCATGACAGTTATATTTCTGATGACAATTTCCTTTCTCACAGTAAGATGTGTGATATTTGAGAATCACAGAATATGAAAAAGGACGTGGGAAGGCCTAGAACCCACCTCACATAATGCTATGATAGAGAATACACAATATGTAAACTACAATTCTTCTCTGGGTTATTGCCTCACTCCAGAAGGCCTTGAGATAGTTTGTTTAATCTTCTGCTAGCCAACTGCCAAACTTAGACCACCCAAGACAAGTGTTATCTTAAAATCCTTTAGGACCAAATTCCGGTTGAACTTCATGGGAATTTTGCCAGAGTTAGTACAGCAGGAGCCACCCCACTAACAGTTAAAAGGATCTGTCTCCATTACTTCTGTGTGTGAAAGGGGAAGTCCAATTAGTATGCTGTGTCTGGGCAGATAGCCAGCAAGCTAAGAGCACTTTTTAGATCTGAATATGGTTTGACTTTACTCACCAGACACCAAAGCAAAGAGCTTCTTGCTTATAGGAATGCAAGAGACAAGACTCATACCTCTTTTGGCTCCTGGGAAGAGTTCTGGTTCCCATGGTTATCTGGGAGTATAAATTGTTAGCAAAAGCAAGGCTCACTAGCTGTGCTAGCTATAAAGATTATTTTCTGTCCACAAGTGGGAATTCTCATGTTAAATAAAGTTTGCTACTTGGCAAGGAGACCTGGTAACTGTTGGAGTATACCGAGGATTCTGTAGATTATTAGCAACTGGAACAAAGCTGATTTTATATCAAACGAAATGACAGGTAGACCATACATTTTTATCTTGGTTCATGCCCTTGCCTTAGAGCTCGCTTGTTTACCAAGTGACGTAGGACCCACTGACATGAAATCCTGAGTGGGAAAATGCCAACTCCATAATGATTAATTAGAAGATAACCACCACCCCGCCTCATCCTATTAAAAAGTGATCACTAGCCCAGACTCCTTTTTCAGATTGGCCACCAAGATATTGTCTAACTCCACTTCTGAAAATACATGTAGGCCACTCCAAAGGGTAAGGGATAATAAAAAAGCTTCCTAAGAGCTAGGTAGGGATATTGATTGTAGCATACAATACTTTGTGAAATATATGGTCATCCCTTATTATTGTTTTGCTGTGAAAGTGTCCTTGGAACTAATGAATTAAAATTCAGGTCTGGTTTAAATTAACACAATTTCATTGGCTTCCTGTTTTCACGAGTAAGAGCCATTGTTGCAATAAAAATCTCTTTTAGCAAAGACTTCAGTACTCTCAGAACTAGCGCATTCTTGTCATGATACTGTTTTTCACCACAGCTGCTCTTCTCTTGGCGCTAAGCAATATTTAATTCTCCAGGAGTAGGGTCAGTACACAGTTGAGGATATTTAAATATTTTTCTTACTTAATTGGTGTTACACTTTGGGCTGCAATCCGGACCAGTGCAGAGTTGTGTCTTACCCTATAGCCCCGTGACCCTTACATGCATTAAAGCTTTGCTACTGTAGCTCTGGTCCTGGGATGCCCCAGAATGTACTCTATGTCAATGTATTGGGCAGCCCTTGTCCAACACTTTGGATCCAGGAACCTGCCTGCTGTACCACAGACTTCCACTGGTTTCCACAAGTCTTGGTTAACAACTGGTAAGGTGACTCCGCACTCTCCCCAGCCACGAATTGCCTAAAAAACATGTGTTCTCAAATGTCCAGCCCTGTCCTAGAGGAGTGTTAAGGTTCATTGCACCTTTAAAGAGTCAATATCCAAGAGTTTGTTATTTTAACTGGTTACCAAACAGTTCAATTCATACTCAGCGCTGGACTCATTTGGATTAAAAGTAAAACAAGTTTATTTAACTGTATAAGGATTAAAGCCAGAAATGGTTACAAGAGAAATAAAGATAAAACACTTTCTAACATTACTTTCTAGTAATTAAAACTTAACAAGCTAGACTTGGTTCAATGTAAAATCCTCACCTTGTTTCCATCAAGATGGTTGACTGGATCAAGATCTAGCCCCCAAAGTCAAAGGGCTTGGACTTTTGTCTACTTAAGTGAAAGATAAATAAATTGGAATTCTGAACCCTTCTCTTTTATAGTCCACTGAATCTTTGAAATAGATTCTTCTGAAGGAGACCTCCAGACAAAAATTTATTTCCAGCTGTAACGGAGGCAACAAGTGTCATAATTACACGGAAAAAAAACAAACCCTGCATGCTACATGACACAAGGAAGTGTCCTGCTTCTTTTTCTCCCACTAGGGTTATCTGCTAAAATGCAAATTATTTAGTTCCTACCCCACCCAGTGCAACTAAACATGTGACTGTCAGTCTCCTCTCCTCACATGATAGTGTGAGGGTCTGTTTAAGTGCTAGCTTAATGGGTCTGTTTACACAATATGTAAATACATTCATATTGTCTTTCAAACATACTTTGGAAGTAACTTCAAGGTGGGGAAACCACATTCCTTTGTCTATGGTGGAGTAGCTCCTGCTTGGCTGTCAAACACATTTTAAGAATTATAATTTCAGTTTGTCCATAACTTTGCATCAGTTGCTTGTACCTATATTATGCGATGATATTAATAACCAGTGAGTTATGAGTTTTTCACTGATACCTTGCATGACACATCGCATATATTTCATGACATTAAAGAATTGGGGTACTGTTTTTAATGTCACAGTTGGTCATATCAATCATGAGATTAATTTCTATCATATCAATATATTTCTGAGCATTTGGCATAGGCTCTTGGAAAACAAAGTCCTAAATGCTCATTCTTATGAGTTAACCCTATTTACACTAAGGGCAGGTCTACACTACCCGCCTGAATCGGCGGGTAGAAATCGACCTCTCGGGGATCGATTTATCGCGTCCCGTCAGGACGCGACAATCGATCCCCGAATCGACGCTCTTACTCCACCAGCGAAGGTGGGAGTAAGAGCCGTCGACGGGAAGCCGCGGAGGTCGATTTTGCCGCCGTCCTCACAGCGGGGTAAGTCGGCTGCGATACGTCGAATTCAGCTACGCTATTCGCGTAGCTGAATTTGCGTATCTTAAATCGACCCCCCCCTGTAGTGAAGACGTAGCCTAAGAAGCCAATGCCTATGTCTGTACTTCCTTCACCATTTATGTCAGCCAAGTGAAAAAAATAAAGATCTATGAAGCAATTCTATACCACATCAAGTCTGTAGTGCTGCCAGGTGTAAAACAATGTACTGGGGAAACTACTTAACTCCCAAAGCATCAAGGAGTACTACCATATTAGCATTTATTTTCCCTAAGGAGTATCTGCTTTTAGCTTTGAAGGTTTGTATTTATGGAACAGTGAGATTGCTCTTTTTTTCAGTCACTGGCTCATCTGAACCAGTGGGTGTTTTGCAAAGTGAGCTAGTTTTCAGTAGTCCAACCTATATCTGACTCAGGGTGGCCTGCCATGGCCTTACACTCCACAAAGTAAATCTAAAGGTCTCTTAGTGACTTAAATACAAAGTATGGTCACTGACTGTTCTGGCTTCTTGGGTTATGGTGAAGGGAAAATCACCAATTGATCCACCCTCCCGCCCCTGGCTTCACCCTGGAACTGCCATTAGATAGATGCAGCCAGCCCTTTTTATTTGGCCTACTGGCCCCTAATTGGTTGCTGCTGGCTCCCAGCCCTTATAGTTACTGGAAGATGAAGTCTCTCTGGTTCCACCAGAGGATGACACAGGGAGGCCTTTCTAGGCAACCCTGGACGTTCAAAACTTGCTGCCCTTCTCTTCTTAAAGGGCCACTTACTGAGGCAGTATGAACCAAGGCAGCAGGGTCTGCGGCAGGGGGGAGAAAATGCCTGGTACATCCCGTCACACTTTCCAAATTCACTTCTGTCATTATGGGCCAGATTGTAGGCTTGTGTAATACTTCCATTTATACTGAAATCAAGTAACCTTATTTTAACACAGCTTGTGCTTTTCAACACTGCACCATGCCATGTTCAAAAAAACTTCACTGTTTCAGCTCTTCCTGATGGCTTGCTGGCTGTTCTCATTAAAAGAGAGAGAGAGAGAGAGCGTGAGCAGAAAGCTGGTTTCATAGCTCTTTAGCAGATTTATAGCTTCCTTTTTCAAAATTCCACTTGTCAATCCTCGGCGAAACAAATGACCGCCTGACGAGCCTTCTGTTTACCACCACCTAGTGCAGAGAGCAAACTGGGGTCAGAGGAACCAGTAGCAGAACATATTTCACAGAACAATCAAATAAAGTTATAAATGCCACCATTTAAACGGCTCCTTTGTTAGAAAACTAAATGGACATGGACTAATTGACAAACATGCTTGTATTGTTAAAATCACATATTATCCAAATATAGTTTTTATACTATACAAGCACAGAGTATCAGGGTTGGAAGGAACCTCAGATCATCTAGTCCAACCCCCTGCTCAAAGCAGGACCAATCCCCAGACAGATTTTTACCCCAGTTCCTTAAATAGCCCCTTCAAGGATTGAACTCACAACCCTAGGTTTAGCAGGCCAATGCTCAAACCACTGAGCTATCCTTCCCACCTGCAATAATGGCTGTACATAAACATCATTTATCAGGACAGCCCAATTACATCAGTTTAAATCCTCGTCCTGGCCCCACTGAGACACACAAACTATCAGGAAGTAGCTCAGTGCCTTTGCTGGATGGTCTGATGTGGAAAGTAGTTCAGGAAATACCAAACTTTTTTCCCTTCTCAAAACATCTAACCTTATTGACTGAGTCAAAACACACTGCACTTGTCATGTTTGTATGATTATTCAGAAATCTTGCTTATAGCAACTGGTTGAAGACTAACTTTCAGGGAATGAGGACTTTAAATGCTGAGGGCAAACAGCAGTGCAATCTGTGACAAACAGGGAAATCTCCTGCAATATCCTGCCAGAGTTATGTTAGTGAACTAAGTTTAATAATGCTGGGGATCCATTGTATTAAAAATGCAATCAGTTATGTGTTAGTGTAGAATTGCATGTACCTTCTATAGGAGACATGACTAATGCAATCTCTGGGAAATACACCGCTACCTCGATATAACGCTGTCCTCAGGAGCCAAAAAATCTTACCGTGTTATAGGTGAAACCGCGTTATATCGAACTTGCTTTGATCCACCAGAGTGCGCAGCCCCCCCCCCCCAGAGCACAGCTTTACTGCGTTATATCTGAATTCATGTTATATCGGGTCGCACTATATTGGGGTAGAGGTGTATTAGGGATTTCAAAGGACTTTTGGGGATAATACTTGTGAAGTGAATTTCCTAGGAAATACTGGGGTGAGGGGAATGCAAATGACCCTTCCCCACTTTTGAGTCTTCACCTCAGTTTGGCTGATTACCTATTCAGGGTCTCTTCGTATGCCCAAGCTAGATAAAAGAGTATCTCTCAGAGTCATGAGGGCGGTAATTTGGAGCTGAGGCTGTTATGAATTTGAGAGCATAGAAAAGACCCCTTTGTGGGCTTTGAAGGCTAATCACCGGCTACAGCCCCTGTTGGAGTTGGTGTGATCTCTGTAAAGCTTGTTATCATGTGTTTTAATATGTTTTTTCTGTAATGCTTTTACCCTAAGAATAAATAAGTTTTCATAGAAAGCGCTGTATACGAGCTTAACTATGGGCAGTTACCCTTACGCGATGGTGTTGGCTTTCCCAATCGTTAGGAATGTTGAGTAGTTATACTATACTGCACAAGCTGAGCTGATAGCGTAATAGAAAATAGAATAGATGAAAAGAGTATAGGAGAACTGGAAAAAGCCTCCAAGAAACTGAAGCTTCAGGAGTTAGAAGAGCAAGAACATAGAAAAGATTAAGACCTTAAGAGCTTCAGAGAGCTCTCTTACAAGGTATTTTATAGGATCCTGACCTATGTAATTAAGGCCGAACCTACTATACCCAAATCTTATTTCCGTACCCTAAGAAATGTATGGGTACCCTTCTCCTATAGGTTAGTGGATTATGACACTCACTTTCTAAATATATTAATAAAGATTATCTCACTCCAAAACTGCCAACCTAGACTCTCTTGCTGACCTCCAAATTGTGGTGTACCCTGCGGTTACCAACCGGTTGTAGATGCTGGATAAACTTGTGATGTGATGTGATGTGGATAGTTCCTCCCTTTGGTTCCCCAAAGTTCAGGGACCATTCTTATCTGTGCCAAAGGTTGTCAGCTTTTATGCTGACATATTCATAACTGATTATACTTTTTGCTATATAGCAGATCTTACCGGATCTTACAAGCCGGTAGGCTTCTTGCATTTCGGCAAAACTTATTATTAGGAAACACATGCCTCAACACATCCTGAATTCCAAGGAATTAATACTGATAAAATATAAGAATAAAATGGATTAATTTCAGAAAAAGAAACATATTAATTGATACTGCTGGCTGGATTAGTAGAATATAATAGCTAGCAAAATAATCTTATGGGCTACAGCAGCTCGTGGGCGCAGCACTGGAGCGGCGGTTTGTCTCCCGCGCCTTGTGGTAGGCGTTCCGCAGCTCCTTCACTTTGACCCTGCACTGAAGTGTGTCCCGGTCATGGCCCCTTTCTGTCATGCATCGTGAAATCTGTCCATAGGTATCATAATTCCTATGGCTGGAGCACAGCTGGGACTGGACAGCCTCCTCTCCCCAAATGCTGATGAGGTCCAGCAGCTCGGCATTGCTCCAAACAGGGGATTGCCTGGTGCATGGAGCAGGCATGGCCACCTGGAAAAATGCTCTGAGACTCTGCACGCATCACCAAGCAAAGAGGAAGGGGACGTTCAAAATTCCTAAGGAATTTAAGGGGTGGGGCTCACAGTTGGTCACCTGACAGCAGGGCAGTAGAATTCAAACGGATGACCAGAGAGGTGAAAACAGGCATTGTGGGGCACCACCTGGAGGCCAGTTGCAGCACTGTAATCAATCAGGGTGGCTACGCTAGCACAGCTGCACTGTAGTCCTGGTGCAGAAAACTGTACGTCTCTCATTGGGTAGTTTTTTTTACAGTGTTGCAACTGCGCAGTTTCTGAGCACTAAGTGACCTGGCAGTGTGTACACCTCAGGAGTTACAACACAGAAAGCTGCTTTACTGTGCAGAAACTTGCCAGTGTAGATAAGACCTAAGGTGGAGAACTAGAAGAATTTTTCCTCCAGCTCAGCTTCAAAGAATTCTTGCACAACAATGACGACATCACCCTAAGTACCACATCCCCAGTGACAATCATAAGAAAAAGGAATAATCTAATTGAACACCACAGAGCAGACAAACCCACACTCTTGATCATTGCGTTGATTGCGTCAGGGGAAAAAAAATGATTTTGAAATCCTTAAACATCATATCCACCACTATATTTCTACCATTGAGATGACAGCTATAAAATCCCTGAAATCTAACCTTTCCCCATTGCCAGAGCCTTTCCCTGCAGCAGAGGAAGTCTCCAGCAGCTGAGAGGCAGCGGGACACTACACCACTAAAAATATCAGCGTAAACTGGAGGCATGGCTTGGGAAGTAGAGAGCCAGATAGGGTATGAACTATCATACATTCTCACACTCTCCAGGTGGGTCTGTACTCTGTTTGCCTAAGCAGTGCCTCACCGTCTACACTGCTGCTTACACCCATGCTGGGGGAGGAGCTACCCAAGTACATACTCTACATACATATGCTGCCGAAAGAAGCGTCCAGAGTAGACATAGCTTAAATGCACTCCCATGTGAAGGCTTGGAAATTTCTTGTTTTTCTTTGGAATATACTGAACAAAATACATTTCAATTGTCTCTCTTCTTAAAAAAAATGGAATGTGTGTCAGTTACTGTAGGAAAAGGTGTCTTAACACATTCAGTATATAAAATAACTCTTCTTAAGATTGTGTTTCCAACAGTGTATAACTCCATTTCTTGCACAGATGCCAACTGTAACGATTCACCATTAAGGACTCTGTCTTATTCAGTGCTGCTGCATATTTATTCTCAGTACTATTACAGTCCTTTATAATTATTTTGTATATAATATCTTGAGATAGCCCAAGCTGCATTAGCCCAAGTTCATGGACCTTGGCTGACTCTCCATGGATTTGGCTGCCCAATTTTTTCACATAACTGTAATATCAACCCTTCACTGTCACTTTCTTATTTGATGTGTGAGATATAGTAAGCCATGAATATTAATTTGTTCTTTAGTGTTATTCTTTTCTCTGCCATTTCTACAGAGCTCCTGTGTGCTCTAAGAGTCAGGGGCAAGAGAACAAAAGCCTCTGTGCTTAGCATTCTTAACTTGGTGCTGTCTGTCAGTTGTCAAATGTGAACAAGGCTTTAGCTAGAATAACATCATTAAAATATATGGAGAAAATCATTTTACTTAAGGCCTAGATTAAAATGAAAGGTAAGGTGGATTTTTACAATTACTGTAGGCCTTTTTTTAACTTTCTTAAGTAAATGTTGACTGGCGACTTTCTTTTTTTAAATGTTACATTAAAAAAGAAAAAAGCCTCAGCACTGCTCTTAACCTGGGCATAGCATTGTTGAGATTAAACACAGAATTGCTAGATCCTTATTTAAGATTATTTCAGAGAGACACTAGCCTTTCTGTGGCTGTGGCTGTGGCTGGCAAAACACATGTTGGGATTTTGGTTCAATAAAACATGGGCCATTCTTGTCATGGAGAAACTTACAAGTCTAATATATATGATTTTTTTTTCAATGTTGTCAGTTTCATACTATATGTTTGCAAGTACTGTATATATGTAGTATGTATGTTAATAAATATAGATTTTTATCTGGCCACCATTCATTATTTTTCTATCTAAATAGGATGCATCCAATAAAGATGCTAACTAGGCCCATCAAACCTAATGTCTTCTTTAAATGGCTATTGTTGGTAGAACATCATGCCAAAATGATTTTAATTATGATTATGGTCTGAGAATTGACATTTGTTACTATGTCTGTTATTTTTGCAATATTTATAGACCCATAAAGAATGGGTTTGTGCTCATTCCTACTACTGGATTTCACAAAATGAGACATAGGATAGCCTCAAGCTAGTAATTTGCTCAAAATGTTGATGCACTGGTACAAGTTAAGAGATGCCAGGTATCAGGGAGCAGCAGTATCAGTCACTAAAATCTAAAATAAATGCAAGTAATTACCAACATGGTTTATATTTATCCACAGTAACTCCTCAATTAAAGTCGTCCTGGTTAATGTTGTTTCGTTGTTACGTTGCTGATCACTTAGGGAAGATGTTCGTTTAAAGTTGTGCAATGATCCCTTCTAACGTTGTTTGGCAGCCGCCTGCTTTGTCCACTGCTTGCAGGAAGAGCAGCCCGTTGCAGCTAGCTGGTGGGGGCTTGGAACCAGGGTGGACTGGCAGCCCCCCATCAGCTTCCCCTATCAGCTCCCAGCTCCCCTAAGTTCCCTGTGCAGCAGTTGCCCAGCAGGCTAGTAATTGCAGCTGTCCCTCCCCCCACTGCCATGTGCTGTTCCTGCCCTCTGCCTTGAAGCTGCTCCCTGAGACTCCTGCTTGCTGTGTGGGGGGGAGGGGAAGAAGAGGGGGGGCTAAAGTCAGGGTGTCCCCCTCCCCCTGCTCCTGCACCCCGCTTACCCCATCTTCCATAGAGCAGGGGGGACACACGACAGGGCTCAGGACAGAGGGAACTTGCTGGCAGCAGCAGCTGAGGTCTCTGCAAGCTGATCTAATTAACAAGGCAGTGTACTTAAAGGGGAAATGCGCATCTCTCTCTCTCACACACGGTGTGTGTCTCTGTCTGCAATGCTGTCTCCCCTCCCTCCATTCCTGCTGCCTTGTAGAGTGTGAGAGTTAACCCTTGAGGGCTCAGCCAATGGCTAGTTCATCATTTAGCAGTAAGGCATTCCCTGGGAAATATCCCACCCTCTGACTCCTCCACCTCAACCAAGCTTCACAATCATCATCACTGTGTACCAGTATTAAATTGTTTGTTTAAAACTTATACTTTGTGTGTGTGTATATATATATACAGTCTTTTGTCTGGTGAAAAAAATTTCCCTGGAACCTAACCCTCTGATTTACATTAATTCTTATGGGGAAATTGGATTCACTTAAGATTGTTTCGCTTAAAGTCATATTTTTCAGGAACATAACTACAATGTTAAGTGAGGAGTTACTGTATTTCTATTTTAATAACTTTTATTGGAAGTGGCCTTCACCAGCTGCAAGGTATTTGGTCAGCTAATTAGCAGTTCTGATCAACTAATATGAAATTAGTTGGACATTCCTGCTCACTAAATCCTACAAATATATACAGTGTGCTGAAGGTACCTGCCTATAAAATATAGGTATAATGAACCACATTGCACTAGTGTTTATTAAAGATGCTGTGGTTTGGGGTTTTTTTTATGGATGCTGCTGTCCCTATCTGCCTGAAGGCTGGGCCAGCTTTTGAGCTGCACTCAGCTTGTAAGAATGGCCAGTCTGGGTCATACCAATGGTCCATCTAGCCCAGTAACTGGTCTTCTATCAGTAGCCAACGCCAAATCCTTCCAATGAAATGAACAGAATAGGACAATCATTGAGTGGTCCAATCCCAGCTTCTGGCAGTCAGAGGCTTAGGGACTTCCAGAGCATATCATTGCATCCCTGATCATCTTGGCTAATTAACATTGATGGAGGGGAGGGATAGCTCAGTGGTTTGAGCATTGGCCTGCTAAACCCAGGGTTGTGAGTTCAATCCTTGAGGGGGCCACTTAGGGGACTAGGGTAAAAATCTGTCTGGGGATTGGTCCTGCTTTGAGCAGAGGGTTGGACTAGATGACCTCCTGAGGTCCCTTCCAACCCTGATATTCTATGATTCTATGGACCTATTTTCCATGAATTTATCTTCTGGCAAACAGAGGCTAGGGACACCATCCCTGCCCATCCTGGCTAATTGCCATTGATGGACCTATCCTCCATGAATTTATCTAGTTCTTTTTTGAACCTAGTTATATTTTTGGCCTTCACCACATCCCCTGGCAATGAGTTCAACAGGTTGACTGTGCTTTTTGTTTGGTTTAAACATACTGCATATTAATATTATTGGGTGACCTCTGCTTCTTGTGTTATGTGAAGGGGTAAACAACACTTCCTTATTCACTTTCTCCACACCATTCATGATTTTAGACCTCCTATCATATCCCCCTCAGTCATTTCTTTTCCAAGCTGAACAGTTCATCTTTTTAATCTTTTTTCATATCGAAGTTGTTCCATACTCTTTATCCTTGTTGTTGCCCTTCTCTGTATCTTTTCCATTTCTAATATATCTTTGCATGCAGTATTCAAGGTGTGGGCATACAGTGGATTTACATAGTGGCATTATGATATTTACTGTCTTGTTATCTATTCCGTTCCTAATTGTTTCTAACACTGCTAACTTTTTTTTGACTGCCACTGCACATTGAACAGATGTTTTCAGAGACCATCCATGATGACTCCAAGATCAATCTTTTAATTGGTAACAGCTAATTTAAACCCCATCTATTTGTATGTATAGTTGGGATTATGTTTTCTAATCTGTGTTACTTTTCATTTTTCAACATTGAATTTCATCTGCCATTTTATTGCCCAGTCACCCAGTTTTGCAAGATTCCTTTGTAATTCTTCGCAGTCTTCTTTGGCCTTAAATATCTAGAGTAATTTTATGTCAATTGCAAACTTTGATACCTCACTATTTACGCCCTTTCCCCAGATCATTTATGAACACTATTGAACAACACTGCTCCCAGTACAGATCCCTGGGGGACACCTCTATTTACCTCTTGCCATTGTGAAACCTGATCATTTATTCCTACTTCTTGTTTCCTATCTTTTAACCAGTTACTGATCCATGAAAGGACACCCCCCCCCCCTTATCCCATGACTCCTTAACTGTGCTTAAGAACCTTTGGTGAGGGACTGTATCAAAGACTTTCTGAAAACCCGAGTACATCGACTCACTCTTGTCCACATGTTTTTGACCCCCCTCAGAGGATTCTAGTGGATTATGAGGCATGAGTTCCCTTTACAAGTGTTGACTCTTCCCCAACATAGCGTGTTCATCTGTGTGTCTGATAATTCTGTTCTTTGCTTTAGTTTCAATCAATTTGCCTCATTCTGAAGTTAAGCTTACGGCCTGTAATTGCCTCTGGAGCCTTTTTAAAAAAATGGCATCACATTAGCTAGCCACCAGCCATCTGGTACAGTGGCTGATTTAAGCGATAGGTTACATACCACAGTTATTATTTCTTCAGTTTCATATTTGAGGTCCTTCAGAACACTTGGGTGTATACCATCTGGACCTGGTGACTTATTTGTTCCTTTATTAACATCTCAATCTGGGACAATTCCTCAGATTTGCCACTTTAAAAGAATAGCTCCTGGGTGCAACTGAGAGTGGGAACCAGCAAGGGAACCGTTTGCAGCTGGCCAGTCCTGTTGCCAGTTCTATGCTTCCCCCAGCATAGATTAGAAGAACCTGGGGCCTGCGCTAAATCAAAAAGCCTGGCAATGGTCCCCTAGGGGCCCTACATCCCTTGGAGATATCTACAGCTCTCCCACTCTGGCCGTGCAGAGGTCTGCAATGGAAGGGGATCCTAACTGGCTGGGAGTTGGGGGAATCCCTAGCAGGAGATTTTCAGATGAGCAGAGAAGATTGTCTGGCCATATGTGTAGAGATAGGGGGAGAAGTGTGCGGTTACTTGCCTGATTTTAAACGTCTCCAGGTTCCATTGTGCATTCCCCCATTGTTTTCAGATTTACTGTTGTTCCACTGATTTCATTTCTTTCATCATTACTCCAGGTGAATTGATCTGCCTTTTTGTTGTGGGGAGACAGAAGTTGGGGGGAACTAACTGTATTTTCCTCATCTTGAACCTCAGCAGAGGGCATGAGAGCTAAATGTGATACAGTCCTGCCAGAGGAAAAAACCTCATTATTGTGGAAAGAAATAATCACATTAGGGAAGTTTCATATAAATGAAAATTAATATTTGGAAGCCTTTAGGGGGATCATTATTCTAAATAGAGACACTGGATGAACAAAGCAATGAATTTGAAAGAAGCATTTTTGCCATCACATTGAAAAGTTACAACATATGTGCAAGATCTAAACAGTAATTTATACAACATAATTAAAAAATGTCCCAATGTCCTGGTTATGCCCCAGAGCAGCTGTTGGTCAATTAAAGACAGTAAAATAAAAGATGCACCTATAAGAATTCAAATTGTATTTGTGATTTGTACACACTATACATATTGGAACCTAATCAGAGTGAAGTGGAATAATTTTCCTGACTTGGTGGGTTGTATTTTGGTAGACTGTTAGGCCTCTCACTGTGCTGCTTCACTCAATTAGTTTTACACCACTGGCAGTTATTGCATGACGGACAGGTGACAAATCTTGCATTCCAAGGAATTATCACCTCCCTCTCCTCTTCTCTGCTCTTTTGCTCTGCTTGAGAGAGAGGTGTAAAGGGGAATCTCTGCTACCTGGTCTTTCTACAACTCCTTTGACTCAGAGTGAAGAAATGGCCTTCTGTGCACTGCTGACACTGATCTTGCAACTGCAGAGGGAAAGAGACTCTGCTGCTATTTTTGAGTTGAAGAGAAACTGATCTCTTACCCTGTTGTAATACTGAATTTAAAAACTACCCTATGTGCCCATATACATATGTAACCCTCTTAATTTTGAGGCCATTTATAGCCAAATTTCCTTTACAATAGAAAGCTCTAACAGAATCTTGCAAGCAGGTCTCTCAGAAAACAGCTTGATTAGTAGCTGGGAAGTGTGTAGTAAAGTCTTTAAACTTTTCTATTGTAGTCATGAAGACCTTAACTAGAGATGGATTGTGCAAGGCAACTGCATCTATGTTTCTCCTCAGTCGTTCAGCAAGGGCCCCTACTCGCAGGCTTCTGGCTACCCTGATCATCTCTCTTGGGTAGAGACATGGATCTCTCTTCCAACTGATCAGGGTATCTCCAGGCAAAATAGTTTCCTGGCCTATGCAGACCTGCTTGCTTTCTCTTCAGAGACTAATCGGGCATGCCAGGAGTGAGGCTGGTCCTTCACCTCCTATTACCGGGTGTTTAAGGAAGAGTGTGAGTATATTAGGGTAAGGTACTTATAATAGAAATGTTCCCACCAGGAATTTTGTAATTCTTTTACTGTTTTGCAGTTATAAGTTTTATTGCATTTCTTATTTTTATGTTAATTTCAATAAAGATTTTATCAATTTGGTATTGTCCTCAGTGTATTTGTTCTTGCCAAGCACCCCAAGAGTCCTCTCCCAATCTAGAACTCTCTGAGTTCTTGAACTCTGTAGTCTGAATTGGACAAGAACGCATTCTGGTCAGATGCGATCAGTGGTGAGCCATAACAACTAACCCATCAAATTCAGGTCAACACGTCCGGATCTACAAAGAGCTGGACGCAGTACTTGGTGGCGACCCCACCTCCACTGTGAAGGCCACTGTGAATACTTTGGTGGCTGGTGTGCCAGTCAAGAGTGGACTGAGCCAGGAGGAGGAAATCTTGGACGAGGATGTGGAGCGGGAGGGGGACCCAGAGGCAGAGGATGACTTGGAAGTCAGAGATGCATGCAGCCAGGAGCAATTCTCTACCCAAGAGGAGGCTAACCAGTCACAGCTGTCTGAGCTTGGCGAAGTGCAAACAGGAGAGGAGGGCCCTGGTAAGTGACTTTGATTTGGGGAATCGCTGAAGCGAGTTGTTGGGGGAAGGAGGGTTGCAGAAAGCAGGCTTGTGTCTGTATGATGCGCGTACCACCACATGTCTAGTCTGAGTGGTGGAACAGGGTGTTGATTGACTCCCTCACTTCACGGGAATCTGCCTCAGAGATCTCCATGAAACTCTCATGGAGTTACTGGGCAATCCGCTGCCACAGGTTCTTTGGCAGAGCTGCTTTGTTTCCTGCCCCATTGAGGGTAACTTTCCTGTGCCACTCTGCCGTTACGGGGTGGGGTGGGGGGACCATTGCTGCACACAAGCGAGCCGCATAAGGGCCACGGAGGAAGCTGCAGTCTTGGAAAAGACCCTCCCGTGATTCCCTGCTCACCCTCAGCAGCGAGATATCTTCCATAATGAACACAGCCTGTGGAGAATGTGGGGACAGGAATGACTATAAGGCCCCCCCACAGTGCTGGCTCTCCCCAAGAGCCACGTGCCCAGTGTACAGTACAGTCCTGGAACACTGATTTCCCCTGCCCCTGCGGTTACTCACCATTTTGGGGGTCTTGTGGCTCATGTGTGCTTGCCTGGGGTCAGCCAGTGAGTGATAGGTATGTGAATAGTGGCTGTTTTTTAAATCACTGAATCAGTGGTCAGTGTGTTTCAAACAATACTGCTTCTGTAAAATGTTGCATTTTGGCTTGACAGATATGACCTTGGGAGCCCAGCCTCCCTCTTTGATAACGCCGGCTGAACGGCTGCGCAGAATTAGAAAGCAGCCATGAAGAACTAAAGAGGACTTTCTGTGTGATGTCATGATGCACTCCGTGGCCAAAAAAACAAGAATTGAATGAGTGTCAGGACAGCAAGAAGAGGGACCGAAAGGAGAACGTGGAGCGCCGGAACAAAGCCACGGAGTGGCTTTTAAACATTATGGAGCACCAAGCGGACACACTCCAGGCGCTACCAGCACTGCAAACAGAGTAGCTCCGTGCCCGCCCTCCCCTGCAGCCACCGTCGCAAAACTTTTTCCCATGCACCCCGCAGACACTGCCAACATACTCTTATCAACCTCCTGGCTCCAGTCTGTACTCACTGCATTCCACTCCTGCCTCGTCACAGTCCAGCCCGGTGGATTCCCAGTACCCACTGCACTCAACACCTTTCCCTCTACAGTTTAGCCCTGCTGAAGTACAGTACCTGCTGCACTGTACTCTAAAGGAGAAGGTTGGATATGATACCTGGACATACACAAATCTTTAACCATCCCGGGACCCCACCCCCTCCTGGGACCCTCCCTTCCCCCATCCCCCTCAGTGCTGATGTGGATTTTTTGTTTGTCTCTCTCCTCCGGTTGTTGTTTTTTTAATAATTGTTTTGGTTTGAAAGCTATCTTTATTCCATTAATTGAAAGCAAATAGAGCCCTGCAAAGCAACAGGCAATTTTCTTGAATCTTCATAGTGCATCATCTGCACCAATCACAATCACCTTCTAGCATTACAAGCACTGCACTCCTGAGCATAGCAACAAATATTAGTTCAGCTTCAAAATCAGCTTCAAATTGCTGCCTCAAGGCATCCCTGATCATTATAGCTCCGCGCTGCAACCCTCGAATAGCACTGGTCTCTGGCTGTTCAAATTCAGCCTCCAGGTGCTGAACCTCAGTGGTACAGCCCTGAGTGAAGCTTTCACCCTTCCCTTCACAAATATTATAGAGCGTACAGCACGCGGCTATAAGCATAGGAATATTGTCATAGCTAGGTCCAACCTCCCATATAGGCAGTGCCAGAGGGCCTTTAAACGGCCAAAAGCACACTCAACAGTCATTCTACACTTGCTCAGCCTGTTGTTGAACTGCTCCTTGTTGCTGTTGAGGTGCCCTTTGTATGGCATCATAAGCCACGGCATTAAGGGGTAGGCAGAGTCTCCAAGGATCACAATGGGCATTTCGACTTCCACTATGGTGATCTTTTAGTCCGGGAAGAAAGTCCCTGCTTGCAGCTTCCTTAACAGGCCAGTGTTCCAAGACATGCATGCATCATGCACCTTTCCGGACCAGCCTGCGTTAATGTCTGTGAATCGTCCACGGTGATCCACAAGCGCCTGGAGAACCATTGAGAAATACCCCTTCCAATTAATGTACTTGGTGTCTAGGTGGTCTGGTGCCAAAATTGGAATATGCGTGCCATCTATCGCCCCTCCGCAGTTAGGGAAGCCCATTTGTGCAAATCCATCCACAATGTCACGCACGTTGCCCACAGTCAGTCTTTTGGAGCAGGATGCGATTAATGGCCCTGCACACTTCCGTCAACACGAGTCCAACGGTCGACTTTCCCACTCTAAACTGGTTAGCGACCAATCGGTAGCAATCTAGAGTAGCCAGCTTCCACAGTGCAATCGCCCTGCACTTCTCCAACGACAGGCCAGCTCTCATTCTCGTGTCCTTGCGCCGCAGGGCTGGGGAGAGCTCATCACACAGTCCCATGAATGTGGTTTTCCTCATCCGAAAGTTCTGCAGCCACTGCTCATCATCCCAGACATGCATGATGATATGATCCCACCACTCACTGCTTGTTTCCCGAGCCCAAAAGCAGCGTTCCATTGTGGTCAGCACCTCTGTGAATGCCACAAGCAATCTCATGTCATAGCTACTACGCATGGTGAGATCAATGTCGAACTGGTCTTGCCTTTATAGTTTAAGGAATAACTCTACTGCTACTTGTGATGTGTTAGTGAGAGTGAGCAGCATATTGGTCAACAGTGCAGGCTCCATTCCTGCAGACCGAAGAGGCAGAGCAGAGCGCACAGTACACAAACTGTTGAAAGATGGCTCCAAATGCAGACGGAAGCACAAGGATTGCTGGGATGCGAAGCAATGCAACATGGGTCATTGGGACAGAACCCAGGATGCCCCGTGACCCCCTCCGCCTTCCCAAAACTCTTAGCGGCAGAAGAGGAAGAGATGCTCTGTGGGGTAGCTGCCCAGAGTACACGGCTCCAAATACAGCTGCAAGTGCTGCAAGTGTGAACACGCTATTGCACAGGCAGCTGACAGTGTGAACGCACCACAGCGGTTTCCCTTCAGTGCTCTCTGAGCGGCGCTGTAACTGCCGGCGCTGTAACTCTGCCAGTGTAGACATACCCTTAGTATAGTATCAGGTTCTGTGGTGGGGCAAAAGTTCAGTCTCTTAAAGAGTACAGAGTTCTAAATGTATAAAAAAATGAGTGTGTCTCAATCATTCAGAGTAACACATCCAGGAAGGGCTCATAGAGGGGCTTTGTCAGCTAAAAAATGGCAGTTGACCATTAAGATAGCCAAGCATTGAGTTTCTGCTTAATACTGATGGGTAAACTGGCAAGGTTTACAGAAATTTCAGTTGTAGGAAACCATTTGAGCAATCTCTAGCTTTAATTATTGTCCGCAGCATGTTGATGGTAGTGGGCAGCAGGAAATTGGAGGCAGCGTATATCTTTATGATAGATTCCATTTACTTAACTTTCAGAGAACAATCCAAGGAGAAAAACAAAACAAAATCAAAACCAACCAACCAACCTCCCACTCCCTTTTTAAGTATTGCCCCTGAATTCCTTAAATAAAGATAAAATATGGTGTGTCTACATTAATATGCACTAATTTTAAAGCTGCTCAGACATCTAGTAGAAAAAACATTAGGTGTTTTACTAATCCTCTTTAACTACTTCTTATCAATGTATTATCAGTAGGTGTGGGATTTTGCTTCCAATTCTGTCATTATGGCATCATTCCAACATTTTAATGTTTAAATGAATCTCTATCTTTTTTGTCTCAGAGACCGAGCTAGTTAATGTATGAATAATAATTCTAATGAATGTGTTGAACAAAGAGGATGAGGATGATGATGATCATCATTTAAAACCATCCCATAAATTCTTTATCAGCATTGTGTAATGATATAGCTTCAGAGTTTGTTTTGGCAAAGCTTATGCTTCCGATCCATTGTTATCTTGGCCTCAAAGGAGGAGTCTCATTGAGAAAATTGCTTAAGTGTTTTTCCTGATAATTAATACATGGAACCTAAGAGTGATCATTATTGACTCATTACAGTAATAAATATTACAGCACCAATGTGGCTAGGCAGGAAGATTTATGGATCTGGATGCACGAATGAGAAGATGACACGTGCAATATAAGTTTAAATTCACTAGGCACTGGGGAACATTTAGGGAAATGGAGAGCCTAGATAAGAAGGGTTGGGTTACTAAAGTAGACTGAGACTGCTGGGGAATTATTACAACCAGGAACCAGGGAACTCTGACAGGTGCTAAGGAATATCTAGGCAGTCGTATGCTGGGGATGTTAGTAACACCAGGGAAACTGTGAATCCAGCAATGCAAGGTAGGGCAGAAATTACACCTGCGCTGGAGGAAGCGTGGGTTGGGGTCATGAGGTATGAGCCAAGAAAGTAACCGTTTTACATAAAGGAGTCACACAGAAATAGGTACACTTAAAGCAGGAGTGGAGAACCTAGGGTCTGCAGGCCGGATCTGGCCCATTGCTTAATTTCAGCTGGCCTGCAGCAAGTCTCAGTGCCCCACTGTGGGGCTGGAGCCATGAGCTCCGGCTCGCTCCGCCACGGGGGGAAGCCCGAGCCTCCACCTCCCAACATGGGGGTGGAGCCGAGGGGGTGGGGGGAAATCCCCAAGCCTCCACACACACCCCAGGTGGGTGAGTTGACCGTTTTATATTTCTCTCTTAAAAAAAAACCCAAACCTAAATTACGTTGCTTTTTACTTGTGTGTGGCCAACGACTGATTTTTTCTGTGGGTCAATGGCCCATGATAGAAAAAAAGGTTCCCCATCCCTGACTTAAAGAATAGGTGGCCAAATCCTCAGTAGTCAGCTCAGTCAAGGAGGGATGTCCATATTTGTACCTTTTATGCTCCGCTAATCCAGGAGCTGGTCTGACGCAGTTATCTGGCGTGGATTAGAGCAGCTGGTGGCTCCTCTAAACTGTGCCAGTTGCCAATGTCTCAAAAAGGCTATTGAGGCAGATGAGGACTGTTACAGTTCAGAGGCGCTTACACTGGAGTTCTAAAGGTTATAATCCTGCTGATGAACCTTGGTGGGTGTAAACATGATTCAACAAGGCTATCCTTTCTCTTCCTGTGGTCTCCTGCCTTATTTATTACACCCATTCCAACTTCTGCAATAAATAAGATGGGGATCCTACAGACAACGGCCTCCTTTTTTATGCAACCATGATTCATCCCCAGAACTCTATCTACTCTCTGCACTTAATGAGGCATGAGTCCTGTAGAAAAAATAGCATAATAGAATCATAGAAATGTGGGCCTGGAAGGGACCACGAGAGGTCATCAAGTCCATTCCCCTGTGCTGAGGCAGGACAACAGGTGTTTGTCCAACCTCTTCTTAAAAGTCCTGCATTGATGGGGATTCCACAACCTCCTTTGGAAGCCTATTCCAAAGCTTAACTACCCTTATATTTAGAAGGTATTTCCCAATATCTAGCCTAACTTTCCTTTGCTGCAGATTAAGCCCATTACTACTTCTGCTATCTTCAGTGGACATAGAGAACAGTTGATCACCATCTTCTTTATAACAGCCCTTACCATATCTGAAGATTTATTGGTTCCTCCCACAGTCTTTTTTTCTCAAGGGTAAACATGCCCAGTTTTTTAACCTTTCCTTGTGGGCAGGGTTTTCTAAACTTTTCATCATTTTTGTTGCTCTCCTCTGAACTCTGTCCAATTTTTCCACATCTTTCCTAAAGTGTAGCACCCACAATTGGACACAGGACTCCAGCTGAGGCCTCAACAGTGTTGAGTAGATTGCCTTTTTTGAAACTGCATCACATTAACTCATTCAATTTGTGATCCATTATAATCCCCAGATACTGTCCACCGGTACTACCACCTAGCCAGTTATTCCCCATTTTGTACTTGTACATATTATTTTTCTTTCCTAAGTGTAGTACTTTTCACTTGTCTTTATTAAATTTCAACTTGTTGATTTCAGACCAAATCTTCAATTTGTCAAGGTCATTTTGAATTCTAATCATGTCCTCCAAAATGCTTGAAACTCCCCTCCCAGCTTGGTGTCATCTAAAAATTTTGTAAGCATACTCTTCACTCAATTATCCATGTCATTAATGAAAATACTGACTATTACTAGACCCAGGACTGACCCCTGGGTGACTCCATTAGATATGCCCTCCCAGTTTGACAGCAAACCATTAATAACTACTATTTGAGTATAGTCTTTCAACCAGCTATGCACCCACCTTATAGTAATTTAATCTAGACCCCATTCCCCTAGTCTGTTTATGAGAATCTCATGTGGGACTGTTTCAAAAGTCTTATTAAAATTCAAGATATATCACATCTACTACTTCCCCCTATCCACTAGGCCAGTAACCCTGTCAGCGAAGGAAATTAGATTGGTTTGACAAATTCATGCTGGCTATTCCTTTTAACCCTATCATCCCCTAGATGCTTCTAAACTGATTGTTAAATAATTTGTTTCAGTATCTTTCCATGTATCAAAGTTAGGCTAACTGGTCTATATTTTCCTGGGTCCTCTTTGTTCCCTTTTCTAAATATAGGTACTATGTTTGCCCCCCTCCAGTTTGTCTGGGACTTCACCCATCCTCCATGTGCTCTTAAAGATAATTGCTAACAGTTCCGAGATTGCTTCAGCTAGTTCCTTAAGTACCATAGGATGAATTTCATCAGGCCCTGCCAACTTGAATACATCTAACTTATCTAAATACTCTTTAATCCGTTCTTTCCCTATTTTGGCTTACATCCTTCCTCTTTGTTGAGACTATTAATTGTGTTGAGTATCTGGTTACGATTAATGTTTTTAATTAAGACTGGAGCAAAATAATTAAGACTTCAGCTTTCTTGAAGTCAACTCTTAGCTTTCCCTCCCCACTGAATAGATACCAACACTTTCCTTTGTCTTTCTCCTACTCCTAATGTATTTATAGGACCTCTTATTCTTACCATTTATGTCCCTTGCTAGGTATAACTCATTTTGTGTCTTCACCTTTCTGATTTTGTCCCTCCATGCTTGTGGTATTCTTCTGTGCTCCTCCTTAGCAATTTGTGCAAGTTTCCTGTTTTTTGGGGGGGTTTTTTTAGGATTCTTTTTGATTTTCAGGTCATGAAAGGGCTTTTGAGGGAGCCATATTGGCCTCTTCCTATGTTTCCTTTGCATCAGAACAGTTTATAGTTTTGCCTTTAATATATTCAGCTCTCCTGAATGCCTTTATTCAGCAATTTTTTTCCCAATGGGATCTTACCTACCAGTTCTCTGAGTTTCTTAAAGTCTGCCTTTTTGAACTCCATTGTCCTTATTGTGCTGCTTCCACTCCTTCCTTTCCTTAGAATCATGAAATCTATCAGTTAATGATCTTTCACCCAAATTTCCTTCCACTTTTAGAGTTTCAACCAATTCCTCTCTTTGGGTCAGAATCAAAATGGCTGTCCTCCTGGTTATTTCCTTCATTTTCAGAAACAAGAAGTAGTCTCCATACAATCTGATAATTTATTGCAAATTTTGGGTAAAGTCCCCCATTATTACAAGTTCATGTTGTGACAATCAAGGTCCAGACATGCCAGCCAGAAAAAGGGAGTTCGAACCCCAAAGAATAAGCAATTGAATCAATTGATTGTATAATGTACTATAAAAGTGTATTGAGTATTTTATGAAGGACACTAACACACTCATGCTTAATGTCATTGTGAAATGTATGTACTAAAACTATATGAGAAATTATGGATACTTTCTGAAGTCTGTGACCATACAAAGGGAGAAACAGATTTTCCCAGACAGGAGGGAAGGTGGCTACCTTCCTGTCTCTAATGTAAATTAAGTGTTGTGGAAACAAAGCAATGGAAGCCCCATTTATGGAAGTCAACAGGGAAATGGGAAGCTAACAGGCTAACAGGCAAAGGAGGAAACAGCATGGCTTGATTACAAGCAAAAGACTGTGAACGTACATTTTCATCTAAGTTAAACAGTCATCAAACCAGCAGGAAGAAGGCCCCAGCTTATTAGAAAACAAACAGCATGACCAGAGTCTGAACCCCAGGGGGTCATTCTTATTGTGGGGACAAAATAATGAGTATCAGGAAATATAAAGGGAAGCAAAGAGCCATTTTGGCATCCATCGCTTAGAGAAGAAAGGGCTCACACCCTCTGATTCTGTGAATGATGGATCCTCGTGCCTGAGGGGTGAAGATGCTGCTTAGGCAAAGATTATAACTTGCTAAAGTTAAGCTTTAGTCACTAGGAAGCATATTTTTTT
>NW_020664420.1:23756529-23760094 GCF_002925995.2 Terrapene triunguis
AATGAATACAGAGAGAGGGGGCCAAATTAAGGTTGCACAGGCAATCTTAATCCTGACACTTTTTTTTGACCTCTTGACTTTGCAACCTTAACTGTGTTCTTTTAAGGGTAACTTAACATACATGAGACTGTAAAGGAGTTCATATGATTTAGCTTATCAAAGTGCAGGTTAAGGGGCAACTTGATCATGGTATACAAGACCCACAAAGGGAGATATCTGACACTAGAAATCTTTGTAATCAAGTAGATAAAGGTGTAACAGAATCCAATGACTAGAAGATGAAGTCAGCAGTGCTCTATCTGGAAAGATGTACACTTGGCTGAGATTTTTGAATGAAAGTTTTTTCATTCAGAAATGAAAAAGTTCACTAAAAGCTTTAGACTTTTTCAAATTTTGTTTTTGCAATATTTTTCATGTTTTCTTATTGAAGCAATTAATACAACAATTGCTGACAACATGATTTTTGGCAAATGAACAGTATCAATAGTGAAAATTTTGATTAAAAACCTGCAAAAATGTTGTGAAAACAATTAATGAGGAGGTTTCAAGCCCTGCAAAATGGCAACAACTTAAAAAATTTTCTTGAAGCATTTTTAACGAGCCTTATTAACCATTAGAACAGATTGCCAAGGGATATGGTAGCTTGTCCACCATCGGGAGTCTTTAAATCCAGATTGAATATTTTCCCAAGAGAAATACTTTAGTTCAGCCACAAGTTATTAGACTAGATGCAGGAATCCAGTGGGTGAAATTCTATGGTCTGTGTTACACAAGAGGTCATACAAGGGACCTCTGGCCCTAAACATTTAGGGTATGTCTACACTACAGGATTAATCCGAATTTAGCTAATTCGAATTTGGTAAACCGGTTGTATTAATTCGATTGTATGCGGCCACACTAACCACATTAATTCGGTGGTGTGCATCCATGTACTAGGGCTAGCGTCGATTTCTGGAGCGTTGCACTGTGGGTAGCTATCCCATAGCTATCCCATAGTTCCCGGAGTCTCCCCTGCCCATTGGAATTCTGGGTTGAGATCCCAGTGCCTGATGGGACCAAAACATTGTCGCAGGTGGTTCTGGGTACAGCCTCACCCCTCCCTCCCTCCCCCCCTCCCTGCATGAAAGCAACGGACGGCAGACAACCATTTCGCGCCTTTTTTCCTGGCTGAACGCAGCAGACTCCATACCACGGCAAGCATGGAGCACGCTCAGCTCAAGACAGCAGTTATGAACATTGTAAATACCTCGCGCCTTATCGTACAGTTTATGCTGAACAAGAACCTTGAAAACCAGGCAGAGAGGAGCAGGCTACAGCAGCGCGGCGACAAGAGTGATGAGGACATGGACATGGAATTCTATCGAACCGCGGGACCCGGTGCTTTGGAGATCATGCTGTTAATGGGGCAGGTTATAGGCATGGAACGCCGATTCTGGGCCCGGGAAACAAGCACAGACTGGTGGGACCACATAGTGTTGCAGGTGTGGGACGATTCCCAGTGGCTGCGGAACTTTCGCATGCATAAGGGCACTTTCATGGAACTTTGTGACTTGCTTTCCCCTGCCCTGAAGCGCCAGAATACCAGGATGAGAGCAGCCCTCACAGTTGAGAAGCGAGTGGCAATAGCCCTGTGGAAGCTTGCAACGCCAGACAGCTACCGGTCAGTGGGGAATCAATTTGGAGTGGGCAAATCTACTGTGGGGGCTGCTGTGATACAAGTAGCCAAAGCAATCACTGAGGTGCTGCTACACAAGCTAGTGACTCTGGGGGATGTGCAGGTCATAGTGGATGGCTTTGCTGCAATGGGATTCCCTAACTGTGGTGGGGCGATAGATGGAACCCACATCCCTATCTTGGCACCGGAGCACCAGGGTACCCAGTACGTAAACCGCAAGGGGTACTTTTCAATGGTGCTGCAAGCACTGGTGGATCACAAGGGACGTTTTACCGACATCAACGTGGGGTGGCCGGGAAGGGTTCATGATGCACGCGTCTTCAGGAACACTAATCTGTTTAAACGGCTGCAGCAAGGGACTTACTTCCCGGACCAGAAAATAACCGTTGGGGATGTTGAAATGCCTATCGTTATCCTTGGGGACCCAGCCTACCCCTTAATGCCATGGCTCATGAAGCCATACACAGGCAGCCTGGACAGGAGTCAGGAGCTGTTTAACTACAGGCTGAGCAAGTGCAGAATGGTGGTAGAATGTGCATTTGGCCGTTTAAAGGCGCGCTGGAGATCGCTACTAACTCGCTCTGACCTCAGCCAAAGAAATCTCCCCATTGTTATTTCTGCTTGCTGTGTGCTCCACAATCTCTGTGAAAGTAAGGGGGAGACCTTTATGTCCGGGTGGGAGGCTGAGGCAAATCGCCTGGCTGCTGATTACGCGCAGCCAGACACCAGGGCGATTAGAAGAACACACCAGGAAGCAGTGTGCATCAGAGAAGCTCTGAAAACCAGTTTCATGACTGGCCAGGCTACAGTGTGAAATTTCTGTTTGTTTCTCCCTTCATGAAAACCAGCCCCCTTCATTCTCATTCATTCTCTGTAAGCAACCCACCCTCCCCCCAGCTTTCTTTCAAAGGTAATAAAGTCACTATCGTTTAAAAATCATGTATTCTTTATTAAGTGATTATAAACATAGGGAGAGAACCAAGAAGGTAATGTGGGTGAGGTTTGGGAGGAGGATAAGAGGGAAGTCTAAGGCCACTGATCAAATTCAATATATTGACAGCCTTTTGGTTGGGCTCTCCCCTGGGGTGGAGTGACAGGGTGCACGCAGCATCCCCCCCCCGCGTTCTTACACGTCTGGGTGAGGAGGATATGGAACATGGTGAGGGGGGAGGTAGGTTATACAGCGGCTGCAGCGGCAGTCTGTCATCCTGCTGCCGTTCCTGAAGCTCCACCAGACGCCGGAGCATGTCCGTTTGCTCACGCAGCAGCCCCAGCGTTGCAGCCTGCCACCTCTCATCTCGAGCATCCCTCAAGACCTCACGGTCACTGGCATCTTTCCTAAATTTAGATACAGTGTCCTTCCATTCATTCAAATGAGCTCTTTGATTGTGGGTGGATTTCATTATTTCTTTGAACATGTCGTCTCGCGTCATCTTTCTACGACGCCTTATCTGAGATAGCCTTCTGGACGCAGGAGGGAGGCTTGAAACATTTGCAGCTGCTAGAGGGAGGGTTGAAAAAAAGTAGAGAAGTTTTTAAAATGATACATTTTACAGAACAATGCTTGTACTCTTTCATGGTGAACACTATTCACATTACATAGCACATGTGATTTCAGTACAAGGTCGCATTTTCCATCTTAATATTGAGTGCCTGTGGCTTTGGTGTTAGAGATCACAGACGCAGGTCCGGGCAACAGAATTCAGCTTGCAGGCAGCCATGGTAAGCCATTGTCTTTCGGCTTCTGCGCCCTCCTTTCCAACATACCAATCAAAGCCTGTTGACTGCTGAGGTTTTCCTGTTAACCTTCAGCAGCAGAAACCAAACTAACCCCCCCCCGCCCCCCTCCCGCCATGAATTCCCTGGAATGCTCAATGTACCCCTCCCCGA
>NW_020664420.1:23760104-23883081 GCF_002925995.2 Terrapene triunguis
TGAATTCCCTGGAATGCTCAATGTACCCCTCCCCGACCGCGTGGCTGGTAACAGGGAAAATCCCTGCTAGTCAAACGTGAAAAGCTCTGGGCCAATTTCCCCCCCCCCGCCCCTGCGAAAAGCTAACTGCAGGGAAGGATTTCTTATCAGCCACAGGCAAACAGCCCAGTAGGAACGGCCACCTCTGTCCCCTTAATTAAGTTCCCGTATTTCAAGCAGGTTACCATGAGCGATATCACTCTCCTGAGGATTACACAGCGAGATAAAGAACGGATGTTGCTTGAATGCCAGCAAACACCGGGACCATACGCTGCCAGGCTTTGTCAGGCAATGATACCAGATTACTTGCTGCAAGCATGGCGTGGACAAGTGTCTTACCATGGAGGACGGAATAAAGCGGCACTGCCCAGAAACCTTGTGGCAAGGCTTTTGGAGTACCTCCAGGAGAGCTTCATGGAGATGTCCCTGGAGGATTTCCGTTCCATCCCCAGACACGTTAACAGACTTTTCCAGTAGCTGTACTGGCTGCGAATGCATCCCAAGTCCTCAGGGCAAAATAATCATTAAAAAACCTTGCTTTTGAACCATGTTTTATATTTTAAAAGGTAAACTCACCTGAGGTCCCTTCCATGGGGTCATGGTCTTGGCTACTGGCTTGGGAGGCTTGGGAGGGTACTTCAGTCAGGCTGAGAAAAAGCTCCTGGCTGTTGGGGAGAACGGAGTGCTGGGTGCTCTCTGCAAGATCCTGATCTTCCTCCTCCTCCTCCTCCTCATCCTCATCTTCCCCACCCTCAGAATCCTCAGGTGTAGAGACTATCCCAGACCCGGTTTGCACGATCACAGGTGGGGTAGTGGTGGCGGCCCCCCCTAGAATTGCATTCAGCTCTGCGTAGAAGCGGCATGTCCGCGGCTCTGACCCGGAGCGACCGTTTGCCTCCTTTGTTTTTTGATAGGCTTGTCTGAGCTCCTTCACTTTCACGCGGCACTGATCTGAGTCCCTATTGTGGCCTCTCTCCATCATGCCCTTGGAGATTTTTTCAAAAGTTTTGGCATTTCGTCTCTTTGAACGAAGTTCTGCTAGCACTGAATCCTCACCCCATACAGCGATCAGATCCAGTACCTCCCGTGTGGTCCATGCTGGTGCTCTTTTTCGATTATCAGCCTGCATGGTTACCTGTGCTGATGAGCTGAGGTATCTGTGGTATCTGTGGTCACCTGTGCTCTCCACGCTGAGCAAACAGGAAACAGGAAATGCAATTCAAATTTTCCTGGGTCTTTTCCTGTCTACCTGGCCAGTGCATGCGAGTTCAGATTGCTGTCCAGAGCGGTCAGTGGTGCACTGTGGGATAGCTCCCGGAGGCCAATACCATCGATTTGTGGCCACACTAACCCTAATTCGGATTAACAAAATCGATTTTGACGTTACTCCGTTCGTCGAGGTGGAGTACAGAATTCGATTTAAAGGGCCCTTTAATTCGAATTAACTGGCTCTGTAGTGTGGACGGGTGAAGGCTTAATTCGGATTAACGCTGCTAAATCCGAATTAAAGTCCTAGTGTGGACCAGGCCTTAGAAATCTGGAGGAGTTTTAAATGCTGAGTTGGTAAATTTGACTGTGACAAAGTTATTTAGGTTAGTCAAGACTAAATAACTTCAGAGGGACCTCACAAAGCTATGTGATTGGACAACATGATGACAGATTAAATTAATGCAAGGGAATACTGGGTTTTAAATAAAATGTTAACTATTTAGGAAAACAACCTAAGTGTCAGTGAAAAATAAAAATATCTGGTCTACCACGGTGCATTGGGCAAACAGTTAATATTTTAAGACATATTAAGAAAGGGATAGAGGAAATGTAGGTATCAGTCTGCAGAGCTTTAGTTTCCTCTCTAGTGACACTGTTAAAATAGGAATAAAATATATATTACTTTACTGAAATATTTTCTAACAATAGAATGAAATTCATCCCAGTTAGAGGGTTAGGCGAGTCTCTTTAGATCACTGAAGACCAATGTTAATGGAGTGAATTTCAACAGAGATTATAGGAGAAGGGAACCCATTTAGAAAAATTAAGAACTGACCTATGCTTCAGACAAAACCAGGAAGTACAGGAGGCATGAAAAAAATTAAAAAATTGACTTCTAGTGTTGCAAACACTTGGCACATACTTAACTTTATATTTGTAATTAGCTCTACTGAATTCAATGGAGCTATTCATAAGAGGAAGGATGGTCCAGTGGTTAGGCCACTAGTCTAGACTTGGGAGACCTGGTTTCAAGTTCCTGGTCCTGCACAGACTTCCTCTGTGACCTTGGGCAAGTCACTTATCCTCTCTGTGCCTCAGTACTCCATCTGTAAAATAGCAATACAGTCTTTCCTTGACTCACTGGGGTGCTGTGAGGATAAATACATTAAAATAGACCATATAATATAGACATACACCGTTGTTTAGAGTATCAGGATCTGATGCAGCGATAATAGAATATCCTGTGTGTTCTCAAGTTATCTAGAAAAAGTTTCAAATAACGTGGCATAAGCATTTGTGGCTGCTTCTCCAAACTAAACCCAATGTCACAGATGATTAATAGAGACAATACAGTCTAGTAACTGAAGCTAAGAAGGTCAGTGCATAGAGAAATCAAGTAGAGATAGATTCAGGTACCTGATTCACCATGTTGTTGCTTAATTTTTATATTAGTGTACCAGACTTGAGGCCTAAAGAGAGTTACACTAGTTTACTACTATAGTCATGCTGTGGTGACTGAAGTCCCAGATCACCAGATACATTTATATCATGAAGGGTAGGTGAAGAATACATTTGGGGAAGCTTTTTTAATATCTCAATCTGCCATTATGTGACAGTCAGCATTCTTTATGTTCCCTACAGAGCCATCTTGCTGGAGATATAAGTCCGTTGTGAGTCTCACTTTCTTAATATATGATTGCCCTTTACTTAAGGATTTCTGGATACAAGTTCCAAACTTCATTAAAAAAAAAAAAGTTATGAATGTTGACCTTCATCTACCCTTGCTTCTGGCGATTCTCAAATGTGCCTTCCTGCCCATGGGCATGGATGCTAATGTTAAAATGTATTAAAATGTTCTTCCACAAAGTTTCTAGCTAATTGGCATGATTTTTCTAAGATCAATAACAAGAACATTGGGCTGAATGCTGAGTGCTTGACCTATGAATTATAAAAAGATTGCAGTAACCAAAATAGACAAGATAAGTTCTTTGAGATGTGATCCAGAATCTCAGAATATTTTTAGCAATTAACTTTCCTGTCATACTTGTGCTGATTCAGAACTGAAGCCACAGGCTTTTCCTCTGTGGTGTAATGTCTTATTGTCTTCAAGCTCCTCTCATATTGTACTCAAGGATGGTTGTTTGTTTGTTTGGCAGGCTCTTTCTATTGCCTCCTTCAAATTACTAGATATGCAAAATTAAACAAGCTATGATAGAGAGAGAATACATTCGTTTGGGATACCTGTTCATGCTCCCTTCTCTTTGTTTTACTGTATACATTTTAAGTTTGTTTCATTTTTGTCTATTTGAAAATTGGAATTTTGCAAACAAAATTGCCTTTGATCTTTGTGTTTATAATGCATTTTGAAAAGGTCAGAATGTTTGTTTTCCTCATCCATTTTAGTAGGAATTCCACTCTCCAATTTCAAGTCAGTTGAGAACAATGGCCAGATTCTACTAGAAAAATCAAGGTTGCTGTAAGGACAATTCTGGTTCTCTCTTTGACTAAACCTTCTGAAGTTCAGAGATGGATAAGATAAGAATGCTTGTATAAATTAAACCTTCCTATTACAATTTACTGTTTTTATTTTGGGAACAGAAAAAGGATCCAGATACAAATTTTAGTCCCATTCTTGGAGAGGAGTTATGATTCTCCTCAGCTAGCCTGCACTTGGGAAGGAGGTAGCACACGGCTGGAACACCAGTGGCTGCTGCCATTGTGCTCTAGGAATGAATTAAGCCTCCCAGGCATTGCAGAAGGCATAGCTAGAGACATCTCTTGCTATAGTTTTAAAAAAGGTGTAAAAAGTACTTCACCTGCCAAGGCCATCCTTTGGCAGAGGGAGTGGAGTAATAGTTTAATCCAATTCCCAACCCAGAAATGCATCCTTTGGCATTAGGCAGCACCATCTTTGTGTAAGGGGACTGTTGGTCCCTTACTAAAACTCAGTGGGGGGTTTTTTGGTTGGCTAGCTCCCAGTACCAAAAGAAAGGAGAAGGGTCGATGGGAAATCAGAACCCTGAGACTGACAGTCCCCAGGAACAATGGGGAGAGGCCAATGCTCCAGGTCAGCCTGATTGACATGGCAGGCAGGCTAATGAGGAAGTCAGTAGGCCAAGGGGGGGTCCCGTCATCCGTGTGAGCTGGAATTGCCTGAACAGAGTGGGGCTGAGCTAAGGAGAGAGCAGGGGCCCAAGCTGAGCTGGGGAGCAGAGCCGGGCCAGCCAGAGAGAACCAGAGGAGCAGCCCAGGGAGCAGGTCAGTGCTAGGAGCAGAGCCACAGTAGCAGCCCAGAGAGAAGACCTGTGCTGGGAGGAGAGCTGTAGCAACCAGAGCCAGAGGGGTCAGAAAAGCAGCCCAGAGGACTTGAGGCAAAGCAGTATCAGTGCAGAGGCACAGTGCCGCTGGAGCTGAGGCTGGAGCAGTCTGGAGCCAGGTGCAGTGAGTATCTGGGGAGAGCAAGGGGGGACCCTGGGCAGTGGGCCCAGCGCAGGGAGACACCTCAGCCAAGATGCCTTGCAGGTTAGACTTGGAAGGGGATCTTAACCCTGATGGGGGGAGAGTGGGCTTATGCTAGGAAGAAGGTCCAGCCATCTAGAGCCTGAAGGCGTGTGCCCACCGCCAGAGCAAGTGTCCAACCCACAGCATCCCTGCAGCACAGCCACGGCCTGAGAAAGAGGCCTGGGATGTGCGAGGAACAGACTGTGAACTGCCTTTACAGAGACACTGTTTGTGATGTTCCCATGCCACAGAGTGGGATAATGTGTTGTCCTTTAACCTTTCCCATTTTTTCCTTATTTTTTAAAAATTGATTGCTGTTAAGTTGTATTTGCTTTGAACTGTATGTAATGATCAGTGGGTCAGGGAAGCATCCGGTGCAGAGAGAGCACCCTAGAGTGGGGACACCCTAGTCCCTGCCTTTAGTGAATCCTGGGCCCAGCCTTGTTGGGGCTACGAGGACTCTGCCACCCAGGAGAGTGGAAGTGGAGCCCTCAAGGGCAGGGAGGCCTCTGTAAAGGAAGTAGAAGCGAGGACTCAGATCTTTTCGCTAGCCCATTCCACCGGGTAGTGTATAAGCCAGGAAAGTTCCCCACAATAGCGGGACCATTCCCCCGCTTACATTTGCATTAGTTGGTTCCTCTCCCTTGAGCACCAGAGCACTGGGAGACAGATTAAGTCAGTCATCTGTACACTAGCCCAATCATGCAAAAGAAGGTATAATTTAGTCCTTAATATGCAAGTACTGATGTTCATGGTAGTTACATATCTGAGGTTAGAATTGGGCATATTGTTTGTTAAAGTGGAGTCTGCCTTTCCTGTATTGTGCTGGCTGACTGATGAAAGGGCACATACCACCCTTACTAGAGATAATGTATATAGAACTATAAGAGTACACAACACAATAGGTGATTTGTGGTGTGTAACACATTATCCCTGCCCTGAAGTGCTTTCAGTCTAAAGTCTCAAGTGTGTCTAATAAAAAAGCACCACAATTCAGGGCAAATTGCAGAATGCAACAGGTCCTGTCTGATGCGAAAAGGGAAATCAAACACCAGGGATATGAGATACAGTCATTGAAAAGTTCTTTGTTCTAGTCACATCTTTATACACAAAAGTCCAGAAATACCCTAAGGTAAATAAAAATATTTACTGTAAAATCTGAGAACTAAATGGAAAAAAATTAGAACTACAGTAGGTGCAATGACAGAAAGCTACATATGACTATCAAAACTGTGAGCAATACTAAAGCCAAGAAACAAGAACAAATCTAGGAAAGATGGTAATGAAGATGCCTTATCTTCCATTGGTATTGATTTGTAAACATCTGAAAACAACATAAAGAGATGGAACTATAAATCTATCTGGATAATACATAGAATTAGGCTGTTAAATTACCTTGAATATTCATATTGTATGAACGGTCTTCAGTGGTTTCTTGATATCTTTGGTTATTAAAATGTAAATAGCCATTTTTCTGTAAGTGTTGAAGTCATACAGAATAAACTGATGGGGGAGTGACATAATCCTATTGCTCAAGTGTAATGCAGAACCATTTTTCTTCTGATCAGTATCTGAAGAATTTCTCTGGTGCTCATCTATCTGAGTGTTTTCTTCTGAACAGAAACTGTCAGAAAAAAATTATCCATAGGTTGATGAGGATACTGTCTGCCTCTTACACTGATGGTGCCCACTATGCAGTTGATGCTTATATTTGCAGTCTAGTAAGATTCTTAGCAGCTAATGATGATCAGTTAGCAATAACAGACAGGATGGCTCCTTCACCCGCAACTTATGTCAGACCAAGATATTTCAACCAGTCCTTTTGGATGTGGACCTTGCTATTGTCATCTATGCGTTCATCCCCTCAAGATTAGCCTCCTGCAATATACTCTGTATCTTAAATCTATCTCTAGACTGAAGCTGATGCAGAATTTAGCAGCCCATTTATTAAATGGTATATCACACTATGAGTACATTACATAGGTACTCTCTGATTTGGATTTCCTATCTACTGGTTTTTGGGTAGATTGTAAGGTGTTGGGCTTGACCAACCAAGCCCTGAGTGGTCTGGGTAGTACCTGCCTATTTCCCTATGCCACATTGTCATAGTTGAGATCAGCAGAGGAGCTCAACTTGGAGTTCCCTTAGTTTACAACAAAGGCAGCTGTGTGCAAGCTATTCTGCATGAGACTCCTTCCACTTTGGAACTCATTCCCCTACTCTTGGGTTGAAACAGCACAAATGTGTTGACCTTGATGGCACACTGCAAAACCCAACTCTTATTGCTAGCTTTTTTGGAGGAGGGAAAGTTGAGGTGATAAGAAGGAAAACAGAACATTTCACGCCTATTGCATTTTTTTTGTTAGGCTTGATTGGTTAAAGGGTGTTTTGGGGAACTCATAACTTTAAGGTTGTTAAGAGCACCAGAGAGTTACCCTTTTAATGTATATAAACTGGAATACATAAAGTAAGGCACAAAAGCTCAGAAGGTTATTAAACATATTTTCTTGGACTACAGCTCATCACATAGGAACAATTACTTGACCTTGTAACAGCTCTATAAAATAAGACCTGCATACATCCAAGCTTAGGATGGTCAGCAGAATTCTGACACCCCAGGTGATATTGTTATTAGCCTTTTACAGTACACTGAGAACTTCTTTAGCTTCTTGTCACTTTGGGTATGACCAAGGCACCTCTTAAAGAGATTCTGCAATTTAGTTTAGAAATACATAAATAAATAAGTTTGGAGTGCTAAACCAGCCCCAGAATGTCCCTGCCAAATTTTGTGGCTTTACAATTATTTTTTAAAAAATGTATTGCTCTTCTTCATTGCTATGTGAAAGACCTACACAAACTGGAGAAACAGTGAAACTGATTGACAAAAATAAACTTAAACATTAAATTAAGAAATACTTTCTAAAATCATCTCATATTTCGAGATTGTAACAGGGTTGGCTGCCTCCCCTTGTGGCCAGGAGAGACTTTACTGCACCCTCCTTCTGTTTCCCTCTCTTCAGGGTCCCTTAAACAGATGCCACATACTTTTTCTGTGGTCAGAATTCCCTTCCTTGGGGTCTGGATTTACTCACACAAGATAAACTTAAAATACGAATTAAACTTCCAAATTAAAGTGGAATAAACAAACACTTCTCTTCCTGCCAGGGGTCCCTCCTGCTTTGTCAGGCCACTCTCAGGCCTAACTGGCTGGAGTCTCAGTCCTAATTCCCAGGACTCTCTTCTAGAGCTTGCTCACCCCTAACAATCTCTCCTTGAGCTTTCCACCCTTCATTGCAGCCTCCTGTTGCTCTTTACAGGGCAGTCACCCTGATCTCTCCCAGGTATGGCTCAACTGTAATCAGGCTTGGCAAGCCCCAGCCTTAAGGAGTGAGCTAGCCTGTAACAGTGATGTTATTGATTACTTGTGGCCAGAGTTGCTGGAACAAATCGCAAGGTGCTGAGAGCCACTGAACCAAACTGTAAACCCTGTAGATGATGGAAACCACTTCAAGCCAGGGAGTGCAGCAGCACCCCCAGTTCCCCTATTTCCAGCACCTATTCTTGTAGCAACAGTAGGCAAAATAGATTCAGAGAGAAGTATACTTTATGATTAATATTTCAACATACCTTAGTACAGCAAATAATCATAGAATCATAGAATCATAGAATATCAGGGTTGGAAGGGACCTCAGGAGGTCATCTAGTCCAACCACCTGCTCAAAGCAGGACCAATTCCCAACTAAATCATCCCAGCCAGGGCTTTGTCAAGCTGGGTCTTAAAAACCTCCAAGGAAGGAGACTCCACCACCTCCCTAGGTAACGCATTCCAGTGCTTCACCACCCTCCTAGTGAAATAGTGTTTCCTAATATCCAACCTAGACCTCCCCCACTGCAACTTGAGACCATTGCTCCTTGTTCTGTCATCTGCCACCATTGAGAACAGCCGAGTTCCATCCTCTTTGGAACCCCCCTTCAGGTAGTTGAAGGCTGCTATCAAATCCCCCCTCATTCTTCTCTTCTGGAGACTAAACAATCCCAGTTCCCTCAGCCTCTCCTCATAAGTCATGCGCTCCAGACCCCTAAATAGACTAATACATTAAATACAAGGGTGGCATTAGGATTGCCACCTTCCGAGTTGCTGGTAACTGGACTCCCGAGGCCATGCCCCTGCCCCACCTCTTCCCTCAAGGCCCCTCCCCATTATGCCCTCTGCTCCCCATTGCTCACTAAATCTCCTCATGAAGCCTGCCTGCAGGTAGAAAGTGGCCCCGACTGAGCAGGGGCCAGCACAGGTTAATGACCCGGTGCCTCCCCCGCCCCATGATAACTGGACTTTTGGTTCAGGTGCCATTTAGAGTTGCCAGGTCCCCTTTTTGACCAGACTTTCCAGTCAAAAACTGGGCACCTGGCAACCCTAAATGGCACTTTAGTCATGCAAAACTCCCACTGACTTCAATGCGAGTATTGTATGAGCAAAGTGAGCCAGATTCGGCTCATAGTCTAACCTATCAGTCACATTACATTTCTTAGTCACATAAATATATCCACATTATCTAATCCTGAACTTCTCCAGCTAGGTTAGTCTTCCTCTAATTTTATATTGTCATTAATTTTATAAAGGCTTCAGCTGGGCAAAGAAAGTTGTCTCTTTAAATTATGTGTGACTTTGACCTCCAATAACCCTAAAACTGGTGCACTCCCAATAGCCCAAGCATTGGGAGCATTTGCAAGCATAAAAATAAAGTCTTTAATGCAAAAAGGTCTGCAGTAATTTTTACCTTCGTTTATTTGCATGTGCTTCCTGTTTCAGTAGTCAGATCTTGCTGTTGTAGAGCTGAGTTTGATTTAATTGCTTTTTCTCTTGTAATTTTAGATATCCTTTTGTTGAACGGTGATGTATAAATTGGATTATTGGAGTGTAGAAGCTGGGTGCTATAGAAGCAGAAGAGATGTCTCATGGCATTTATTTTGCAACACATTAATGCACATTCTCAGTATTTTTTTTTTGTTTTTTGGAGACTAGCTTCACCCAAATCATTTGGAAGCTGGAAGCCATACTGAGAAAGTGTTGAGTGCTCTGACAGGCTGGGTGGAATTTGGAGCAGGAAGCTGCACTGAGAGACTTTAGTAGATCTCATTAATGGGAGGAGGAGGAGAGAAAGCAAACTGCTTGGATATCTTGAATTGCCTAAGCTGGGGGAGGGGGAGTGAAGTGTCTTACAGTAGTCTCAGGAAGGAGAAGCTTATCTAATTGAATAGAAAGATGGAAAGTTTAACCAGAGATCTGAAGCAGAGTCTAAAAAAGGAAACAATACTTTTAGAGCTGTCTGGACTTCATCAAGGATGATAAGTATTAAAGCAAGTGAGGGGCAAGAGCTGTGGTGCATAGAGGTCCTGATCCAAGGCCCAATATGATCAATAGTAATGTTTCCATTGACTTCAATGGGTGCTAGATCAAGCTTTGAATGGTAACCTAATACTTATGTGCTAGGAATATGTACATAAATTCTGGGATAAGAGGCTTCAAAGAATTATGATGCTAGAGGAGCACAACTGTATTCTCTTTGCTCCTGAAGTTTTTCTAATAAGGGACCCAAGTACCAACTAACAAATCAGACAGACAGTTTATATTGAGTTAGATGAATAGCGCAAAGCCTGATTCTTCCAAAATGAAAGCATTTAAAGGCTTAAACATTATGAACTGGTATTGGAGTGTCAGTGAACTAATTAAATACTTCCTGAGGCTGCCTATTGTTCAACAGTGGAGTGGAAAGTCTGTACATTCCTGTTATTAACAAGTTCTTCCTGCTATCCCAGGGGGAAACTTTGGGAGTGTAAGCTATCCATTCCTCTGCACATTAACTTTCATAGGAAATAACGTGTCTTGGATGGTTTAGCTGTAACAAATCCTGCAACTTGGCAGGGGATTAGACTAGATGACCCATGCAGCCCTTTCTAACCCCATGATTCTATGGTCCTTAGTCTCCACTACCCGTTAGAGTGCAGCCACATCGTTTGTATGCTCTTATAGATGTTAGCAATTGCACTAAGTCCATCACAAGCTACACCTTCCATAGAAAAGAAAGGGATAATACTTATCTCACTAGTGTTTTCAATATCTATTGTTCCAAGTTAACAGCTGGGGTGGCAGGAGGGGAAACCAAAACAACCAAGTTTGATATGAAAAGTCATTGAGATAACTATGGAACTTCATGATGCATTTTACTGTCACTTTTCTGACTAGAACTGCACTTTAAAGAACTAGAGGAGGCTTTGGACATTTTAAATCAAGATTGGATGTTTTTTCTAAAAGGTAGGCTCTAATTCAAACAGGAATTATTTCAAGGATGATCTATGGCCTGTGATACACAGGAGGTCAGACTAGATGATGAGAGCGGTCCCTTCTGGCTTTAGAATCTATGAATCAGGTAGAAAAGAAATGTGTTTTTTCCTCACCAAGAAAATCCAAAAAAATATGTACATCTCAGGTGTGAAGTTGTGTCATCTTCATCTCTCTGCAAGAGATGAGCAAGAAATAGGAAGCCTAGACATCATTTTCACTCAACTACATTGCGGAGGAGTCAGTAACAAAGAGAGAAGCAAGTGGAAAATTAGATTAATGACTCACTTAGGCCTTGTCTACATGGTAACTGCAATGTGCAATATGAGGATGAGAATTCTAATTTGCACCGTGTTGCATATTAACTGGCCCATGTAGACCCTGGTGGGGTGAACTAAAAGTTCTCCAGTGCTCTTTAATGTAGTAGAAGTGAAATAGGGGATGTTTAGTTTGCCACAGCAGGGGTCTCTTAATGTGCAACATATCGGTGGACATTAAAAATTAACACCCTCATAGTGCACATTGCTGCAGTGTGTAGAAAAGCCCTTACATAAAGTAAAATAAGTTCCATGTCAGGCTTAACTTTCTAGTCTGACTCACAGATCAAGTCTGGGTAAGTATCAGAAATGAAGATCTTTCCATCTTACCTGCAAGAATAAACTATCTCCACATCAGCCAAAAATCAAATAGTTAATTTTGAGATCTTACAACTGATGGCAAATTATAATGGTGGCAGTTAACATTCCCCTGATCTTGAGACCCACAATATTACACATTTTATGATTTATCAAAGTTATAGATCATTATTTCCAGTGGAAGTAAAGTCATGCACACCAGCATCCTATTGCAAGTTCTCAAAAGGAGCATGGAAATTCTACATGACAGCACCGTAGAAGTGCCGCCATATGTTCTAAGCACTAGATTGTAACATCACAATCTGTCCTGAGTAGAGGGGGAGGAGGCATGTAGTTCCATCATCCTAACAGACCAGAGAATTCATAGTAACCCAAACAGCCACCATTCCTGGCCTTACCTCCCCTTTAGTCAGGGGTTCTGGAGGACTGGGCTGGAGTTTCACAAGAGAGGTCAAACAATTGAGCTGACTAGACACTCCATCTAGTCCATCCTGGTGAAAATCTTTTCCCCAGCTCCTTATTGGTTCTGTCTGGCTAGGTGGGGTATGCCACTGGTGAAACACCATCAGTACTGGACAGGTCTCTTCTCAGAAGAACTGATCCACTGACGACTTCATTATTCACTCATTAATTCTACATAGTGGAACCATTTGCTTTGCGTGAACCTCGTTATTACGATGTTTCAAAAAGACAGGCATCACTAGCATTTGCTATCTGAGCACAGGGGGACTTTGCATGCATATGATATGCACCTGTTCATTCACGGCCTTATCCAAATCCTATTGAAGACTTCATTGGGTTTTGGATCAGGCTCGAAAGCCTAGATCCTCCACTCAGTAGCTAGAATGGTCATGGGGTATCTTCATAGATAGGCTGGGAAGGAGTGGGGCAACAGAAGGACTCCTTCATCAGAGGCTATGGAATGACTGCAGAACAAACTGCTCTACTGCTGCTACTAGCCTGAGGCTGCACTAGTCGAAGGGTCATGTGCACTGTCTGCAAAAGGAGTGGGGTGGGAGGGAAGATCTACTTAACAGCAAATTGTAGGGTCCCACCCCTTCCCTGTGCTTGGTGATTTCCTGTTCACTGCTTTACTATAGAACACATAACCCCTACATGGCACCTCAAACCCATATTCCATTGCATTGTGAAAACACACCTGTTCTGCTCCCGGGGAGACTTTCATGCCTTCTAAAATTAAAACCATGCATTACTCTGCATCCTTTTCTCACCGTATACCGTAAGTTTGTGTTAACGTGTTTGAGCAGTGTGACTCTTTTCTTACATCTGTGCATTTAATCTAACATAATTAGTAGTGCTAATACTAGCTGGATTAGGTATGAATTAAAAATATGGTACAAAACAGTGTTTTTTAATATCACACTGCATCACCTAATAACTGAGTGTTTTCTCAATAATGTATAGCATCTGACCAGCACAGGGTCATACACACAAAGCCAAAGCACCCAGTGTGATTTAAGGGGAATTATTTTGATTTATGAATTGCAAAAGCAACCACACTTTGATTAATTGTATCCTGCTGAACATAACCCTCAGTTTAGTGACAAAAGACCAATTCATTCCCAGAAATGCAGGTGAAAGCTTAATGAACCTGCTTAACAAGCATGATAAACTACTGAAAAAGTGCTTAGTGAGCAAAAAAAGGTAACATTTCCCTACCTGTGTAACTATTTTAAGAGTATTTTTTTAAGTTTAGATATCACAAGCTATTTCTAGTTTTGCAAGTTCTGCTGTTTGGGAATCTTGCAGCATTTGATTCAGTAGGCTGGTGTGCACTGTCCCAGATGTGTCTTCTTTTCTGTGCTACAATATATTTGCATTGTTGCAGTTTGAACTGCTGACTATTACATCATCAAAGGCAGGTGCATGCAAAAGTTAGGTAAGAGTTATTAACTACTGTACACTACTTTCCTGTCATTAATAAATTGCATTGTTTAAAAAAATGCAAACTTTTTGATAATTCAAAGACAGGTGAGCTAGAGTTTTGAAACAGTTGAAATTAGATTTTCTTTGCCTGAATCCATAGATCTAGATTTGCTTTAATTAGGGTACGTTCGTTTAACATTTAATTATTTATTTCAGTTTGAGGGTGGAGTTGATGCTTGGGACACCTTGAGACAGAGCTCTTATTGAGTCTTGTATAAGTGTGGCAAAAATTGCTCTGTAATTTCTATTTTAGGATGTTTTATTAGTGCCCATCACCCTAGTAACTGAGTGCTGATACTAGGGTGGCGAGAGCCATGTAACTATCTGGATGGCACTAGTAACCCAGTCCTGGCCTGCAATATTCTTGCTCTTCCAACCCTGGCTTTTTCTTGAACAGAGACAGACAGGCCAGAGATGGAAAATGTGAACTATAGCTGCAATTCACTTGAGCACCTCCATAGTACCATTGAAATTACACATTTGCTTGAATGCTTTCTTGGATCAGTACCTAGGATAACAAACCTCTTTTTGTTTCTGACTTATGGTGGTATTTGAATTTATGGCCAGAGATATGCATAATTGAGGCATAGCTCCATTGATCTGAGTGATACTCCACCAGTTTTTACCAGCTGAGAATCTGATCCTTGATCTCTAGAAAGGCCAGTCTACTATCCAATTGTATCACCAGAGACAAAAAGTCCCCTTCTTTACATGTCTAAAAATATCCTTTAAAGTGTTCGCATCAATAATGAACATGGTAGCTAGAGGGCGGTCATATTTTAGCCCTGTCTTTTTGCAGCAGTGTGGCCCTTTTCCAACAAGTTAGATGACTTCAGTCAGAAAATGGTTTTGTTCATCAAATATAAATGTAAGGAGGAGACCAAATCAAAACAATGTTCACTGCTTATATAGTCTTTGGGGAAAGCTTGCCACTGCTGCTGCTTTTTTCCAAAACAAAATTTGGCTCAGGTTCACCTTAATTCTCTTATAAGATTAAAGCCTGAAAGCTTTGCAAGGTCACAAAGAGGTGATGAAACAAAAACAGAGGGAAGAGAAAGTCATTCAGAATTAGAACTGCAGCAAACTGTTTCAGCCTCTACTGACCTCTAGCAAAGATGCTCTGAAGAGATGGTTCATCCAGTTTGCTAACCATTCTCCATCAGAAGCCTGGAGGTGAATGTTAGCTTGCTCTTAACTCTGAGGCTAACACAACAAAAAGTGTGAAAAATCCAGGGATTTTGCTCAGGGGAAAATGAAAACTTTGCAAACTAGGAGACACGGGGGCAGCTATGTAGCAAAAAATTCAGGGTCTGATTTGTTTGTATCTATAGCATTTTATCTAGTGAACGGTAATGATTTCTTCTTGGCTTTCATTACATGCCAGTCAGGACTTGCTCCATGAAGCATTCTACCTATCATGACCATTCCATATTCTGTTTATTCTGTATTGCATTATTTTTTATTGGACCATCTGTGCCTTCAGACAGCAAGCAGTTCAGGGCAGGGATAATGTGTTATATGTCACCTATTGTGCACGCTTATTGTTTTGTAGAAATTAAGAGATGTTCTCTTTCAGTAGTCAGCCAGCACAACAACAAGGGAGAGGAAGAATCCAGTTTAAATATATATCCAGGGAAATATTCCAAGGGTGAAATTCACCTCAGGGCATAAAGCTGGTGCAGGTGTGAATATCACTTGGAGAAGGGAAGAGGAGGTGAAATAAATGAAACACAAATATCAAGGTCAGATGAGAGGCACCCTGGCACAGAAAAATAAATCACAGAACTATAAAACAATACTTTTTTTTCTGAATGTTAGGAAACAGATAAAACACTGAACAATTAAATATGAAAATATAGTCCTTCCAGTTTTTAAAGAGTTTGAAAATGAAAGGGGTGGGTCTCAGCATCTGTTAACCAGTTGATTGGACTACAATACTAGATGAATTGTTGGAACAAATAATAATACACCCCTACTGGCATGTAATTACTAAGGTCAAACTCCCAGGTTGCACTGGTAAAAAAGAGCAGATAATTGGTCCATTGTACAAATAGGAGTACATACAACAATATGAGAATGATATATGCCAAAATATCAGAAGAGATTTCCTCTCTATTAACCTCCCTTTCGTGTGATTTAGCTCTGCTCAGTTTGTAAACTTCTTGAACATAAACAAGCAACAAACTAGTTAGGCCCCTGTTAGGCCTGGATTTTCTCCATTCTTATTCAGTTTTATAGTACAACTAGAATGCATAGGTTATTGTAACCTAATATTATATACAGTGGATATAGAAGAGGCAGAGAACAGAAAAAATATTGAGTTCTTATTTATTACAGAAAGGAGGTTTCCAGAAGTCCTCTTTACCTGTGGAACTCTTAAAAGCTTGTTCAGAGGGAGAGAATGCTTTCACAGTTGCTTCACTCACCTTGCTTCTCTCAGAAAGGCCATTAACGTTTAGCTCTCAGAGTTTTGCATAGAGGGTTGCACATAGCCTCTGCCACAAACATTCAATGTACCTATTTGAACAGTCTGATCTCAGATCTTTATGTTTAATGCTGAAAGAATGTTAGTCTTAGCTTAGACCTGTGTTGGACTAGACTAACACCGCCACTCAGGCTTTGTCTTCACTTGGAACAATGGTGTGTTCTTATCTTAACTCATGCTAGCTAACATGAGTTAAATCCTAGTGAAGACAAGGCAGTATGTAATTTTTACATGAGTTAGCAGGTTGAGGTAACCCTAGGCTCCCCAACAGTCTAACTTGACCTTCTAACTTGCCTGAAAACAGCAAACTGCCTTGTCTAGTAACTAATACTATGTGTTACTAACAAATTAAGAACAAAGCCTTTTTTCCTGATGGAGATGCACCCTTAGGGGCAAGTTCTGCTTTCACTTCTCAAATACAGTGGCAATTGACAAGTTTCTTGTCCTGAGACTTTTTAAATTAGTGGCACTTACTACAAAATTAATAATGTTTTGCAAGACATTCCTTATTCCTGTTTATGTTCCTGTCTGAACATGAACACTTTTAGTATAGCAGCAGTACTGGATGAACTATTCGTGTGAATAATTTATGTGACACGAAGGACACCTTTCACCAAGGCACCTTTAGACAGATGAATTTCTTATTTGTTTTTTTCCTTGCAGAACAAATTCAGACGATCAGATCGTACTGTATCATAATTAGTGGAACTAGACTCAGAGGCCCCATGTTCCCTGGAGAGACTGTTATTGATGGGACACTAGGGAGACAGGGAATGCGGGTAGTTAGGCTGGAAACAACTCAGCCATGTGGCCAGAGAAATGCATAAGGTTTAATAAAATTCCACTTGTTCAACTTACCCTATGTTCAGCTTCACTTTTTGTGAATTAAACGTGATGGCAGCTCGGAGCTGCGAGTTCTCTGAAGTGCAGCAGCTGGCAATGTGAGCCAGGAAACTTGGTCTGAATTTTGAAGACACAAACTTAGCCCAGCAATGGAAGGAGGAGTCTGAGCTGTATGCAGACTGGGCCATGCAGGACAATGACAACTACTATTTGACTTTATTGGGAAACAAGGTAGAAAGGTCTGCACCACTCAGTTCATCACTGTCTCAAGCCTCACAACAGTCATAGGAGCCTAGGGAACCTATTGCTCCTCAAAGCAGACGAAAACTGTGGAGTAATCAAGGTTTTGGTTTTTTTTAAACTAGAGACAGTCCGAAGAGGAGGAGATAACAGGGGCCTATTTAGCCTACAATATAGTTCACAGCAACTCTATATATACTTAGAAAAGTAAGACTTCTAATGACTCTCATAAAGGAGAGTACACCAGCCTAATTCACACTGTCTGCTACATGCAATTTGGGGTTTTTGGCAGATTCTCTGATTTGGGACAGAACAGTCTGCGACACTTGGGATCACAACCTGTCGGAGCGGCTGCTCAGGAAAGGCAATTTCAAATTTGACGGATTCTTAGATGGGGTGAGCAGCAGAAGCCTCATGAGAAAGGATGAATGCTCTAGAAGGCACAACACATCGAGATGCTGAGAAAAAAAAAGCTATGTTGGCTATAAAAAAAACCAAGTGTTGCTGAAAGCCACAAAGAAGTTGATCACATGCATAAAGGAGAGACAGAGGATATCAAATCAGAACCTCACACTTTGCTGGGATGGAATATCGGCTCCCCATTTAAGCACTTTGGGCTCCATATTGCAAGTTTAAACATCCATCTTGGGGTTCCCTAGGCGGTCCAGTAGGGATACTGCAGTAGGGACACTGGTGGTGAGCCATGGCTGGAAATGGGGACCACTGAAGTGAGGATGTGGTTTAGAGTTCCTGTGAACTATATTGTGGGCTAAATAGGCCCCTTGCCCAGCACCAAGAACTGCAACCTACTCCATTGCAGCATCCTTACCTCAGTCGTGCCCACCAGAGAGACTGGGTGCAGCAAAGGATTTAACTCTTTGTCTCTTTTTAAAAATATTATGCACAATATTATTATAATTATACCTATGTAAATCCGTGGAGTTTGACCGGAACAATACAAATGTCACCGGTACTACATACATGTCACTTGAACTCCTCTTCCTCCAGGATTAATAAATGGTTTGTTTTTATATTCCTTTGTGAGAGTCATTAAAAGTCTTACTTTTCTAAACAAACTGGTTCAGGATTGAAAGTTGAATCTCATGACATCTGCAGCACGCACTGTAAATACAGCATATGCACCCTACTTACTGCAGCAGTACATCCAACTTAGCTGTTGCCGAGTACTATAGGAAATCTCAGGAAGGGGCCTTTTTTGTGAGATTTCTAGGCAATTTTTCAAAGATGTTTGGATACATTTAGCTGAGCATCAGATTTATAGATGCTTATCTGAATCAAAGCTCCAAATACTATCACTAGTAGGTATTGTTTTTCAGTGTTCTTGAAGTGAATCTACTTTTCAACCGGAAAGGAAACCAGCAGCCCTGACATCATCTAATCATAGGTATTTTATCAAACATCATTCTCCATTGTAACATAAAGGGCCATATATTGCTCTTAGATACACTGGTGCAACCTCATTGATTTCAGTGGGTTATTGGCTGTGGTATTATCTTGGCTTGACCAGAGTTGTGTCCAGTGGTTCAAGGAGCCTGGAATGGGAGGGGGAAACTCACAGCACCAATTAAAGTGGCTAAGAGGATGAGAAACTGTGGGGATATGTTGCTCCCCCAACACAGGGAGATGTGGGAGTCTTGTCCCATCATGGTCTCACCTAATTTTAAGTCCTTGTTACATCAGTGTAACTGATAGCTGAACTCTGCTTGGGCTAAGTTCAGCTGAACTCTGCTTGGGCTAAGTTATGCTAAAAGGAGATATGATTATGTTCTAGTTATACAAGTATTTGAAATATAAACAATTCAAAGAAGAATTAGAATTATTTAGGATAGCTTTAGAGGAGTTACTTATAAGTAATGGGATGAAAGAGAGCAAATGATAATTAAGGCTGAAAATTACAAAAGATTCCATAGAGGTTAAGAACTATTAGGTGGTGGAATATTTTCCCCAAAAAATTAAAGGAAGCTTTCTCATTGAAGACACTTACAAATGGACTGTACAGAAAAAAACAGCAGGAAACAACCTTGCATTAGCAAGGAATAGTCAAAATAATTGTATATCTTTTCAATCATGTAATGTGTATGAGTGCTAGTAGATCCAAACAACTGGCACTATATGTCTCAGCAATATCATAGGAAGAACTGGAATTCAGGCCCTGTCCAAGTCTATCATGTCACATAGCCACAGTGCGTAACATCTTTGAATGCCTGATATAGTAATCATTTACCTTGAATGTTCCTAATTGAAACCTATACATCAGAAGAATTACCTGTCTTTTGACAACTGTCACTTTATATGAAGGAATTTGCAGAACATTTACACATTAGAATGTATTTATGACATGGAAAAATGAGACACAAAAAGGGATAAACATACAACGAAATGTGAAGGAACATTAGAGTCTGACATGACACGTTTAACTCTCCAACCGTGGCTAGCTTGTATACCATAGGTAGCTTTATAATATGGCTAATTTATCCTAAGGCCTAATTTGGCTAAAATAAATATTTTACAAGCTGGGGCCTCTGGTACAACATGAATTAATACTTATATTTAAGATAGAGGTGAAATATAATTGATATCTTTTATCCTTGGCTATACTTTTCTAATTTGAATTTGTCTAGCTTCAGCTTCCAGCCATTGGTTCTTGTTATGTCTTTCAAGGCTACATTAAAGAGACCTATAATACCCAGTAATTTCTCCCCATGAAAGTACTTATATACGGTAATCAACTCATCTCTCAATCTTCTTTTTGATTAGATAAACAGATTGAGCTCTTCATGCATCTGTATGTAAGACATTTTCTCCAGCCTCAGGGTGGGTTTGTTTGTTTGGGGTTTTTTGGTTGGTTGGTTGGTTGTTTTGAAGCTTTTTTATGAACCCATTCCAATTTTTCCATTTAAAATTACAGAGACCAGGACTGTACATAGTATTCCAGTATCAGGCTGAAAAATATCATATACAGGAGTAAAATTACCTCTCTGCTCCACTCATTACTCTCCTGTTTATACATCCAAGGATGGAATTAGCCCTCTTTTGTTCTGGTGTTGCACTGGGATCTGATGCTGAGTTATGCAACTTCAGCTACATGAATAACATAGCTGAAGTCGATGTACTTAGATCGACTTACCATGGTGTCTTCACTGTGGTGAGTCGACTACTGTCGCTCCCCCATCGACTCTGCTTGCGCCTCTCGCGGTGCTGGAGTACAGGAGTCGACGGGAGAGGGCTCGGGGGTCTAGACTAGATGCGCTAAATCGATCCCCGCTAGATCGATCGCTGCTCGCCAATCCGGCGGGTAGTGTAGACATACCCTAAGAGATCTTTAGTGTGCTCTGAGCAGGCTTCACACAGACAGTTACTGTGCAGCAGGCTATTGAGAGGTTGATTTACACCCCAGCTTGCCACACACTAACTGTTTGTATAGACAGAGGGCCATTTTCAGACTAGAACCTGATCCAAAGATCATTGAAGTCAATGGAGACTGTGGGCGTTGGCTGATTTCCCTTTCTAAATGAATGGAAGTGAACATGCTTACCCTGTGAGTGAATTTGGTCTCAGGTCTGAAGTCCTATAAAAATGTGTGAAAACAGAGATGGGCCTGAGCCCCAAATTTCACACCATGAATTAGATACAAATCCAAACTTTCCCAGGGTTTTGTGGGTTTTTTTGGTGCACTCAGGGGAAGGGAGTGTTAGACCTAGGTTTGATTCCAGTTCAGGCCCCCGGCACTTAAAATGTGATTTAGCTAAAACTAATCTTGTCAGTTAAAATTAAAGTTCAACTTCCTCAAATCATCAATATCTACTGTGGGATGTTAGTTCATGAAAATGAAATGTTTGCTATCACTGTTGACAGAGGTTGTCTACGCAAAGCATTACTTGCCCCCTCCCCCCCCATGAAAAGAAGAGTTAACTGGCTTTATGTTTTAGCCACAGTCATTAAAGATACATCAGTTATTTTCAAAATTACATTGATCATATATAGAATGGGATCTAACTTTGACTGTTCCACAATACAATCAGATTCTCACATTACTCCCAAATCCTTATTCAAATAGAGTCAGATTTACAAGGGCATGATGCAGATACAAAAGCAACAGGCAGATTAGGTGCCTAACCTCCATTGAAGCCTAATAGGAGGTAGGTGCCTAGCCTGCATAGTTGCTTTTGTAAATCCTATTAGGTGCCCATCTGCATTACTAGGTGTCTAAATATTTTTGAATATTTGGCCCTTAATCCTTACCCCTCTCCCCCTTTCTTCAAACTCATTTTCTAGGTAGTTAATTGCTTCCTTCCCAGGCAGTCACACAAGTCAGACACCACCCTTCCTCTTTCTGATTTGTTATGCCCGATGGGTCTCTCACTGGGGATTTGGATGTTAAGGTTGAGAACTATCTATCCTCTAGCTTCCTCCCAAAACTTGACTCCCATAGCCATATCCAGATGACCATTTTTATCTCATTATTAGTAAGATTCATTCTCCACTTTCATGTTATATTTATGGTTTCACCTACTTCATAATATTCCTCATCAGCTCACTTTGCATCACCTTCTCATCACTCCCACAAGCTAGGGTTGCCACCTCTGAGGCCTAGAAAACCTGACCTCTGCCCCCATCCCAACAAAACAGGTCCTAGTTCTAACCCTGCTGGAGAGCCTTGGGTCCACCCTGCTTTCCAGAGCCCTTGCAGGAGCCCCTCTACTGTCCCAGAAGCCCCTCTGTCTCCCCCACATTGCTCCTTACCCCTCTCTGGCGGTGATCCTTGGATCCATTTTGTTTCCCAGCCCCCAGCACTGAGAGGAGTCCCCACAGTTTCCACAGGTGAGGGCCTGGCATGAGCAGAACCCAGGTGCCAGACATGGTACCAGCTGTGCATCAGGATCCTAACAAGGGCAGTCAGGGCCAAGGGTCAGAGCAGGGGCAAAGCTGAGGCTGGGAGTGACCAAGTTCATAGATCCAGTCCAGGGTCAATACCAAATGTCAGAGTCCAAGTCAGGTTTCAGGGTCCAAATCAAGAGGTGATGGCCAAATCAAGCTAAGTTCAAAGCTAAGAATTCAGGAGGAAGGCCCAGGAACAGTCATGATACCTACAGAGGAGTCACACTATTGCCTGGACACTTCCTGGAATGCCCCTTGGATTTATATAGGGCAGGGAGCCAAGCAGGAGCCATGAGGCTGCATGCTGTCTGTCAAACCCTTGAGGCAGAACTTCCCCTGGGCTGTGTCCACAGCAGGTCATGGGAAGTGGAGCACAAAGCATTACAGCTGCTACTGGGTGGCAGCCTGGAGCTGCCAGTTACCTGGTAACTCTACAGATCTTGGTTCTAGATGTCTGGGCTCTTATATTATGATGTAACTACACGCACAGGATTGCAAGCCATGCATAAACACAAAAAACAAAACCCAGGACATTACATTTTTCGACTAGCAAGGCAGTACAAAACAAGCAGCCAGGCAAGTTAAAAACTAGCCAGATGGCAATCCCACCATAAGCATCTTGATTAAGTCTGTTGTGTTCACTAGATGGTTAATCTCATCCCCAACAGTTCACATTGTTAACTACTGTCTCCTGCCAGCTGATCTTAACCACTATGTCCCCCCATTAAATCAACATACCTTGTTTCTCCCTTATAATCAAGAATATTGGTATCTTGAACACCAATGGTAAATGTAATATCCATTACTACTGCAGTGGAAAATGAACCTCTACTTTGCAGTTCACCTGCCAGTCACCGAGTTATATATCATGCAAACCATTATACGCCTTGTTGCATTCCCTGATTGCACTACACTGACTGCAGGATCCCACTTTAGATTTACACACTTTATGGAGGTAACTTAATCTGTCTAAACCACATTTAGATCCACTTACAGCTCTTTATTCTATGGAGCAGAATTTCAAATGTTCTCTACTCACAATTGGGACCAGATTTTCAAAGGAACTAAGCTTCCATTTAGGTACCTAAATAAGGACCAGATTTTCCGGTGTTCAGCTCCCTTTGATGCTTAGGGCCAGATTTTTGAAAGAGCTCAGAATGGTTTAGAGTTCTGCTGAGCTCTCTAGAAAATATGGTATTATCAGTATATAACAGAAAATACTCCCAGAATTATCAGTTAATATGACAATTATCAGTGTTGTTTATATTTTACTTGATATTAAATATTAAGATACATTGATAATTATGTATTTTAATATTGTATATATTTTAAAACTCATTAATCCTATTGATACATGAGCCCTATATTTTACAAATTACAGCAGTTACATTTGTAGGCACCTCAAAATCACTACACACTTCTGAAAACCTTGGTTTATATTTTACATATAATAAAAATGTTCTGGTTTCCTATCATTTAAAATATTACTTCAATGTTAAAAATATGTTTCGTATATTTGGTGTATGTTTCTCTAAACATCAGCCCAATATATATTCTTCTGATAGGTGGTGAATGGACTATGTGATGCTAAAAGGAGTTGCTTTGTCTGGTGGCTTGAACAGCTGAGAGGGGTGTTTTTAACTGGTTCTTCTTCTGGGGGCTTGTCTACACACAGAAGTTGCACAGGTTTAACTTAAATTGGTTTAAAAACCTATTTAAGGTCTGGTCTATACTACCCGCCTGAATCGGCGGGTAGAAATCGACCTCTCGGGGATCGATTTATCGCGTCCCGTCGGGACGCGACAATCGATCCCCGAATCGGCGCTCTAACTCCACCAGGGGAGGTGGTAGTAAGCGCCGCCGACAAAAAAGCCGCAGAAGTCGATTTTGCCGCCGTCCTCACAACGGGGTAAGTCGGCTGTGATACGTCGAATTCAGCTACGCTATTCACGTAGCTGAATTTGCGTATCTTAAATCGACTCCCCCCTGTAGTGTAGATGTACCCTAAGTTAAATTGGTGCAAACCACTGTGTTGGCACTCTTATAGATTTAAAACTCGTTGTAGTTTAACTTGAATCCATAAATGTAGTAATCAAGTTATACAACTATCAGACAAGTTTAAACCAGTGTCAGAGTCCTCATGTGAAGCTGCACCTGTTTAAATAAATTGGTATAAAATCACGTTTAGTTAAACTGGTACAACTTTGTGTGCAGCCCAGCCCACAGAGAAAGCAAGATAGAAAGAGGAAGAAAAAACAAACCCTCAGCTTTCTGCCTGTGACAAGTGCTGTGTCGATGACCATCTTTCTTACTGGTCTCTGTAAAATAGGTGGGGAAAGGTTCTTAGACTGACAATTATATTAATTATACTGTTCTATCCTATCCACCATGGGTTTCCACCTGTCAGATCTGTACACTTTGTGCTATAGAATCCCAGCTTGGATTTATTCCATAGAACATAAATAATTGACATGTGTAGATTTAATTTACACCTGTTAGCACCTGCCCTGCAGAATTTGGTCACATACTTCTAAGTTGTTGGGTTTTTTAAATCCATGCTTGGGCAGTAGTTCTGTTTCTTTTTGTGACTAGCATTCAGAATAAAACAATACTTGGTGCTATGTAACCCTGGCAGTGACTCAGGTGCTATAGTTCAGCCCGGACAACATGTTTTCGCTAAAAATATTACTATCTCCAAGCAAAAATGAGGCACCAGCCATCTATGATCTAGTTATTATTTAAATTAATGCAAGTGACTTGATTTTTAGGAGTCCATTGGAGCCGCAGCTGCCCAGGGCCTGTGAAAGTCAGGCCATTAGTGTATAACAGCATCTATGAGCAATCTTTGGGCCTGCTCCTGTGAGGTGCTGTGGTCACAACCTCTCTAAAGGCATGTAGAACCTTGCAGGATCAAGCTGTATGTTAATAAGACTACGATATTCATACAGCAGCTCGTTTCCTACAAGTCACCTTCAAGCACAGCAAGGAAATTCTTGTGTTTTCACCTCCAGCAAGCAAGTGAAAGGAATTGGAAAAACCACACAAGTGCCTGAATTCTGTACAGGCCTTTACTAGCATGGAAAGACAATGATTCCATGGTGGCTGCTCACCCCTTCTGTAGAGATTACAACCTTTTTTTTTGTTTTTCTGAAGGGATAGCTCAATAATACCAGCTCTCTGTTCTCTCCACACCTTGGCAGCAGGCCAGGTTGAGAGCAGCTCTCCCTTTCAGCTCCACTGAGCTGGAGAAACCTGCATATATTCAGTGAGCCTCTGTGTGCAGCAGGGAGAATTTAAAGAGACAGGCACATAACACTGATTAAGCTGCCCAATGTTTGCAACTGAAAAATGTGATTCCGACCTGGAAAGGGACTGTAAAAATGGTATTGTGGCATTTCAAGTTTATTGTCTCCCTGTGACTTCCTCACTGCACCTGCACCGTGTACAAATACACTGGTGGGATTTTCCCCCCAACTGAAAGCCCTGGATTCTCACCCTGGGATCTGAAAGTCAAGGAAGGTTGGGTTGCACATCACTAACAATAAAGATTCTGCAATAGGAAAGTTCACAATTCTGCCCATTATGCCTGAGTTATTAAAGGATCTCTGGCCACAACAACTTAAAAGAATAGTATCAGGGGAGTGGCCGAAGACTCTCTCCAGTCCTTCCCCTGACAGAAGACAAAGTGTGAAGGCTGCCTATTCCCAGAAGAATCTTCAGTTTGAGCCAGATTTGCCATTCACACTCACATTTTGCATCACTACTCATAGATTGAAGTGCTGCTGCTCACTATGAGTAAGGAGTACGTGTGTGTGTATGTGGGGAAATCTAGCCTTTGAACTAGTCCTTCTTAGAGTTACCCTGGAGGATAGAAGATTGGGAAGGAGAACAACTGCTACCCAACAAAGACTATGGAAGGAATGGTGGGAGGCAGAGGATATCAGTCATAAGAAAGGCAAGAGCCAGGAGGCCTTTGAAGAAACAAGGCTGTAGAGCACCAACATCTTTACCTCTTGCATCCAGGAAGGGATAGCGCTCACATGCTTCTGAAAGAGACCAGGGGATGAGGAGACTAGCAAGAGAAATTGTTTTTTCCCCTCCTCCTCTCCAAGGACCATGAAAGGAAGGCCAGCTGTGTAATTATTTTCTTCCCTTCCACGGTGCTTTTAGAAAAATGCGGATACTGACAGTGGCAGTGTCAGCTGACCAAGGTGAGGATGGTCTATCCTAGCAGCCAGAGTGGTCAGCAGACCTAGTGGTCAGAGTCACAGTCAGTCACCACAGCCGGGGTCAGAACAGAAGGTCAGGAACTGGGTACCTGAGCCAGGGGGTCAAGTCCAAGTCCATAGTCAGGAGCCAGAGCTAGGGGTCAAAACCAGAGGTCAGGAACTTGAGCAAGCAGTGGCTCAAGGTGGGGACAGAACAGAGGCAAGGCTGAGTGCAAAGCAGGAACAAGGTAATGCAAGAGCCAGCACAGTGATAGGCATAAGCATTGAGAAGCCAGCAAGCTGCTGCTGTTGCTGGCTTAAGAGTCAGCCTGCTGGCTTCGGCAGCCAATCAGGTTGCGTGGCTAATCGGGCAGGTACTGCAGGCCAGCTGTGCTGATGAGGCTGCCTGGAAACTAGCTCTGCTGTAGGCCCTGATTCCTGACAGGCAGACTGGCCAGTGCTCTATTTAAGAAGAGAGTGAAAAGATGGTCATGTCAGGTCCCACTTCTCACTATTGTAGGTTGAAAAAAGGGGTTGGAGGGAGTTCATAAAAGGAAAAAAAAGATGTTGCAACATCCCATCACTTTCTAAGATGTAGTGAAAGGCAGGGAATATTATCATTCTCCCCTACTCCAGCTGAGCACGGACACTGCCAAAACAATTCCTTCCAGTGGAATGTGAATCTCAGAAGTTTTCACTTCTGTTTCTTAGTTTGGAATGCACACTGTCTGAATGGGTTTCAGATTTGCCCGATTTGGGGCAGCTCAGGAATTAACCTGGGCTTTTGTGCATTCCTAATTCAGGGCTTGATCCATTGCCCACTCATGTCAATGGGAGCCTTTCCAGTGATTTCACTGGGCTTTGGATCCGGCCCTTATGGCCAAACAACACTGCTTTTGAAGACACAGCCCATCTTGGATGAAACTAGCAATTCCAGTTTCCTAGAACACAGTGATCAGAAAAGATAGACTGTTATAATTTTTTTAAAAATGGCCTGTTTCTAAGATATTTCAAGGAAATATTTGAAACTGACAACCCTTATTTTATAGATGTGCACCATTTAATAAGTATATTTTTCTTTTTTAACTCTGCAATGTTCTTTCTACTAACAAAACCGTACTGTAGCTAGTGATTTCAAGATTCCCCTCATTCAAGTACTGTAGTGCAATCTCTTTATCGTGAAAATGCAACTTACAAATGTAGATTTTTTTTGTGACATAACTTCACTCAAAAACAAAACAATGTAAAACTTTAGAGCTTACAAGTCCACTCAGTCCTACCTCTTGTTCAGCCAATCGCTAAAACAAACAAGTTTGTTTACATTTATGGGAGATAATGCTGCCCACTTCTTATTTACTATGTTACTAGAAAGTGAGAACAGCCGTTCGCATGGCACTTTTGTAGCCGGCAGTGCCAGGTATTTATGTGCCAGATATGCTAAACATTTGTATGCCCCTTCATGCTTTGACCACCATTCCAGAGGACATGCTTCCATGCTGATGGCACTCATTTAAAAAAAGAAAAAGTTAATTAAATTTGTGCCTGAGCTCCTTGGGGGAGAATTGTATGTCTCCGGCTCTATTTTACCTGCATTCTGGCATATATAGATGTACCCCAAGGGGTATAGACCTGGAAATTAAATTAATAGAGTTTAAAGAAACAAACACACTCAAGACACTGTTTAAGAATTTCTAAGTAGCTATTTATTTGCTTGTAGAAAAACCACTTTTCCTCTCCTCTTCTTTTCCTCTTTTCCTCTTCTTCTCGAAACCATTACACAGCATCTCATATACTGGAAATTATAAAATCAAGAGGGAAGATGGTCTGTGATGCTGTTGCTAGCGGTCACATCTGAGTTTTATTCTGCTGATGATTCCTGTGTCTCCATGTGCTTGGTAGGTAGCTTCACAGCATGGCAGAGGCATGGAATTAACAATGCAGGGCAGTGATATAAAACTGATATGAGCAACCAAGAACTCATTAACACCTAAGCTTTTTCCTAAGCCTTACTTACATGTTGTCCTATTATATGAATATGTTTCTGAATATATTATTTGTATATTTCCTGCAGAACATCACAGGAAAATGTTAGCAAAGCAAGCTATTGCTTGCACTGTCACTAACAAATATTAATAAAAGAGACATAGTCCTTCAAGTGCTAAAGGTAATTTGGGACTAAAATCCCATCTTCTAATTCCCCTGTCTTCTCTAGAATGGTCCTCCCTTTCTAACTGTATCCTAAAAATAATGTATGTAGGTTCTTAAACCATGCCTATGTATTTATTACTCCCCTACCCTTCACTCATTTGCACAACCATTTTTCAAAGAGAAGTAATCAGTTTGATAGTCAGTGATTCTTGCTTTCAAATAAATACTTTGTGTAAACCTTATGGACGTTAGCAAATCAATCTCAGATTTGCAGCGGTTGAACTGGAATGGAGAGGGGCAATGCAATGGAATGACTTTTCAACTACATTTTCCTCAGCTGAGTTTTACATGTGACAACTGGTTCTTTATGGCCTATGATCCCATAACTCACTCTGTCATCAGGAAAGAGAAGAGAGGATTGTTATGCTCCAAGAATAGCCCTCCTTGCCCCTCACTATCTAGGTTATAATGATGCCCTCACAGTAGTATTTGATTGTTCTAAAAAAACTTGAAGACAAGAAGTATGGGGGAGAGGGGGAAGAGAGTCACATTGTGTGTGTGGTAAATAGGGGATAGAAATATAACAAATATTCAGAACAAAAGATCTGGTAGTAATGGGACTTTACCCAGCCATCTATTGGAAAGCTATAGATTGTAGCTTCAGCAAAAACTCAGAAGAAAAAATCAGATGGATGGTTTTTCTGGGGACCAGCAATCACAACAACTTCAGTTCATAGATTAGCTCAAGTAAGATTTGCAAATGGGCATCTCTCAGGGGAATTGTGTTTAATGGCTGAGATAAGCTACTCACATTTATGGTATAGAAGGCCCTGGTATTATTCATATATATCACATTTTTGGGCATTGCCAATGATTATCATTATCTTACCACATCAAGACCAAGACCTCCATGTTCCAAAAACCAACAGCAGTGAATTTGGCAGCAATAGCTTTTAAAGCATCAGATAACGTCTGAATCTGCATAAGTCTAAAATGCTGAGGCAGCTCTTTCTATGTATTGTAGGATAAACTGGTTCCTGTGCATCATCAGTTAATGAGGTGGTTGTTTTTTTCTGAGTTTGAGATTAAAATTTGCTTGCTTCCTCCTTGGCCAACAGAGTCTATTAGGACCTACGTGTTTTAGCATCACAATAGTGCCATGGTAGATGTGGCAAGGCAGAGGGAGCAGAATCAGTAGCAAAGGCAGATGGTTAGTTTAGTAAGCGAAAAGATTACTCAGATCCTTGTGGCAGATTTTTAGTTAAGAGGTTGATAGAGGAGTGGTCTCAAACCTAAGGCCCTAGGGAAGATTCCTGACTTCCTATCACTGTTCAGTTTCTTTGGGAGCTTGTGCACTTTCTTCCCCAAATATGCTAATGCAACCAGGAGCTGAACACTCACCCTGGGAAAAGAAAATTTTGCTGTATTCTTTCTGGCTCATGCATCAGCCCAGAAATAGGGATTCTGTGGATCAAACTGGGTGGAGAAAGAGAAAAAATAGTAGAGAATATCTGGGCCCTCCTGCTCCGCCTCTTTCCCCAGGCTCTGACCCCTCTTCCTGCAGATCCTACCTGGCTCTGCCTCTTCCCCCAAGGTCCCAGCCCCTGCTCTGCCTCTTCACCCCTACCCCCAGATTGAAAAAAACCAGACCTCAGGGCTGTCAAATTTCACCCAGACACACAAGTTGAAACCTGGACTGTCTGGGTGAAAACCGGACAGGTGGCAACCCTACTTAATACAGCTAAATATAAAGTTATACATATAGGAACAAAGAACATAGGCCATGCAGACAGGATGGAGGATTTTAGCCTGAGAAGCCACAACTCTAAAAAGGACTTGTGGGGTAATCTGTTGAACATGAGCTCACAGTGCGATGGTGTGGCCAAAAGGGATAATGTGATTCCTGGATGTATGAAAAGGGGAATCTTGAGTAGGAGGATAGAGGTTATATTTTCTGTGTATTTGGCACTGATGCAACTAGTACTGGAATACTGTGTCTAGTTCTGCTGTCCACAGTTCAATAATGTTGATAAATTGGAAAGGGTTCAGAGAACTTGTTTTACAGATAGATGTTGAGATAGTGTGGTGGAAATTATTCCCTGACCATTACCTCCTCTGCCTTGTGGCTGGGGCATACTTCACCTAGCAAAGCAAATAACCTGTTTGCATTGTAGGGTGCCAAGGACTCTGAGGAAAAATACTTCCTTGCTAACAAATCAATGGTTACTGGTTCAGTGGGTGTTATCATGATGTGTTGTGCTCCACCATACAGTGGCTGTCTGGTGTCATTCTCACAGGCCAACATAATTCAGATGACCTGCAAATAAAGAAGTAGAAGAGAAGTTGACTACAGCACCAGCCTGGATCCTATGCTATAGCTGTTCAGGAAGCATCATCACAACCTCTGTGACGGCCTTATGAGCAGTTCAGTCCCATTATTTTGTAGGTAACATCACTCAGACTCAACTTGGTGCCTTCTGTGGTATCTGAATCTATTTTGTGTGTGGGGAAGATAAATGCTTGTGTTTTAGCCCAAGCTGCTTGATAAGGCTCTTGAGGTGTGGGCCACAACATGAGCAATAATTCATGTCACTCTAAGCTGTTCAAAGCCAAATGGAGAATGTTGAAGGACATTGTTTGAACTGAAAAATTCATGTGTGGTGGATGGTGAACAAGATCAAAATGAATATGATGGACACGGTTAATGGACATTTTTCACACACACACTCACCCAGCTACATCAATAGAGGTCAGAAAACTAGAAATCAGTAAATGTAGTAACTGTACTTTATAGATATACAGCAATATTTTCTCTATCTAATGTATAGGAAATGATGGAATATTTAACAGCATTCCCCCACCCCCATCCCAAGTGCACTCCTCACATCTGGAAGCGAGCTCCTCATGGACACTAGCACCTGTGGCTGAATTAGCATTTCAGCATCCCCTCTCCCCATGAGAAACAAACAACTCTTTAAGATGGGTCCATGAACAGCCACAATCAAGAGCTGTGCTGTAAGGGAGTAGAAGTGGTGCTGGGACACAGGGATCACAGGCTCTGAGGATGGATCTGTGGCTCTTTCAGTGGATGAGTGCGGGTGCCCCTCTTCCCTTTCTGCATACAGAACGATTTGGAGAAAGCTCCTAGATGATATCCTTTAGCATTTCCTCTTCTTTATCCCCTCCTACAGACCATCTAGACCAGGGATCGGCAACCTTTGGCATGCGGCCCGTCAGGGAAATCCGCTGGTGGGCCGGGATGGTTTGTTTACCTGCAGTGTCCGCAGATTCAGCTGACCGCAGCTCCCACTGGCCACAGTTCGCCGTTCCAGGCCAATGGAGGCTGCGGGAAGCAGCAGCCAGCACATCCCTCGGCCCACGTCACTTCCTGCAGCCCCCATTGGCCTGGAACGGCGAACCGCGGTCAGTGGGAGATTTGATCTGCAGAACCTGCGGATGCTGCAGGTAAACAAACCGTCCCCGCCCATCAGCAGATTTCCCTGACGGGCTGTGTGCCAAAGTTTGCCGATCCCTGATCTAGACCGTGGTGTATGTGTGAAGAAGAGGGAATTGAATGTAAAGTCTGTTAAAGTCAATAAATCTATTATGTCTCTTTCTTCCTCCCTCGGTAAGGAAGGAATCCATATATTTTTATTCCTGGTTGTCCATGTACGTAGCCAAATATTTTTCTTTTTTATGAAAAAAAAAAAAGACAACTATCCAGTTATCCTACTGCTACCTTGTTTCTCTCTGCAGTGGTACCCACCCTTATTCTGGGAGTTTCAATGCTGCAATGATTTTGGTCAGGCACTACTCCTGTTTGTAAAGGTCATCTAATCATGGTCCAGAAACCTCACCACTTGACCCCACCACACAGATTCAGAATATTAAATATGCAAAGGAGCACTTGGTATTGATTGTTTGTGAAAACCCATAGGCTCAAATAGGTTTGTAACTTACCAAAGGCATATAATCTGCTCATGGACAATTTGTAAACCAAAACCAATGGATAAATTGTGCACAACAAAGAGCTCAATCAGCTTTAGTTATAACATCTGCTGGGATTTATGAGACAATGCTTATGGCATAGATGCATAATTTATGACAGAAATGATTTTCTGTTTCTATATTGAAACTCTGTTATTTGTGTGACTATCTAAAAATTAAAGGAATGTAACCGGGGGGCGGGGGGCAGGGAGGGAAGGGGGAGTAGGGGGGAAGCAATTACAGAGCTTGAGAGAAGGAAAAGTTGTTGAAATGACCACATATTCCCAGTGCAGTTGAGATAGTGGTTTATTTAAAAATCAAAACATCTGAATCTTGTTTTCTGGTTGGACATTGTCAGCAAATTATATTGAAACTGGTTCTAAAAGTTTAAAAAGAAAATGTGGGGAAAAATACTTCAGAAAGAGCAGGGACATTTTAGGCTAAATATAGGCTATACTGGGCAACCTTTACATTGTTGAGCAGATACTCACATGGGTAGGCATATTGAATTTGGTGAGTAAACTAATGTGAATACACCCCAATAACATAAGCATTAGTGAGGTCCTATCAGATGCGCATCAGCGTATGCAGAACTCTACTGATTAAAATAAAATTTACTATGGTCCAGTTTTGCTTCCAAACCACCCTTAATCAGGTTGAATGAGTATAAGGTGTAGCTCAGCAGTGGCAAAATCAGGTCCTAAATCCTAAGAATAGGGAGGCTTTTTCCATACATGAGCAGATGAATGGAATTTCAGTGCTTCTTTAAGTGTTTCTCCAGAAACTTGTAAAATCCTTCAGAATTCACATTACATGAAAAAATAAGACTTGAGGCAGCGGACCCATGTTATGCCCTGTTTTACAGTTCTATACATGTTCAGTGGTTCTGAGCAAGGTATATATCCAGACAGAATTTGGCCCATTGATAAAAAAATTCAGGTGAAATCCTGACTCCACTGAAATCAATGGGAGTTTTGTAATGACTTAAGTCAGGATTTGACCTTAGGAATGTGAGATACAAAATCACTTAAATATTAATGAAGAATGTATCTGTGCAGGGAAATATAGAATCATGATGCACATTCAGGCATAATTTACAAATACAACCATTCATTCTTCTTAAAGTATTATTACAAAAAATTGCAGTTTATTGGGGTAGTATTATTCAGTATTATTTAGTATCTTGCTCCTATTCAAATTATTGGAAAAACTCCCACTGAGTTGACTGATGCAGAATCAAGCCTTTGGTTTCCAACCACTTCAGAAAGTTTTAATTCAAAATATGCTCGCTTGAAATAGGTATCAAACTGCATACAAGTTTGGATATATATCACATGGGATTAGCAAAATATAGTGAGATAATGTTATAAAGTTCAAATATGACAGAATACAATTTGTCAAAACAAAAACCTCTTTTTTTGAGTCAGAATTGTATTAAAAATAAACTTCAGTTTCAAATATTTGTATTTGAAAAAGTGGGACATTTTAATGGCAACAGCTTATTAGTTTAAGAGCTTTAGCAAAAATGAGAATATTTTGGAATACAATTTTCCTTTATCCTGCCCAGGAGATATTGCATACTGGGAAATGTTCTCATAATATTCTAAGCCCTCTTTCTTTCTAAAGTTACTGAGTGCCCAGAATTACACATTGTTTGCAGTGTTGTTGTGGCTGTGTTGGTCCTAGGATATGAGACAAGGTGGGTGAGGTAATATCTTTTATTCGACCAACTTCTACCAGTGAAAGAGACAAGCTTTTGAGCTTAAACAGCCCAGGCTTGAAGAAGAGCTCTGTGTAAGCTATAAAGCTTGTTTCTTTCACGAGCAAAAGTTGGTCGAATAAAAGATATTACTTCACCCATCTTTTCTCCATAATGACTCATGTTTTTCTAATATCAGCAGCATATTAATTCAGAAGTTAGGGTTATGAAAAGGAAAAAAGCAGATAATCCGTACTTCATGGTAAAACAAGACATGCTTGGTTGTAAACATATCAGATCAAATCAAATATTCATTTTTTACATAGTTTGTTCAATTTATTAATAATATTTTATATATATTTATGGCTTTGAGCAAAGACAAAAGAAAAAAATCTAACTCGTCCCTGATCATACAGTCATTGTAAGAATCAGTTAAACTATTGTCTTCCCAGCAGCAGTAAGATCCAACTTTTTCGTTAATACATTTCATCCTGTACAGATGTGAGATTCCATACATATGGGCTTATTTATGTACAGAGAAAATAGGTCAATTCTGGAACTAGCAATGAACATTTATATTACAGGAATGTGAGTCATTTGTTTCTTAACCTAAGTATATATACATTCATACATATATATATATATATATAATGTATATAATTGTATACCCTGTACCATTTTTATTGAATTAACATACAAATCCTAGATTTTGTCCACTCTATTACAAAGTCACTAAAAAGATTTTTTTATGGTTTCACTGAAAGACCATGTGAGTTAATGTTTCTTCATAGTGCTTAAAATAATATATATATATATATAAAAATATTTCACTACTAACCCCATTATACCTATTAAATGTAAACCTTAAATAGTGTCAAGGATCAGAATATGATCTTAATAAATTGGATCTAATTTATTATAAGTATTAACATAAAATAAGGGACATTGTACTGATAAATAAATGGTCTTGCAGCGTATCCATAATGCTTCAAACATTTTTAACAATTGCTTCCTTGTACACTATTCCTGACCACTCCAATTAATAATGTCAGCAGCATGTTAATGGGATAATTACATTGATTTGTACTGGTGAGTGGGAGCTGGCAAAAATTGTAAAAAGTTTTATTTTTTTAAAATTTGATGTACCCAATTAAGTAAAAAGGCATAACAGGCAGCATGGGTTCAAGATCTGTTAGCCTTAGACAATTTACTTGGCTCTCACGTATATGTGGATGTACTGCAATACGTAGTTTGTGATGTTATTTAATTCTATCACTGATCATTAAGGCCAGCATTAATGGCAAAAACGCCTCCTCTGAATTCATTCCTTTCACATGGTTAGCTTGCTTTTTCTTAAGGAATATGATATATGCTTTGTATTATAGTTAATAATGCTGTTTTATCAATAAAAGTTTAATTATGACATATTCAGTTTCAATTTCTATTTTACTGTGACACATCAGGCACAAATGATTATTAAAGAACTTCTTTTGTGGAAATGCTGTCTAATCACAAGATAATGTGAAGATCTGAGCAAACGAAAGAAAACGTTCACAAAACAGTATGCTTTAACCCTGCTTTCTGTCACCTTTTCCCTTCTATTTTTAAAGACTTTAAAAAAATAAACCTCATATCTATGGGCTATGTTTGACACTACATGCCATAGGATATACTATCCATTTAATTACAATATACACAGACCAAATCGTGCAATCCCAGACAGACTTGATGCTATATTCTATTTATTTCTTTTAAATTAACACCACAGTCAACTATAAAACTACAGTGAAGACACAGAAAGCACCTGAAAATCTAAATTAAGCTGTGGTTTACGAATAATCCTTTAAATGAAAAACCTCACTTCTAGCCTTAAAACAGAGATTCAAAGTCAGCATTATAGGAAATTTTAAGGTAGACACAATTAATGAATGTTTATCATTTTCTAAAGACAAAGAGATACTGTAAGCCTTTTCCTACAATGGCTGACTGAACTTATATTGGTTTTTTTTAATTTATTTTTAAAAAGCATGCATGGAATATTTTCAGATGTTGTTTAGGGCAAGGAGGAAAAGTGATGGCATTGGTGAAGTACAAGCAGTTTGCAGGATCAAGCGTACAATTTTGCATAAAAACAGTGCATGTAAAAGTAACATTGCCATTGTAGGTTGCCATTGCATTACAATTTAACAGTTGTGTTGCTCTTAGATTTAATACATTTTAAAACGGTAAGTTAGGAAGTGAAGAGCTGAAACTAAATTCCTAAACAAAGACCTTGCAATGATACACCACACAGCAGCTATTTTTGTTTGGGTCTAAAAAGTTTTTTACAATGACAATATTTATAGTTTTCATAAAAGTCTTTTGCAATATGAAGATAGAAGTCCACCCAGTTTTCTGAAATAACAGAATGATTTACATGTTTTGAGATTACAATTATCCAGAGCAATGATAATGCTAGTTCTTCTACTGCAGACAGCTGGAGTATATTTCTTCTTCAATCTAATTCTCAATGGAAAGCACTAAAATGAAATTTGGACCAATAAAATGGGAGATTATGATTGATTTTTCATGATAAATGATTTACAATTTTTATACAGAAATGCAATTAATGAAAGTTAAAAGTTATTATTCAATAGGTGCTATTTCCTAGCTAGCTTGAGGGACATTTTTAAGTTTATTTCCTGGAATAAATAATACTGTCATTTAACATATAAAGTGTATTATCATTCGGTTGTTTTTGTCTCTCCTCTCCCACCCCCACCCCCGAAATAGGACATCTCTTCAGAAGTAGAGAAATATGCTAGATTAATTTTAAAGTCAACACACATTAAAAATAAATAATATTACAACAAAATTTAGCCTCCTTTAATGAAAAAAAGACAAATTCTAACCAAGTCTTTTAAATTCCTTTTTGAATCTATACTTTTTATTCATTATGAAGGGCAGAGCTGTCTAAAATATTTTGTTTCATAGTAGGCTGCCAGGGTCTATCAGGAAACAGGCTAAAATAGTTTCTGGGATGTTCTCAGTTTATTAAAATGTCTCTGCTTTTCACAGTTAACAAGGATCATAAGTTTGAAGCAAATCGCGGTTTGTCTCCTTCTTGGTCTGTGTTTAAGACTGTGGAAGAATCCCTTTGTAGAACAGCTGTTGGTGGTGGGGCCCCTCGGTTAGGAGGAATTGCTCCTGAAGACATCTGACGGAAGAGAGCAACTCTCTGAGGGACAGTGCCTCTGTTCCCAACCTGCATACCTGGACCTTGGACACTAGAAACGGGTTGTGGAATTGAGGCTAGAGACTCTCCCACCGTTGGATGAGGTCTAGAAATCAAAGTGGAAATCTCATGGGGCAAAGAAGGCTGTGAGGCAGAGAGAGGCCTCACTTCTCTTGTCAGGTTAGTGTTGTGAAGGGCTTGTGTACTCTTGTGAACTTCATTTTTCTGCGATGAACTAGGTGTCTGCTGCTGCTGCTGCTGCATCAGTGACAACTGTGAAGCAGTTGGGGATGCATACTGAAAAGTTCGACCTGCCAGAGGGCTCTGTACTGGCGGACTACAGACTGCAGTAGTATAAGAGCAAGGAGAGAGAATGACAGCTTGCTGGGGCATCTGTGTGCTCGGTGTTGGAGAATGCAAGTTTCCATGAGATAGGCTGGTTGCAGTATACACAGGAGGAGACTGTGTCCTGATTCGCGATGATGATGCAGTGGTTGAAGAGCTAGAATTTAGTGCTGGCATTTGCTGTAGACTAACTGGGGCAATAGCCTGCACCATCTCTCTGTCATGTTTTACTATCTGCTTCAAGATCTCATTCTCCTGATTGTTGAAAACTCCAGTATTGAGATCTCTCTGGAACTTCTGCAGGAGAAGTGAATTCTTCTTTCCTTTAGAAAGAAAGGGGTACAAGAGCAGATGGGTTAGCAGGTCTGGTGCCCAGTAACAGATTCTCACACTCACAGTGTGAGTGCATGCAAGGTGTCTTAAGACCATGATAAAACACGAAGTCCATTATCAGTCATGCAGTACAGCTCAAGTCCTGGGTGTCAGACAGCCTACCTAGTAGTGCTGTAATGATCTTCCTAGGGGGTGAGGGATGAAAGAATTCTTCTTTCCTAGCTCTCATACTGCACACACAACCCAGATCAACTGACTCTGCTACACATCCCACATGCTCTGTAGCTGAACTGCCTGTCTTAACAACCTCATACATTGAATGATACGTGAACTTTCTGTAGCAGCATGATACCTCTTTACTTATAATGCACCATTATTATTAAAATTATTCTGAACATGTAACCATGAAAATTTACCAAACAACAGGGGGTGGGAAAAGTGACGAGACTAACTGTAAAAAATTAATCTCTCTCTTTATCAAGCTGTCCTAATTTCCTGAATATAAACTGTTACATAAGTTATAAATATATCTGCCATTTAGCACATTTCCTGGAACTAATTATTAGACATTTGTAACTAGTGACTACCAGACTGAGAGAAGTAATCTCGCTAAATATCTGTGACCTAATATAAACTCACTGCTTATGTGGTACCTGGTTGTGTAATAATGACCACTGTAAATTGAATACCTGGGATCTCTCAAAGGTTATGGTTTGACTAATAACTGTCAGCGTTCTGCCCATCTGTGAAGGTGCGGGCGGGCAATATTTCTCTGTGTGTCAATTGAATCAGACATACAGGAATAACAAAAAAAAAATTGATCTTATTTTTTATATGAGAATTTGTACTATTTTTGTCATCTGTAGATTTCCTATTAATAGAAACTCTATTAAATACTACCATTAATAATATTTATTATTTGTTAAGCATTGACCACATGCTTAGTTCTGTGCAAGACGCAAACAAAGATATGATCCCAGAACAAAAGAGCTTGCAGTATCTTGATTTGCTAACTCAGTGCACCACATTCTCAAAAGCTGGTCTCCCTTTTTATGTCTCAAAAAGGTTTGCACAAATATTGTTAAATGTATTTGCTGAATAAATGTTAGCAAAGGTTTGTTATAAATATTGAATTATTTGCCTGTTTTTCATAGTAAATTTTAAGCAGTGTACACCTTCTTCTATGCTGCTTCTTGTGCCCCTATGACTAACATACTTCAAACTCCCTATAATCTCCACTTGAAGAAACTGTTAAAACTAAATCACTTTGGTGAAGTGTTTAAACTCTAGTGGCAACACCCTACTGAGTGAAAATTCTGTCTCTCTGTTCCGTTAGGGTCTGATCCTGGAAGGTACTTGTGGGAGTTCAAAGTGTCCAGCATCTTGCAGGAGTCACAGATTTTAAAGCGAGAAGGAACCACTGTGACGATCTAGTCTGATCTCCATCATAACAAAGGCCAAATAACTTCTGTATTAACCCCACAACCACTAACTGAACTAGAGCATAACTTTGAGAAACAAACCCAATCTTGATTTAAAGATTTCAAGTGGCGGAGACTCTACCTCATCACTTTGTCTTTCACTTGGACATCTTAGACCTGATTTTCTGAACATCAGCAGATTCCAGCGATTTCAATTCAAGTTGCAGATGCTCAGCACCTTTGGAAATCAAATCCATAGCAACCAGCTTGTGAGGTAAATGAGGGCTTCAAGCAAAGCACAGAGTGGCTTCAACTCCCATTGGCTTTTGTGGGTGTTGAAAGCACTCAGCTCCTCTCAGCATTGGTTTTTTGACTATAAACTATATGGGACAGGGAAATATTATCTATTTTTCACTAACCTATAGCAATGAACAATGTGGTGCATATTAACATCACTATGCATGATTAATAAATAACAATCTTGATACTTAAGGTATAGAAAATAAACCCCAGAACTTCTTGTCTTACCACATTTCTTATTCATAAGTCAACAGAATATTCCTGCAGTGGAAAAGTAAGGTAATTTTTTTTTAAAAAAGGGTTTAATTTTGGAATATTAGATTTACACACAGAAAAAAAGTTAATGTTTTAAGAATAAAGTCAAATTTCAAAGAAAATAATACCTATTCTGTCTAGTCTGTCAATGGCCACCGTTTCAAAGGCCCTTCTCATCATGGGGTACTCCTCTAGAACCTCGTTGAAATTGTCCACGGAGAGGGAATAGAGACGGCAGTACGTATCGGCTCTGACGCTGGCGGTGCGGCGGCCCTTAGTCAAAAGGCAAATCTCTGGGGAAAGGGGAAAAACACACAAACACACACACACAGAGGAAATGAAAAGGTCAGTGAACCATGTGAAACTTCACAGCTAGAAAGTGATTTAGTGCTAACAAATAATAATTCAGTACACAACACCATTTTTGCTGCTGCTGCTCATTAAGGTTCCCGGGGGAATTCTGACAGAGTCTGATTCTCTTCAAGAAACTGAAGGAAATCAATTTGGTTTAAAGGCAATGATTTCTGCTTATTTTTTCTAAATATATACACATAACAATTAGTTAAACTTTTAAATGATTTTTCTTAATATGCCTGAAATAATCTATCCAGTTTCAAACTTATCTTGCTGATCTGACTCATCCAAGTAGTTCTGTTGATGTTAGTAGGAATATTCAGGTGAGTGGACAGACAGGGTCAATATTCCAACAAGTTTGGTAACACAATTTAATGCTTATAATGAAAATAATATCAATGATAATAATAAATTATAATATTATAATAAATAATATTAATAACAGTTATAAGAGATACAACTTCCTAATATTAACATGGGGAAACAGTTGGGATAGTAATTAACATTTTACTACTTTCCCTCTTAAGGCTATATAGTAAATCTAAAGCATCTGTGATAGTAGAGTCATGCTGGATAACAAGAGCCTCAGTCCTGCAACTGGCTCCACATGGGTAGACCCCTGAATCCACAAATGCATGCAGTTGCTGGATAAGGGCCAAAGTTACCTTCAGATACCATACCTGTGCAAGAACATAACAGGGCCCGGCTCAGGCAAGGCTGCCCACTGAAGTCACCAAAAGTGTTCAGTACATACGTGGGTATAGATATTACTCTCACATACGTTAATACTTTAAATTGACACTATAGAAGAATATTGTTAATTTGCAATTTGCTAATATTCATGCCCCAGTCTTTTCCCCCTGCTCAATGAAGATGCGATAGTGAAGTTTTGTAGTACATAATTTGTAATGCTACAGAACATTAACTACTACATATTATATAGCGCTAATTAGGAATTTTTCAACAAAGAATTTTTTGCCAGAAAGTCTAAACCGAAAGTATTCATGGGAAAGGGTCAGTGCTGACAAATTTCCTGGTTTAAATTTTTTTGAAACAAAAAGTTCTGCTTTTTGGGTCAAAATGTCTTTGTTTCAAAATTTAAGCTAATTTACAGTAAAGAAATGTAAAATAAAAAGATTGAAAGTGAAACAAAACATTTAAAAAATTATCAAAATGAAACATTTCAGCTGAGCTGTTCTGACTTTTTCGGAGATTTTTGGTTCGGAAAAATTGTCAAGATTTTTACTGTGTCCCATTTCAGGGCAAGAAAAAAATGTTGAAATCTCAAAACACTCACATTATGGGAAACCTGTTTCCTGCCAGCTATAGTATCATAACAAATGTTAAAAACTAAATTACAAATAGATCATAGAATCATACAATATCAGGGTTGGAAGGGACCTCAGGAGGTCATCTAGTCCAACCCCCTGCTCAAAGCAGGACCAATTCCCAACTAAATCATCCCAGCCAGGGCTTTGTCAAGCCGGGCCTTAAAAACCTCCAAGGAAGGAGACTCCACCAGATGAACAAAGCATATTGGGTAGGATGACCATATTTCCCTATGCTGAATGCAGAATGCCTGGTAAAATTACTGGTATTCAAGTGAGTTCAACAGCAGTCAATCAGAACTATGCAATACAAACAAGTCAAATTAACATCAGGTTGACTGAGCCCCTGTTAAAAAGAAATACTGCATAGTTGGATTCTTTTTATTTACCTGTGGGCTAGGGGAGGGATAGCTCAGTGGTTTGCGCATTGGCCTGCTAAACCCAGGGTTATGAGCTCAATCCTTGAGGGGGCCACTTAGGAATCTAGGGCAAAATCAGTACTTAGTCCTGCTAGTGAAGGCAGTGGGCTGGACTCAATGACCTTTTGGGGTCCCTTCCAGTTCTATGAGATAGGTATATCTCCATATATTATTATTATTACCTTCTTATCTTTAAGGCTTTAGAGTTCACATGGGGAGGGGTGACACACACACATTCCCATATACCTCTCTCACACAGTGGGGAACGACTAACTGACCCAACCCTCCCTGCCCAGCGCTCTCCACCCTCCATGCTGGGCTGGGCCCCCAGGATGGACCTGCCTCTCCAGGTACCTGGCACTGCATCTGCCTGAGGCAATACATGGGTGGGGGGCATGCAGGGTCACATACCCTCCCCCCCCCGCCCCAGATTTCTGCCAGGGTTCACACCAGAATGTGGCCAGCAGCAGCCTTTTGGCACTGGGTGGAGGGAAGGGACAGGAACTGCTTCCAGCAGCAGGGGAGGAAAAGGGGGGGAAGGGATGACCTGGCCCGTGTCTTTGCAGAGCTCATCTCTTCCCCCGCCATCCCCTGTGGCTGGAAGCAGCTTGTCCCTTCCTGCCCGCACAGTGGTGAAAGACAGCTAACACCTCCAGGCTGCTGCTGGCCACAGACATAACCCAGCCACCTCCGGCTACAGTGCGGGCAAGAAGGGGTTAAACTCTAAGGATGCATTGTGCACAAAGGGCCCAGGGAACCTGACTGCAGGGGGCTTCAGCGAACCCAGCCAGAGAGGTGGCCCAGCAGGGGAGGGTGCCTAGGGGACGGAGCAGCTCCACTGTCCCTGGGGGCAGGACCCAGGGTGGGTGGAGGGTGAAGAAGGTGCTAAGCTCCTGCCTGGGGAGGGTTGTTATGGAGCCTGCAGGGTCGGGGCATGAACAGGCTGGAAATTGCTTCCCCCCACTCCAGAGTTTAGTTGAAGGGCAGAGAGGCTTCCGCGTGCCAGCGCTGGGCGGGGCTTTGGCGCACGCAGGGCTTGGCTCCTCCTGGCCAGCGCCCCGGGTCAGAGGGTCTTGGGCTTTCCCGGGGCGCTGACCCAGCCAGAGGCAGTGGGGGAAGGAAGGAGCTGAGCGCTCCGACAAGGGGCTGGTTCTCCGCACAGCACTGGGAACGGGATGGGATATGGAGGAGGAGCAGCAGGGCTGTGGGGGTGAAGGGGCAAAGCAGGGAGAAGACAGCGAGAGGGGGAGGATGCAGATGCGTGGGCAGCAAAGGCGACACTTAACCGGCTGCTGCCTGGCGCCTGCCCACACTCACCAGCCACTGCAGCGTGCAGCCAGTGTCGGCAGCAAACGGGGTGGAGGGTGGGGCCCTGCTGGCCTAGAGCTTAACTATTTCTTCAGTTCCAATTAGTGATTTTAGGTGTTAGACTACAACGAATCTGTAATTCAGCTCTTATGTAGGTTTACTTTAATTACACAATCTTTTTGGACAATTGTTCCCTGGAACATTATAAAACAAATGCTAATCACAGTCCTAATGAGAAATGGCTATTTGAAAGCACTAAACAATGCTACAGACATCAGTTTATTTTTATAGCCCATCTTTTACATAACTGTGATTAACTCAACAGTTTAATTAAATGGGAAAGCCACGATTTGTACTTCGCTATCATGGGACTGCTTCACAGATGGCACCATACAACTCAAAAGTATACGGAAAGTGTTCATAGAATATCAGTGTTGGAAGGGACCTCAGGAGATCATTTAGTCCAACCCCTGCTCAAAGCAGTATAAATCCCCAGACAGGTTTTTTTTTTTAAACCCCAGTTCCCTAAATGGCCCCCTCAAGGATTGAACTCATAACCCTGAGTTTAACAGGCCAATGCTCAAACCAAGTGGATCAATTACAATGCACACGTACCTTTTAAAAAGTCAAAGTAACATATGTAGTAATAAAAGTTTTAAGGTAAAGATGTTTTGAGGATTATGGGCATTCATATTGACTATCTGTAATATTAAAACATATGAACAACAATCCAAGTAAGAGGCTAAATGAGTGATGCTCACCAGTTATCTTCCTACATGTCAGTATTTAAATAAGTAGGTCAGTTTTCAGACTGCTACACAACATACATTTCCAAAGAAGCCTGTACAAACAAAAGTACATCTATATCTGCACCATGTAAAACTGAGTGGAAAATATGTGGACTTACAAATCTAGGTCCGCAAGCAGAATTTCCTGAAATAATGCATAAATGCAACAGACTTTCTGGACAGGCACTTCTAGATGCCCAAATGATAGAGCTAAGAAAAATTAAATAGGGATGAAATAAATGAGTTGGCCCATATTAAATGACTCCTTAGTAGTTTGGATTAGCACAAGGAAGATCTCTGCAAGGAGCAGTGAGTAGGAAAACAATAAGAGAGTAAGGGGCAAACTGACTCCTAGAAATAGCCAGTGCTAGCTAGCAGTGGCTAAAAGGGTAAGTTATTGACCTGTAACTGAAGGTTCTTTGAGATTTGGGGTCCCATTGTAGTTTATGCATGTGCACTATGTGCCCAGAGCCGGAGAATTTGAAAGTCATGTCTGGTGGTCTTTGCGTTCACCCTGTGTCTCCATCCAACTGGATAAAGGGTGGGGCGGACTGACTGCCTCTACAGTTCCTTCTCTACCACAAATCAGATGGAGCTGAAGCAGAGGGGAAGGAGAACATAAGAACATAAGTGATCTCTCTGCTGCCATCCATCTCCACCCTCTGACAAACAGAGGCTAGGGACACCATTCCTTACCCATCCTGGCTAATAGCCATTAATGGACTTAACCTCCATGAATTTATCTAGTTCTCTTTTAAACCATTATAGTCCTAGCCTTCACAACCTCCTCAGGCAAGGAGTTCCACAGGTTGACTGCGCGCTGTGTGAAGAACTTCCTTTTATTTGTTTTAAACCTGCTGCCCGTTAATTTCATTTGGTGGCCCCTAGTTCTTATATTATGGGAACAAGTAAATAACGTTTCCTTATTCACTTTCTCCACACCACTCATGATTTTATATACCTCTATCATATCCCCCCTTAGTCTCCTCTTTTCCAAGCTGAAAATTCCTAGCCTTTTTAATCTCTCCTCATATGGGACCCATTCCAAACCCCTAATCATTTTAGTTGCCCTTCTCTGAACCTTTTCTAATGCCAGTATATCTTTTTTGAGATGAGGAGACCACATCTGTACGCAGTATTCAAGATGTGGGCATACTATGGATTTATATAAGGGCAATAAGATATTATCCATCTTATTCTCTATCCGCTTTTTAATGATTCCTAACATCCTGTTTCCTTTTTTGACTGCCGCTGCACACTGCGTGGATGTCTTCAGAGAACTATCCATGATGATGCCAAGATCTCTTTCCTGATTTGTTGTAGCTAAATTAGCCCCCGTCATATTGTATATATAGTTGGGGTTATTTTTTTTCCAATGTGCATTACTTTACATTTAGCCACATTAAATTTCATTTGCCATTTTGTTGTCCAATCACTTAGTTTTATGAGATCTTTTTGAAGTTCTTCACAGTCTACTTTGGTCTTAACTATCTTGAGCAGTTTAGTATCGTCTGCAAACTTTGCCACCTCACTGTTTACCCCTTTCTCCAGATTATTTATGAATAAGTTGAATAGGATTGGTCCGAGGACTGACCCTTGGGGAACACCACTAGTTACCCCTCTCCATTCTGAAAATTTACCATTTATTCCTACCCTTTGTTCCCTGTCTTTTAACCAGTTCTCAATCCATGAAAGGACTTTCCCTCTTATCCAATGACAACTTAATTTACGTAAGAGCCTTTGGTGAGGGACCTGGTCAAAGGCTTTCTGGAAATCTAAGTACACTATGTCCACTGGATCCCCCTGTCCACATGTTTGTTGACCCCTTCAAAGAACTCTAATAGATTAGTAAGACCCGATTTCCCTTTACAGAAACCATGTTGACTTTTGCCCAACAATTTATGTTCTTCTATGTGTCTGACAATTTTATTCTTTACTATTGTTTCAACTAATTTACCCAGTACTGACATTAGACTTACCGGTCTGTAATTGCCGGGATCACCTCTAGAGCCCTTTTTAAAATATTGGCGTTACATTAACTATCTTCCAGTCATTGGGTACAGAAGCTGATTTAAAGGACAGGTTACAAACCATAGTTAATACTTCTGCAATTTCACATTTGAGTTCTTTCAGAACTCTTGGTGAATGCTATCTGGACCCGGTGACTTGTTACTGTTAAGTTTATCAATTAATTCCAAAACCTCCTCTAACGACGCTTCAATATGTGATAATTCCTCAGATTTGTCACCTAAAAAGGACGGCTTGGGTTTGGGAATCTCCCTAACATCCTCAGCCAGGAACACTGAAGCAAAGAATTAATTTAGTTTCTCTGTAATGACTTTATCGTCTTTAAGTGCTCTTTTGTATCTCGATCGTCCAGGGGCCCCACTGGTTATTTAGCAGGCTTCCTATTTCTGATGTACTTAAAAAACATTTTGTTATTACCTTTTGAGTTTTTGGCTAGCTGTTCTTCAAACTCCTTTTTGGCTTTTCTTATTACATTTTTACACTTAATTTGGCAATGTTTATGCTCCTTTCTATTTACCTCACTAGGATTTGACTTCCACTTCTTAAAAGACGCCTTTTTATCGCTCACTGCTTCTTTTACTTGGTTAAGCCACAGTGGCTCTTTTTTAGTTCTTTTACTGTGTTTTTTAATTTGGGGTATACATTTAAGTTGCGCCTCTATTATGGTGTTTTTGAAAAGTGTCCACTCTAGTCACTGTACCTTTTAATTTCTGCTTAACTAACCTCCTCATTTTTGCACAGTTCCCCTTTCTGAAATTAAATGCCATAGTGTTGGGCTGCTGAGGTGTTCTTCCCACCACAAGAATGTTAAATGGTTATTATATTATGGTCACTATTTCCAAGAGGTTCTGTTATAGTTACCTCTTGGACCAGATCCTGTGCTCCACTCAGGACTAAATCGAGAATTGCCTCTCCCCTTGTGGGTTCCTGTACCAGCTGCTCCAAGAAGCAGTCATTTAAAGTATCGAGAAATTTTGTCTCTGCATTTCGTCCTGAGGTGACATGTACCCAGTCAATATGGGGATAATTGAAATCCCCCACTATTATTGAGTTCTTTATTTTGATAGCCTCTCTAATCTCCCTTAGCATTTCATAGTCACTATCACTGTCCTGGTCAAGTGGTCAATAATAGATCCCTACTGTTATATTCTTATTAGAGCATGGAATTACTATCCATAGAGATTCTATGGAACATGTGGATTCATTTAAGATTTTTACTTCATTTGATTCTACATTTTCTTTCACATATAGTGCCACTCCCCCTCCCCCCCGCACGACCTGTTCTGTCCTTGCGATATATTTTGTACCCCAGAATGATTGTGTCCTATTGATTGTCCTCACTCCACCAGGTTTCTGGTATGCCTATTATATCAATATCCTCCTTTAACACGAGGCACTCTAGTTCACCCATCTTATTATTTAGGAGGGCGGATAGTAGACTACAGATTGAAACCACACATCTCAAGGACCCTCCAGTTTCAGGTCAGTAACTTCCTTTTCTTCTTTGAGTGATGTCCCTATTGTATCCCACCATGGGTGACTGACAAGCAATACCTAAGTAGGAGGAGGGCGCGAGGATGTAGACTGTAGGGCTGAGCGAAGGACCGCCATCCCAAAGGCGGCATCAGCAGAGGAGTCCCGTACCGGGACATGTTTTGCAAACATGTGAATGGAGCCCCACATGGCTGTCTTACAGATGTCAAGGAGGGGAACATCCTTAAGTGATGCCATAGTTGTAGTTTGTGCTCTGGTGGAACGAGCTCTTTCCCCATTTGAGGGAGTGGGGGGTTCGATAGCTGAAAGGAGAGTAGAATGCAGCCAGAGATCCATTTGGAGATCCTATAGGTCAGTGGTTCTTAACCTATTTACCATTGTGGGCCGCATATACAGCTATCTATGTGTTATATGGGCTGCATCCACACACTATATATACTACCTGTACATCTAAAAAAACAAGGTTTAGTATTTGTTATATGACAGCAATACGATTCAAATCAATATAGTACCTTTCATTTCAACATGGGCATATGTCTACCAAGAGCATTTTAAATTAGCAGAATAAGTGAAAACATAACTGTTACAATTAATTAATTTATGGTAAGGGTGGCATTGCATGGTATATTGCACCTACTGCTCTAGGTGGAGATGATATGCCCCCTAATTCTTTCTGCTATAGCAACAAATAGTCTTGGGGATTTCCTGATTGGTTTTGTTCTTTTCAGGTAAAAGAGTAAGGCCCGCTGAACATCGAAGGAATGGAGTCTTCATTTTTCTGCAGATGCATGCAGTTTTGGGAAGAACACTGGTAAGTGAATGGATTGGTTAAGGTGAAATCCTGAAAATACTTTAGGGGTGAATTTGGGATGTAGAAGCAAAGAAACCTTGTTCTTATGGAATGTAGTGTAAGGAGGATCTGCCATCATTTCTCCATACTTGCCAACCAACCCTTCTAGCTGAGGTGATGGCTACAAGGAAAGTGATCTTCTAGGAAAAGAGAGACATGGAGCAAGAAGCTAAAGGTTCAAAGGGAGGTCCTTTGAATACCAAGAGAACAAGGTTTAAGTACCTCTGGGAAGTAGTCTTCTGAATAGGTGGGAAGGTTCTTATTAGTCCTTTCCAAAATCTATTGTCAGTGGATGTGCAAAGACCGAGTAGTTCTAAGAAGGGGATGGTATGCACTGATTGCTGTCAAGCAGAATCACAAGGAGCTGATGGACAATCCTAATGTCTTCAGAGAGAGGATATAGTCCAGATGAGAGGAATATCTGCAGTTTCTGGGAGAATGCCTCTTTGATGTGCCCAAGAAACAAAACGCCTCCATTTAGCTATGTAACATCTTTTAGCAGAGTCCTTTCTACTATTAGAAAAGATGTCTCACATGGTTGTGGAGTATGAACATTCTAAGAAGGATGCCCATCCAAATACCAATCCCTGAGGTGGAGTGAATGTGGATTGGGGTGCTTGATCTTGCCATTCCACTGAGTCAGGAGTTTGGGAAACATTGGGAGGATGATAGGTGGGTTGGGTGACGTGCATAGGAGGTTGGGAAACCAAAACTGCCTGGAACAGAATTGGGCAATCAGGATGACTCTGTCCTGCTGGATTTTGTGTAGAACTCGTGGCAGGAGCAGTAGCGGAGGGAAGGTATAGTTGAACTGATCTGATCAAGGAAGAAGCAGAGTGTCGGAGTGGCGACCTAGGGCTCCTCTGGAACAATATGTGAGGCATTTCCTGTTTTCTTGAGAGGTGAACAGATCCCTAATTGGGGTTCCTCATAGAGTGAAAGTATTGCATGATACCAAGTCATAGAGCTCCCACTTGTGGTTGACTGCAAAATATCTGTTAGGGGCATCTGCAACCATATTTTGCTTCCCTGGAAGGGAGGCTGCTGACAGGATGATTCAATTGCTGATGCACCAGTTCCACAGGCTGACCGCTTCTGCTCACAGGAAGATGGATCTTGCTCCTTCCTGCTAGTTGATGCAGAAGACAGTCATAACATTGTCTGACATTATAAGGACATGGCGAGAATGGATGAATGGAAGAAACGTCTTGCAACTCCAGGATATTGGTATGCATCCTGGACTCCCAAGGTGTCCAGGTACCTAATGCTATTTGGATTTTCGTGTGGACTCCCCAACTTAATAGGGATGCATTTGTTGTGACACTGTGTACCTCAGAATAGCAACCAGGAACCCCATGTTCACCACTGCGATATGATTATGATGTGTGAGGCATCATTTAATAAGTCTTGATTTGTTGAACATTAATATCCTGTTGAATTATGTGTGTTACCGTTGAATCTGAAGTTATGAAGTGTTGCTATGTGTGTGTTACTAAAATATGTTGTCAGTTGGGAAACATCCACAGTCAGCCTTTCAGTGGCAACAAAGGAGCACCCAGTAAGACAGATTTACATCAGGACCAACCAGACATGTGTTTATGGGCCATTAAAGGGAATCCACTCTCCCAATGGCCATCCCAAAGACTCCTCAGAGAGGGTATGTATGCAATGAAGGTGGCCTAATCCATGTCACAGCAAGGATCTTTTTAGCAGCTGCAAGAAAGTATAAAAAAGGACAGGGACATCAACACTGGGACTCTCTCCTCCATATCTCAAAGGGAATACAGCCTGTGTATTAAGACTATGAGCTGCCTGTAACATCTATTAGGGCAAGAATAGCTCTTTGAGTCAAATCTTGCTTAGTCTGTTAAAGTTAGAATTTAGACTGCGTTTCTATTTTTATTTCTTTTGTAACCAATTTTTATTTCTATGCCTGCTACTTATAATCACTTAAAATCTATCTTTCTGTAGTTAATAAATCTGTTTTATATTTTACCTAAAACAATGTGGTTTTGGTTGACGTGCTTGGGGAATTTCAGATGAGGTTAACAAGAGCCACTACCCTTTGTCAGAGTGGCTAACTAATTAATGAGCTTGCACTGTCCAAGGGAGTCTTGAGCAGTGTAAAACAGTATAGTTCTGGGGTGCATGGCTGGGGAGATTAGCTAGTGCCTCTTTCTGTATGATTCATGAGCGGCTTAGAGACCATTAATACAATTTAGCTGGATGTGAGTCTCCACATGCTTATGGCTGAGTGTTCACAGTGCCTGGAGGGGTTTGCTGTTTGTCACTGGCATAGCATTGTGAGAGACAGCCCAAGCTGGAGAGTTAAGGTGCATAGCGGTCCCATAGTTCCAGTTTGTACCCTGGGGATCCCTTCACATTTGTAATAATGGTTCTTTCCAGAGAAGAAGGGATAAAGGGGATGCCTACATATATCGGGCAAGTATTTGTCCATTTGTAGCAGGAAAGACGCTACCTTGGTTATTATAATGACGTTCATGTAATGGCGGTTTTGAGAGTATACTGACTGCAGCCACATTTGAAGGCAATGAAGGTGGAGCCCTGCAAACAGCGTGGCCTAGGTGCCTGAGGCCATATGACCTCAGAGAAAGACATGTTTTGACTGGTTTTTGAGGGTTGTTTGTGATCTGAGCTATGATATTTTTCATGGGCTGGAATCTGTCCTGGGGCAGGTACGTTCTTTCAGTGATAGAATTCAAGGTGGCTGTGATGAAGTTCAGAGATTGTATGGGGTTAAGAACAGATTTTTCTGTTTACTCTGACTCCCAGTGAGAAAAGGAGGTGCAGCATCACAGAAGTTGGCACATAGGTTTCCTGGTGGGACTTGGCGACAAGGAGCTAGTCATTGAGATAGTGGAAGATAATGAGACAACATCGTCTGATATGAGCTGCTAGTACCAAGAATACATTGGTATAGAATCTGAGGGAGGTGTCTATTCAGAAAGGGAGCACTGTGTGCTGAAAATGGTCAGAGCCCACCATAATCTGAGGAAGCATCCGTGAGTGTGATGAACATCTATGTGAAAGTAGGCATCTTTCATGTTGAGAGCTATATACTACATGCCCTTTTCTAAAGATGGGATTATAGATGCGAATGTGAACATGCAAAATCTGAGCTTGCGAATGAAGCAGTTGAGATGGCAAAGGTCGAGGATTGGTCTCCAACTGCTCTTCTTTTTGGGTACCAGGAAATAAGTCAAGTAAAACCCACTGACTTGGTATTGAGGAAGGATGTGTTGTATAGCTCCTTGCTGTAATAGGGAGTTCACCTCTTGTTTGAGGATACGCTTGTGAGAGCAGTCCCCAAAGGTTCACTGGGTGGTTAGGAATCTCCCAATGAAGAGAATACTGATTCCGGTTCCAGTAGCAATACCGTCAGTGCCGTTGGAGGGGACTTGTATTCTCTGTATGGAACGGGCAACAAACTCCATCCAGAGAAAATACTTTGTGGAGTGGCAACGGATTCAGATCTCCCTGGTGTAAAAGCGGTTCTACTTGTTCAAACCCCTGGAGCTGAAGAGGGTGCCTGAAGCTGATGGCAATTGGACTTGTCAATGCCAATGGATCCTGGGGTTTGGAGGTGCTGAGGATGACGGTACTGATGGATCACAGTCTTGTACTGATGTAGCCCAGTGCTTATGGGCTTTCTTGTTGTGCCTCTGGGACTTAGGATATGCTAAGTCTTCACAGGCCGAGCTGATGGGCTTGCTTAGAGCCGAATCTGACTTCTTTGAAGTGGATTTAGAGGAAGACTTGGGGTACGTCTACACTACCTGCCGGATTGGCGGGTAGTGATTGATGTATCGGGGATCGATTTATCGCGTGTAGTGTAGATGCGATAAATCGATCCCCGATCACTCTCCCGTCGACTGCTGAACTCCAGCTCGGCAAGAGGCGAACGTTGATCCTGCACCGCGAGGACGCGAAGCAAGTGATTCTAAGTCCATCTAAGATACGTCGACTTCAGCTACGCTATTCTTGTAGCTGAAGTTGAGTATCTTAGATCGATCTCTCCCCCCCTCCTCCAGTGTAGACCAAGCCTGAGTCTCATGCTTCTGAGAGTGCTTCCAGGATTCCCAACGACATCCCAACAGAGAGTATGTGGGGTTGAATCTCCTGCTCCAGAGTCAGATTTTGCAGCAGAAGGTGCACTCCTTACTGAATTAGACCAACAAACAACAGGATTCCATGGCCTGGGTCTGATCTGGGCCCTTCTGGCGTTCTCCATGAGGTATTTGCAGAGACAAAGTTCCTGCCCTTCTTGGGTATGGCTGGGGAATGATGGGCAGATACTGCACCTCACAGTGATGTGGGCTTCCCCAAGGTAATACAAGCAGCACGATGGTCATTGCTGACTCAGAAGGTATGCAGGCACAAAGTGAAGAGTTTGAAGCCCAGAGTCCAGGGCATAGTCTAGTACTCGAACGGAGTACAGGGCTGGGGGGAGTTCCCCTGAGAGACTAAATCTAAATATTAATAAATCCATAAAACATTAAAATATAGACTGTAAAAACTGTAAAACCTATTTACAAAACTAAACCTAATTCTTATTTTGTAGGATGAAGTCGAAGCTACGGACACTGGAGGTTCCCACCCGGACCATGAGGCGGTGAGAAAGACCTTGAGAGGTGGTTGGTCTGCCCCACCCTTTATCCCCTTGGCACGAGGCACTGATGCACGGACCAACAGGCACTACTTTCAAATGGTCCGGCTCCAGGTGCATGGTGCTCACACGCGACCCACAGTGGAATACAATAGGGACCATCACTCAAAGAAGAACTTAGGACTTTGCAGAGGTATACATATAGGTATTGACCCAGCACCACTGAAATCAGTGGGACTTTTACTATTGATTTTAGTGGGAAGATGATCATGGCCGTAGTTAATTGTATCAACGTGCCACCTTTGATGTTAACATTTTTTGCCATTTTCTGCCCAATGCCCTTACAGAAAATTATTGTGAAGGTGGTGGCAATCCAACTCCAGCATCATGCATAGGAGCCATTGCTTAAAACCAGTGAATAAAAGTTAATGCTCTTTGGTGAATGAGGAGGGAGACAGACTAGATGCCATAACAGGGCTTTTCTATCTCCAGTTGTATGGTCCTATGAAAAAGTGTGGCACCATTCTCTTTTCAAGAAGCAGTAAAGCCTAGCGGACACAGTGGCACCTATCCAGTTATTGTCACTTCATTTCCTATATAAATTACACTCAGAATATAATTACTCAACTTGCAATGTCACATTAACATTTGATTAGAGATTGAAAATAAAGTCAAATTAGCAACATAACAGTGTGCAGTTGCCTTGAAGCAATAATTTGGTGACAAAGAGATGAATTATGCTGATACAAGAAAGAGAAATGAGTCAAATGGTTAGTTGGCACTTTAGATGAATGTGATCTGGCCCTGTTCATTATATCAGACACTGCCCTAGCTTAGGGATGGGCTAGAATAGTAGTTTTAAAAAAAGAAACATCCAACAATTTGGTAGATGGCATGTCAGAAATATGTGCACATACTTCGTTTGGTAGGAGCCAAAGATCAGAAACTGTAGAGGGCTCTAGAGGCAGATTTTTGCTTTACAGATAACTTTGGTATAGAGATGATTAAGTAAACTGGCTGCTATTTATTCTAATGATGGCTCTGCATATTAAAATAAAGTACTACTGGTTGGAAGATGCTACATGGATTTCCAAATCTGCTACGTATTTGTGAGCTAAAGAACTTTGAATAAAGTCCTGCTCAGTCTTTTGTTGTCTGCTACAGAATCCAGATTGCAGGATATAATGAACAGTGTCCTTCCAGCTGAGGAAAGCTGACTACTGCTCCAATTTCTCAGCAGGGAGCTGGTGTTTCTTCATGTACTAGGTATATTACATTGTTGTCTAAATAGGCAAGCCACTATTTAGGCCATATGGCAGCTTTCATCAGCTGAAGGAGGAAAGAGAATCACAGCAATCTAAATGTTTTGGACAGGCAATCTAATCTTTTCATTTTTTGTTAGGTGAAATGGACATGATATTAGCATGCTGGTGTTATTTTTTTTTTTTTTATATTTCTAAATGCATCAAGAAATAATTAAACTATTACCAATGGGGCTTTAATGCTTAACGGAGGAGTTTTCTGCTCCTCAACTTTATGGCAATTATCTGCAAGCCAAGGATTTTCCCTCCCTACTAGTAAAAGACTGGATAAAGGATTCAGTCATCAACTTTCCTAATACACCGTTCACAGAACTGGAAATACAATTTCGCACTCCTGGGTCCATTGTAAACTTTATCCACTATTATTCTTCTAGTTCAGAAGTCAGTGGGAATTAGATTTTCACTCAGCTATCTCCAAAACAGAAAGGGAGAGAAAATGTTTTATATGATAAGGTTTGGTTTCTTGAATGTTGGGCTTCAGTATTTCTGTCTCTATTTTTTTAATTCCCTGCAAACCTCGAGTAGGACCTACCTTATAATGTCATCCATTTCTCACTGGGGCATAAACTGTAAAACCATGAAAGATTCTGTACTTTACTTTAGGTCTTTTTGAATAGACTACACACTATAGTGTCAGCCATGAGTATCCAGATTACAATCTGAATGTAGCTGAGGCAGTCTAAATGAGTACTGGTTTCCATTCTCTACAAAAGTATGCTGTGCTACGCAGCTGTTCAGATTTTTGATTCATGAACAGCTGGCAGCAAAACTGAAACTGATGTTGCAAAATGATCTTGACATTCTGTTGTGATAAATGAAAGACATCCCTCCCAATCCAGTGTTATAAGAGCCAGTAGGGATTAAAGGACCATGTGATATCTGACTAAATGAATCACTTGCACATCAACAAAATTTAAAATGCAAACAAATCTCAAAGAGAAGATGTATTTTTACAGAAAAGAAAAGAAATTTAAAAAGAAAGGAAAAGGAATACAATACTGCTATCTTCCAAACCAGAGTTTTTGTCAGGAAGGCTATCAGCATTGGAGCATGTGGGAATACATATTGAGGAGTTGTGAAAGCTTTAGCTTAACAGACGTGCAGTTCACCAGGGAAAGCCTAGAATGTGTAAAGTGCTTTGTATTATGATTATGATTATTAAAAGGGACGCTGGCCATTATCAATTATAATTAAGGATGCAAAACAATTTCCATTCTAGCCTCATTTTGAGACACCCATAACTTTCTGAATATTCTATCTAAATCTAATTTACATTTCACCATTTATGCTGCAGCTTTATTTTGTGTATTTCACTCAACTTAAACAATGAAAACAGGCCAGTCATTTTTAATTTTGTTTTTGGTCTTTTCCTGGTCAGTTGCACTTTCTGGTTCTCATGTGTGAGTCTCGTAGTGCGTTCATTGTCTGATTTCGCTTTGTTTTTTAAAGCCAAAAATGTTACATTTTGGTGCCAAGAGTTAGGAACTTAAATGTATAGTTAGGTGTATAAGTAAGTGACTTGTATTTTCGGAGATGTGGAGCAACCATATTTGACTTTGCTCCCATTGTTCACAGCTTCTTCTGTTGATGCCCTGCTCAATACCTCTCAAAACCAGGCCACTTACTGAGATGTCTTAGGGTTAGCTTCAGTCTTAGGCAGGCTAGCTTGACAATTTTGTCTTTAGATTGTAAACTCCTCAGGCAACGACTTTGTTTTTCTGCATTTTGTACAAGACTGAGCACAAATATTAAAATACTACTAATAAATAATATTAATTATCAATACAATTATTCTAATTGAAATCAAACATCTAATGAAAACATTTCTGTTTATATTCAATTTTCTTAAATTCTTCTTATACACAATGTAAGGGCCTCCTCGCTCAACTAGGTTTAAACTGCAAAATTCAGATCTGGATCCTGAACACTCAAAAGTTTGGATCTGAGCTTTCCTTTGGCCCATTATAAAGATAGGTGTCACTTGCAAAATCCGATTCTGAGCCCTCTCTTATCCCCAAACTGTAGAGGTGTTCTGATCTTCATTTGTGTCCACTACTAAAACTACTTTTCAATACCACTTCTAGCATGATTTGTACATGTCTGCATAGAAGTGAGGGCCATAATTTGTGCTGAAGAGCATTTGATGTTTATATACTATCGATCTTTAAGATTTGATCTAGTGTGGAAAAAAAAAAGCCTTAAAAAAAATCAGCTGCATGTTTCTGACAATGGCCTGACTTCCATATCCTCTTCCAATAACACAAAGAGGTTACCTGAAAAAAAATCACATAAAGTTGCTACTTCTGGTCCCACGTGTAATGGGTTCCATTTTAAAAAACCACAGCAAAATATGGTATACAATATCACACACAATACAGTGACTAGTCCAAACCAGTCATGTCAACACAATTGCTGTATAGTTTGTTTAAAACTGGAAGTATATTATCAGCAACTGTACACAGACACTACTTTTAAAAATCCAGCCCAATGTAGCTCAATTGAAAACTATATTTATATGCATAAGTTGGTATGAGGACAAAGAATGTCATCAAGAAAAGCATATAAGCATGCGTTTATCTTTAAGTATGTTCATAGTCCTGCTGACTTAAATGGATCTACTTATGTGCTTAAAGTTAAGCATGTGCTTAAATGCTATGCTGGATTGGGGTGTATACCCTGAAAGCATTAATTCTCCAATGCCTTGACATTTATATAGTAATTTGCCCTTGTGTAAAGTGGGTGTAAAACCCTGTCACATCACCCTGCAGAGGTGTAAATGACAAGGTGCAGATCAGTGGATAACCAGGCCCTTAAATGGCAATTTCTTCCTGAGTTTAGAGGTACATTATACTATGATTGCTTAAATGTACCCCAGTAAAAATGTGCTACCTACAGTGCACCCAGAAAAACAGGAGTGACAAAATATAATCTAAAGTGACTCAACATTTCCTGTGGTATTATTTTCCACTGTACTGACCTAAAATATACTGACAGTTACGCTTCTGAAATGGGGAAGAAGTTTATAAATAATAGGTAGATCAAAATAGTTTTGCCTAATTGGTCTTCACCAGGCTGAAGTGAACAGAAGATGCAATTTATTAGATGTTCAAGTATGTTAGGATTACTGTTAAAAAGATGGTCAATAACTTAAGAAAAATAAAATATAAAACCCCCACAGTGTGCCATGAGATACACAGAGAACAGTATTATTGTAAATAACCAGGGGAGAAAGTAAGATGCCATAAATATGTTAATGAATAGTCTATTTTAAGAAAATTAAAATGTCAGCAGGCGCAAAAATCTGTTTTATTTATACTGGTACTACCCTGATACGGTTGTCCAACAGAGTAGGTGGCATTTCTCTGACTTTGAATAAATTGCACAAAATATATTTTGTCTTCTCTCACAAAGCTAGGAACTTGTTCACTGGATACTTAAACTCTGAGCCAGCCCTTCATAAAAATCAGGTATGCATCTCTTTCTGTTAGTCTTATGTCTAGTCCCTGGAAGTTCTCAGAATAAGATGACAGCAAACTGAGATTTTGAGCAATTTATGAACCAATAAAAGGTAAAGTTCACAATCTTGGCCATGTGGCCAGTGGAGAGCCTGAGAAAATAGAAAAGAGGTGTGGAAGGATCAATGTAGGAGAGGAATTAGAAAGACACAGCTGAATAGGTATCTTAATCGGGACACAATCAGCGAACACTTGAACATTTGAAATTTAAGATCCTTTCCAGCTGCAGACACAGAGGACATCATTAAGGAACCCTAAAGGGTTAAAATTATTAATAATGTACCCTGTCAAATGATGTATAGATATGTATCAGACTGCATTCTTTTGTATATCAGTAATTAGAAACTATTTAATGAAGAAACCATTAAAAAGAAACTATAGAGAAAGTTTGAAAGTTTGCTTTGGTTTGAGCTTTTATAGCAATTGGTCAATATCTGATTCCCCTGGGTTCGAAAAGCATATCTGTAAAAAGGACTATAGTTGCTTGGAATGTGTTTCCTGGGATTTGAATAAAGGACAGATTTATATAAACATAGGTAGGGAACCAGATGGAGAGGACACCAGCTAGAGGCAGTTGGCTTGGGGACATAAGGCCTGATCCTGATTCAGTGGGAGTTTTGCCAGTGATTTCAATAAGAGAAGGATCAGGACAATGGTGAGAAAGCAGCCATTTGTCCATGAGCAAGAAAGCAAATAAAACAACAACAGAGCACTGAACTGGCTCTCAGAAGTATCTGTTCTAGTAGGTACTACTTAAGAGGCTATGACTAGAAAAGTATGCTTGAGCTCTCTCTCTCTCTCTCCTAATCCAGAAACATAGATCCCAATCCAGCACATAATTTAAGCATAAAGTTAAAGTTAGGCACATGCTTAAGTACTAGCCCTGATCCAGCATGGCACATAAACACATGCCTAACTTTATGCTTAAGTGATGTGTTGGATCAGGGCTATATAACAAGATTCTTTCCAGTAATTACATATTATCCACCACAACCCTAAATCCTTTTCAGAGTCACTGCTTCCCAGGATAGAGTACCCCATCTTGTAAGTATGGCCTATATTCTTCATTCCTAGATATATAAATTTGCATTTAGTAGCATCAAAACACATTTCTTTGCTTGCACTGAGTTTCCCAAACAATCCCAATGAATCTAAATCAGTGACCTGTCCTCTTCATTATTTACCATTTCCAATTTTTGGTCCATCAGCAAACTTTATCAGTGATGATTTTAATGTTTTCTTCCAAGTCATTGATAAAAATATTAAATAATGTAGGGGCAGGAACCATTCCTTGTGGGACTCCACTGGAAATACCCACTCGATGACAATCTCCACTTACAATTATATTTCGAGATCCATCAGTTAGCCAGTTTTTATCCATTTAATAAGTTAATTTTATATCATTCTAGTTTTTTAATCAAAACGTCAAGTGGTACCAAGTCAAATGCCTTTCTAAGTATGTTAAGAAAATGCTATTACTTCTATTAACCAGATTGGTAATTGAGGCAAAAAATTATATCAATTTAGTTTGACAGAATCTATTTTCCATAAACCCATGTTGATTTGCATTAATTACGTTACCCTCCTTTAATTCTTTATTAATCAAGTCTCGTATCAGCCACGCCATTACTTTGCCCAGGATCAACATCAGGCTGACAGGCCTAAAATTACCTGGGTAATTACTTGGGCTATTGCAGTTACTCTTTTTAAAAATTGGCTCAATATTATATATTGAACATCTGTTGGAAAATAACACAGCAGAGCACAGATTATACAAGTTGGAGATAATTTTTTATTTCAGAAGGTGGAGAAAACTACTAGGGGAGAGACTGTTATAGATTTGATTTTGAGAAATAGGAAGGAACTGGTTGAGAATTTGAAAGTGGACGGCAGCTTGGGTGAAAGTGATCATGAAATGATAGAATTCATAATTCTAAGGAATGGTAGGAGGGAAAACAGCACAATAAAGATAACAGATTTCAAGAAGACAAACTTTAACAAACTCAGGGAATTGGTAGGTAAGATCCCATTGGAAGCAAGTCTAAGGGGAAAACCAGTTCAATAAATTTGGCAATTTTTCAAGAAGACATTATTAAGGGCACAAGAGCAAACTTTTCCATTACGTAGGCAAGAGACTACCCTGGCTTCACCAGGAGATCTTCAATGATCTGAAACTCACAAAAGAGTCCTACAAAAAGTGGAAACAAGGTCAAATTCTGAAGGATGAATATAAACAAACAACACAAGCATGTAGGGATAATATTAGAAATGCTAAGGCACAAAATGAGATTAAAATAAGACAAAGTAGGCCCGTTACTCAATAACAATAACAGAAAATGTGGAAGTGGCAGTAGTGCTAAATGACTTTTTTGTTTCAGTTTTCACCAAAGAGTTTAGTAGCGATTGGACATCTACCATAGAGAACGTAAGCTAGAAAAGTTAGATGTCTTCAAGTCGCCATGCCTTGATGAAATACATCATAGAATACACGAGGAGGTGACTGAAGAGATATCGGAGCCATTAACGATTAGAACATAAGAACAGCCATACTGGGTCAAACCAATGGTCCATCTAGCCCACTATGCTGTCTTTTGACAGTGGCCAATGTCAGATCCATCAGAGGGAATGAACAGAACAGGTAATCATCAAGTGATCCATCCCCTGTCACCTATTCCCAGAGGCTAGGGACACTTCAGAGCATGGTTTTGCGTCCCTGCCCATCTTGGCTAATAGCCATTGATGGACCTATCCTCCATAAGCTTATCTAGTTCTTTTTTAACCCTGTTATAGTTTTGGCCTTCACAACATCCTCTGGCAAAGAGTTCCATAGGTTGACTGTGCATTGTGTGAAGAAATATTTCCTTTTGTTTGTTTTAAACCTGATGCCTACTAATTTCATTTGTGTTATGTGGAGTAAATAACACTTCTTTATTTACTTTGTCCACACCAGTCATGGTTTTATAGACCTCTATCATATCTCCCCTTAATCGTCTCTTTTCCAAGCTGAAAAGTCCCAGTCTTTTTAATCTCTTATCTTCAAAAAGTTATGGGAGAGATTCCAGAGGACTGGAAAACAGCTAATATAGTGCTACTATATAAAAAGGGGAATAAGGACTACCCAGGGAATTACAGACCAGTCAGCTTAACTTTAGCACCCAGATAGAAAATGGAGCAAATAATTAAATAATCAATTTGCAAACACCTAAAAGATAATAAGGTGATAAGTAACAGTCAGCATGGATTTGTCAAGAACAAATTGTGTCAAACTTACCTAATGGCTTTCTTTGACAGAGTAACAAGCCTCGTGGATAGTAGAGAAGCAGTAGATGTGGTATATCTTGGCTTTTGATACTGTCTCGTATTACCTTCTCATAAACAAACTAGGGAAACACAACCTAGATGGAGCTACTCTAAGGTGGCTGCATAGCTAATTGAAAAACCATTCCCAGAGAGTAGTTATCAGTGGTTCACAGTCAAGCTGGAATGGCATATCAAGTAGGAATCAGTCAGGATCCAGTTCTGTTCAATATCTTCATCAATGATTTAGATAATGGCATAGAGAGTACTTATAAAGTTTCCGGATGATACCAAGCTGGGACGGAGAGGGGGAGGTTGCAAGTACTTTGAAGGACAGGATTAAAATTCAAAATGATCTGGACAAACTGGAGAAATAGTCTGAAGTAAATAGGTTGAAATTCAATAAGGACAAATGCAAAGTACTCCACTTAGGAAGGAACAATCAATTGCACAGATTAAAAAAATGGGAAATGACTGCCTAGGAAGAAGTACGGAGGAAAGGGATCTAGGGGCCATTGTGGAGCTAAATATGAGTCAACAGTGCAACACTGTTGCAAAAAAAGCACACATCATTCTCAGATTTATTAGCAGGAGTGTTGTAAGCAAGACACGAGAAGTAATTCTTCCGCTCTACTCTACACTGATACAGCCTCAACTGGAGTATTGTGTCCACTTCTGGGAGCCACATTTCAGGAAAGATGTGGACAAATTGGAGAAAGTCTCAGGGAACAGCAACAAAAATCATTAAAGGTCTAGAAAATGTGAACTATGAGGACAGATTGAAAAAAATGGGTTTGTTTAGTCGAGGGTGACCAGATAGCAAGTGTAAAAAATCGGGACGGGGGTCGGGGGTAATAGGTGCCTATATAAGAAAAAAACCCCAAAATCGGGACATCTGGTCACCCTAGTTTAGTCTGAAGAAGAGACGAGTGAGGTGGGAACATGATAACAGTTTTCAAGTACATAAAAGGTTGTTACATGGAGGAGGGAGAAAAAATGTTCTCCTCTGAGGATAGAACAAGAAGCAATGGGCTTAAATTGCAGCAAGGGAGGTTTAGGTTGGATATTTGGAAAAATTTCCTGTCAGGGTGGTTAAGCACTGGAATATATTGTCTAGGGAGATTGTGGAATCTCCATAACTGGAGTTTTTAAAATGTGAGCAAAACGTATTTCCCCTTCCCTTTATTCTCAGAAACACCAGAGCCCTTTTGCTGAAACTTTTAAAAAAAATACTGAGCCTAAGGCAGACACCAAGTATGGAAAATTTCATTCCAACTGGCTGAAGTTTGGCAAAGTTATAAGCAAGTGAAAATAGAGTCTTTTAATAGGGAAAATGTCAGAAAGCCTTATTTGTAGGCATCACTTTCAGCTCCATCTATAATAATTTTTACAGCCATTGATATAGGACAGAACTTTGAGTTTCTTTTGTTTAAGTTTTGTTCTATGTTTTTGTAACTTGGTTCACGTTTTTTTTGACACACAGCAGGATGTTGGTGTTTCCCTTTTAGGGTATAAGACGTATTCTGGACTTTCACGATATGATACTGTAGTGTCCTCGGGAATGCTGCTGCAATTAGTCAACACAGCATATAGACATGCATTTTTGCTCTTTTGGTCTAGAAGAAGTGTTTTTGACATTTTCAGAAAACAGCTCCTTGCCCATCCACTCTCAGAATCAGGAAATTTTTGGTGCACTGCCTAAGCCTAAAGGAGACCAAGGTTGCTTTACTTCTTCATCTTTCAACCTTTTCTTTCTCCTTAATCTCCACTCTGTAGTAAATACAATTTTGTGACTTGCCTCCAAGCACATGATAGGATAAGCACATGATAGGAAATACAATTTTGTGACTTGCCTCCAAGCACATGATAGGATAAGTCGTCTGTTCAATATCTTCATTAACGACTTAGATATTGGTATAGAAAGTACGATTATTAAGTTTGCGGATGATACCAAACTGGGAGGGATTGCAACTGCTTTGGAGGACAGGGTCATAATTCAAAATGATCTGGACAAATTGGAGAAATGGTCTGAGTTAAACAGGATGAAGTTTAACAAAGATAAATGCAAAGTGCTCCACTTAGGAAGAAAAAATCAGTTTCACACATACAGAATGGGAAGAGACTGTCTAGGAAGGAGTACGGCAGAAAGGGATCTAGGGGTTATAGTGGACCACAAGCTAAATATGAGTCAACAGTGTGATGCTGTTGCAAAAAAAGCAAACGTGATTCTGGGATGTATTAACAGGTGTGTTGTGAGCAAGACACGAGAAGTCATTCTTCCGCTCTACTCTGCTCTGGTTAGGCCTCAGCTGGAGTATTGTGTCCAGTTCTGGGCACCGCATTTCAAGAAAGATGTGGAGAAATTGGAAAGGGTCCAGAGAAGAGCAACAAGAATGATTAAAGGTCTGGAGAACATGACCTATGAAGGAAGGCTGAAAGAATTGGGTTTGTTTAGTTTGGAAAAGAGAAGACTGAGAGGGGACATGATAGCAGTTTTCAGGTATCTAAAAGGGTGTCATAAGGAGGAGGGAGAAAACTTGTTCACCTTAGCCTCTGAGGATAGAACAAGAAGCAATGGGCTTAAACTGCAGCAAGGGAGGTCTAGGTTGGACATTAGGAAAAAGTTCCTAACTGTCAGGGTGGTTAAACATTGGAATAAATTGCCTAGGGAGGTTGTGGAATCCCCATCTCTGGAGATATTTAAGAGTAGGTTAGATAAATGTCTATCAGGGATGGTCTAGACAGTATTGGGTCCTGCCATGCGGGCAGGGGACTGGACTCGATGACCTCTCGAGGTCCCTTCCAGTCCTAGAATCTATGAATCTATGATTCCTTTATTTAACGGATACTGCAAGCACTGGCATAAATCACCTGGAAAGGGCTACTGTGGAGTGACAAGGCCTGCTGGCCAGGACAGTAGGAGAGGTTTCAACATACTTCTGTAAGATGAAATTGGTTAAAGAACTACATGCCCCAGTTCAAACAAGAACTGAGCTAAGTTCACAGCTCTGAGCTTTTCATTTCTGTACATCTAAATGTCACTTGTTAGGCTTTAAATGCAACTAAACAATTCTGAAAGGCTTTTGACATAATTTTTCAATGCTTCATGGGATTCAGCTAAAATTAATACAAAAACTAACTAGCTATGAGCCAGACCTGCAACTCCAGTTGCAGCTAATGATAGCTCCAGGTGCTCAGCACTTCTGAAAATCAGGCCTATTGCTACTATTGTTAGTAGAAGATTCCTATTCTATGAATATCTTATCACAGCTGATATATTTTCATGCTGGTCAGATATTATATGTAAAAAGGTATATCCTCATCCATATGTAAATATTTCATATACTTCCAGTTAAATGGAAATCTGATTTTCATTAGGGTTACCAGTGAATTAAATTTTGGTCCAATTTAATTCATGTTTAGTTCTTATTAACTTACATCTAACAAGGAGCTGTCTAGGCCATTAGAGATGCCAGTCTATGACAGCACATACTTGAACTCTAATCATTGCTGATTGTTAAAAATTAGTGTAAGAGCACTAATACCAGTCTGAAAGCTCCAGGGAGGATATCAGAAAAATCCCATATATTAATGGTCCTTTATCAACTCTCTAACTTTTTTATACATTGGAGTTTATCATGTCGATATACTTTCACATTGGTGTCCAAAAACCCACAACCCTCTTTAAAGAAGATGAATTATGCTTATTTTACCTTAGAAACATTTCAGTCTGTTAAAAATTACTTTGCAAAGTATTGCATTCCTTAGTAATATACAGCACATTACCTAAGAGTGCTCTTAATTCAATGCCACTTTGAAATCAGACAGTTTAATTGAGAATATTACTTTAGGAAATACCTGAGAAAGCTATTAGCTGTAGAGGATAACCCATCACTGAAATGGGAAGCAGTCTCTAAATGTATTATTCAAAAATACTGAAAACACTATTCTCTGCCATAAGAATTCTCTAGGCAACAAATGCTCACTAGACACATTCTAATATCTCTATATGTCTGATATTTGAACGTGTTTTGTTCTAGCACATTCACCCCACATGTTATCATACATTTCCTTATTACTCACCTCCAAAGTAAGAGCCATCTGTCAGCTTCATCTCCTTACTGGATTTAGTGATGACACCAGCGACCCCATGTTGAATGAAATACATCTTTTTACCCACAGCCCCTTCTCGGATAATATAATCGCCGGGTTGGAACACCTCAAAGCGAAGCTTGCTCAGCATGGCTGTCACAAAATTGGGGTCTGCGTTAGCGAAAAGAGGCATTGTGGCAACCAGCTTGCGACAGTTGAAATTGACTATCTCCTAAATGGTAGAGAAACATAATGATAGTAATAGTCAGCAAATAGACATTCTAGAGTGGGTAGGTAAAACCAACAAAAAAAAAAAAAAGAGTGTACACAATAAGACGACTTTTTTTCAGTAGAAATTCTGTGTGTGCTTATTAGACATAACTCTTTCATTTTGTGGCTCGTTTCTAGTCATTTTCATTCCTGTTGCTACTAAAATGGTAAATGAAACAAAAAAACCCCAAACCAAACTAACAAAAACCAAAACAACCACTCAAACTTCCCCACCCCACAAAAGAAGCCACACCACTATTTCTATATCACTGAGGTGAAAGGTAGGTTCTTCATGGGTCTCCTTGTAACTTATTTATTCTCCTTGGCTTTTAAGAAAAATGATGGACAAACAGACACTACATATGAATTACAGCCACTGAAAACTCTGTAAAAAGGGCACAGCTTGCAAAAGAAGATGGAACAAATTCTCTGCTGGCATAACACCAATAAATTGAATGACGTTATACCAGCAGAAAATCTGAACTTTTATTTTTGACATTTGTATCAATGGTATCTATACAACTGCGGCAGCTCTAGGGGTAACACAAATGTACATTATGGACTTCTTCCAAAGCCCATTGAAGTCAATGGAAAGATGTCTTTGGATCAGGAACATCAGATCTGAACTTATGGTAACTAAACATAGAGTTATAGGCCACAATCCTGCAAAGGAATCCATACAGGTGGACCTTTGCATCCACATAGTATCCTGTTGATTTCATGGGACTCCATGAGGGTTTTAAGGGTCCAAGGTAGCAAACCAATTTGCATTAGCAGGGCCATTGGCAGGCATTACATCCAAAGGAGAACACTACAAGATTAAATACGCTACCTGTTTTAAATTTAAATATGTGTCATTCCTGAAAGTGATTGCTAAGACAAATCTTGCAGACCTTACTTTGTCTTACATTAAAAAACTCCCTTGGACAATTCCATGCACTGGGTTTACAAGCTACCACACTGAAGAACATTTCATGAGATTGACTGGTATTGGACATGAAGAGGGATTCCAACAGGACACAGCCCATTGGGTACAGTTAGCAACCAATGTATTAACAGTTTGACACAATGTTATATATGATCATCTGTATATAATTGCACAACTGCATTAAAACACAAAAACATGTAAACGGTGGTACTATTTATATCATGCCAATTGCCTTAGAAAGCTCAATGTTACTTCAGTAACAGCAGGGTATCCTAGGCATTCACTACAGCAAGTACAAGGAGGTTTATAGGTAATGCAGCAAATACTGAGGTAATATCATCTAGGAAGATTTTAAGGGTTCCCACTAGATGGCGCCAATCACAAAGATTGCCTTAGGTTTTACTAGATTTGTGTTACTTGCTCACCGACGAAGAAGCACATGTATGGCACAAGAGTGAGGAGAGAAAATCCAAACTAAAGAATGGATCCTCCACATGAAAAAACTGGAAACTGGAAGAAGAGCACAAGGCAAAACAAGTGTCCCAGTGGCAGGAAGTTATTATTCCCATCAATTTCTTATTCCCCACTAAAAGAAGCCCAGAGCAAATGTACTTCCTTCTCCTACGTCTGGGACAGAGTTATGACATCTTAGGACACTCACTCAGGAGAATGTCACTATGTAATAACAAGGTGAAAATAGTAGGGTCTCTAAGGACAAGGGGACTTTGCCTCTTCAGAAGGAGAACTATAGTCATTCCCTTTGACCTTGGTCTCAACAATTCAATAGCTCTGTGCTATATATGCTTTTCCTTCAGCTTCTTCTTCTTCTTCTTTTGGGTGGGGAGATCAGGGGACAAACAAAATTTACAGGATAACACAGCAGGGAGAAAGAGGAGGAGGGATAGCTCAGTGGTTTGAGCATTGGCCTGCTAAACCCAGAGTTGTGAGTTCAATCCTTGAGGGAGCCACTTAGGGATCTGGGGCAAAATCAGTACTTGGTCCTGCTAGTGAAAGCAGGGGGCTGGACTCCATAACCTTTCAGGGTCCCTTCCAGCTCTATGAGAGAGATATATTTCTATATATATATATAACACAAAGAATGGCTGGAGACTGCAGCTTTGCCTCAGGAAGTGTTGAGTCATTAAATGAAAAATAAGATGTGCAAAAAGTAAAGCTCTAAGGAGTGCAAAATGGGTCTAATTGGTGCAAAAAGGCAGATGGTAAAATCCTGACACCACTAAAATCAATGACAAACCTCAGACAGACTTCAATGGGGCCAGGATTTCAGTTTTATTTGCAAGCTCTTCTTTAAGCAATGGAGAGAAAATACACTCTCCTTTACTCAGTTTTCTTTCTTATTGTCTTAGCTCCCAACCCATGAGTCAGGCTCCCTTACAGGGCATAAGCCCACTGCACAGGGTGGGGCATAGTGATTCTTGCTGCATGTGACTGCTGGAGCCAATTAGTCAGAGGCAATGGTAGTGTAGAAAATAAATAGAAGGAACATCTCACCTCCAAAAACTGACCCTTTCCCTGTGTTTACTCTGATTGGCTCCCATGAAACCAGTGGTAGGAGGAGAGTATAGCAGCAGAGGAAACCAGGAAGGACTGAAGAAGAGACGACAGAGTTGGGGCAATTGCCTTGCTCCCTCTCAAAATACAAAATCATTGCTTATCTTTGGTGGAAGCCAGAGCAACATTAAGGCATATGTCCCAGTCCTAAGGCCTTAGCTCCTGGACTCACATGACATCAGACTCTGAGCTTTCATTTAAAAAAAAAAGCCTCTAGCCCCTGTGTTTGCAAAGAAAAGCTAGAAAATGTGAAGCGAGTGTAAACTGATGCTGTGATGTCCATGTGAGTCTGCAGACAGCCTGAAACAAGAGCTCTGAAAGGTATGATATGTCCAGTTCTTCTCCATGGGGGGCTAGGAATCCAGAATAATTGTTCCCAGGGGTCCTGCTGACACTGCCCATCAGAGGAAGGAGGAGAAGAGTGCAGTGACCCAGCCACCCAAGTAGATACACCCCATATGATGGGTAAGTATTGCAGGGAAAGCCCTGCTGCCTCTCCTGTCTCTCTGAGGGGTGAAGAGACACCCACTTCTTCTCCCTACTGCCACTTCTTAGTGGGGATTAGGGGGTTCCTTGCTACTGTCACTTCTCTCTCTGGAAAGGGAGCACCCTGACATATCCATTCACAGTTGGGGGTGGAGCTATGTCACAAGTGTGCCTGGGACATCAGATTGCCTTAATTTGGCTTTGGCTGAAGCCAGGGAGAAGACAATAGCTGGCAGTTCCTTGTTTGCCTGTCCAATGATTTCAACCAGCCTCCCATCAAGCCATTTGACCCCAGCCTGTTTTCTGTTTCGGTAGCAGCACTGATCTCTTCGGTAAGCACAGGGAGGGAGAGAAAGGAAGCCACCAGGGAAAGAGGGCAAGTTGGGTAGACTTTGTAAGAGAGCTAGAAGAGAGGTGTGGGAACTGGAAGGCCAGGAGAGTGAGAAGATGACAGCGAGCTGGCAGACAGGAAGGGAAGGGGAGAGAGAAATGGATGGAACAGCAGGGAGAAAGAATGAAGATGGAACTCAGTGAGAGAGAGAGATAAGGGATGAGAAATGAGAGAAAAAAGGGGAAAGACAGAAAGAAGAAGGATTGAGGAGAGAGAGAACAGAAGGAGAAACGAAAGTGAATTGTGAGAGGCTGTGAAGTGGGATCTTCAGGGAAGGGGAGGAAAAACCTTGCAAAAAGGCAGGATGGGGTGGGAAGAGAAAGAATTAATAAGAAATCATAGGGGGGGAAAGAGGAAATAAGAAAATTGGAAAGGTGATGGTGAGAAGGAGAGAATGGAGGTGATGGGTGAAATATGGAAATAACTCCAGAGCAAGACATAAAAGAATACAAGGGGGAGCCCATCCATCACATAGAGAGCTCCAACTCCAAAAGAGAGGGAACCACTGTCTACTTGGAAAATACATCTAATCATAATTATAAGTCTTTCTCCTTCTCTGAAAATATATATTTCCTCTCGAGAACTCATCTCTCTATCTACTTCTCTTTCTTGCTACGTATAAGCTATATATACACCCATGTATATATATATATATATATATACACACACACACACACACACAGTTTATGAGGTAAGGCTGTCTTGTGGCTGCTTTGATTTATACAACCACTGCTGTAATAATTTCAGCCATTATTGTTCTAGTGAATGCATTCATTTTATGTGTTTTTATTTCCATACGAACTTGAGCTAAAATACAAAATTCCCTTATTTAAAATGTCGGAAGGTGGAAAATTACCAGAAAGGGAGAGAGAAAAGCATGAAGACTGAGCAACAAAATGACATTTTTAAGTGCTTTGTTTTTCCTTAAATTGTTCTTTTATTTAGATCTGTCAAGGTGACTAATATAGATTTTTTTTGTTGGTCTTAATCACAAGTCATGCAGTAACCTGAAGTTCTTGTATATCATATTACATTTATTGCATCTTGTATTAATTGGGCAAATAGAAACGAGTAAAGATTATGGATGTGGGTTTTATCTAATTGGAAAAGCACTATAAGAAATAGCTTGGTATTTCAAGAAATGGTAAGAACAAACTGAAGGAACAGTACTCAGTCCTGAATTCTGTACGCAGAAAAATCTCTCACAGAAGTTTTTCCCAAGTAAGTTCTTCAGGATAGGACCCAGACTGTGCTACAAGATATGGTACCATCAGGATCAAGCTTCTTGCTCCTCCCCTCCACACCAAAAAACTACCCAACTGAGTGAATTCTTAGGGAGAAAATATTTATATATAAAGTGGTTAAAGAGAAATCAGCACAGAGACAGTCTCAGGATAAGATTTAAATGGGATGGGCACTGGTTTACAGACTGCCCTATTGCACCTTGGATTCCCTGACAGTTTTGTTCAACCTTTGTTGAAATCATCAGATCTTCTTGCTCTGTATGACTTCAATATGCCTGAAGATGATTGATGACCTTTCCAAAGGGCAGTGGTTGCTATGACAATCATGGGACTGTCAGTTTGTTTGGGCCCAGCACATGAAGCTGATCAGACTATATCTTGGTTGTGGTTTGGTTGTTAGAGGGAGATGTACACCAGTGCTCAGTGGATGGAGAACTTCCTTAGGATGACAGGGAGGACATAAGGAGTTGTTCCATGTGGTGCGTAGAGCTGGCATGACTCACTTTACATCACTTGTGCCCCTGTTGGCGGGAGTGGGAGGACTTGCTAGAGCAGGGAAAGAGTGTGACAGAGGCGTGAGATGATGGAGCTGGATTGTGATGTGCTTGGGATGCACTGGAGGGGTCCCTGAGGAAATACTCTAGCTGGGGGAATTTACAGCAACCATTATGCTTTACAAAATTATGCCAGTGACGAGGAGCACTCTGGACAGTTAATGTTCAGTAAGACTTAGAAACTGGGGAAGTTCCAGAATCTAATGTTGTGCCATTATTTTAAAAAGGGTAAATACACCATCTGGGTAATTATATACATCGCTCCCAGTAAAAATAATGAAACGGCTGATATTGAGCTTGATGAATAAAGAATCGAAGGAGGGTAATATAATTAATGCCAATCAACGTGGGTAAATAAAACCTGTCAAACTAATTTGATATTTATTTTTGGTGAGGATGCAAGTGTGGCTGATAAAGGTAATAGCGTTGATATAATATATTTAGACTTCTGAAAGGCATTCAACTTAATATCACATGATATTTTGATTAAAAATCTAGAATGATACAAAATTAAATGCAGATTAAATGATAAACTGGTAAGCTGAGGGATCTCAAAATGTCATTGAAAATGGGGAACTGTCATTGAGCAGGTGTTTTTCTAGTGGGGTACTGCAGGGATGGGTTTTTGGCTCCACACTACTTAACATTTTTAACAATGACCTGAAAGAAAAACATAAAATCATCACCAGTAAAGACTGCTGATGACACACAGCCTTTGTCTACACTTGCAGTGGCTTGTACGACATGAGTAGCTAAACCAAATAATGTGGTATTTAATTCAGAGACTCTATGATTTATACTCTTCTTAAACTCTGCTTCTGCTTAAAAGGAGGAAGAACTGTTTCAGGAAACTAAAAATAACTTGTGATCTTTACCTCGATTTCCTGGTCTTTTGACAGAGTAGACTGCACAGAATATGGTCAATATTCATCTTCCAGAGCAAGCAAATTATCCCAGAAAGAGATCAGCACAAAAGGAGCAGCACTGAGAAAACAATTTTTTCTTTGCAAGTAAGAAGAGACAACTACAGGAAAACCTACAGAACATTATGCCCAGGGACTCTGGAAGCTTAAGTATATTTTTTAAACTGCTCTGATATCTTGTGATTAATCATTAACAATGTACTTTAAAAAAATATTATACCTGAAACTATATAGTTACACATTGATCTGTTAGATCAATGACATTTTCATCTCTCTTTCTCTCTCTTTCTTGTTTTTTAAAGTGCACTGACTATTTTCCTCTGTGATCAAAAACTGGCATGGTGCTAGGTTTAATAGTTCAGTGCTTAATATTAACTTTCTTCTTCCACTGTTTGAATATTGGAGTAATTAGCACTTCTAAGAACACTCAGGTACCAATTTGATTTCACCTGCACCAGTTTTACACTAGAATAATTCCAAAGACTTCACTGCAGTTACATTAGTGTAAGTCAGCCTCCATAAATGCATAAGATAATACAGAGTCATTAAGATAAGGTAATTGTGTATATGCACAATGTAGAGTTAACGCAATATATTCCTGGGAATCTATATTCAGCGCTGGCCTTCTGGATACTTTTCCTTCCTTTTCTACGTGATTGTTGTTTTCTATTCAACTGTTTGTATACATTTTTTATACAATGGAATTATCATTATATTAAATTCAACTGCAGATAGCGTAATCCTTTTAACGTTATATGGTTCAACCAAATCTTCAGTAAAGTCAGTCTGATAAAGAATATTCAACTTCCCTCATTGCTTCTTAATTTCCTTGCTTGACATTTGTGAGAGAACATTACTGGGCCTCCTGTATTGTATTTCTGTTGCACTTTCTAGTGCTGTTTAGAAAGACAGCAATGAAGGAAAAAAGGCCTCCTATACCCAGCCACAAAGCCTTGGTTCGTTTTTATAACTGAGTATAGTCTGCAACTTCTTAAAGGTTCTGAAATGTTCTAATATGTCTTTTTAACTTTGGTTTCCAGCTGGGAGGAGAACCAGAAGTGTCAAAATATCACCCGGAACAGAAGTGCTGGAAATATTGTAAGGAAGCCTATGACTGTGAGATAACCAGTCCAATGTTACAGAGAGGAAGTCAAAACAGCTATAAATAATTATTAATTATAATTTAATAAAAAAGAAACAAACGTAAGAATAGCCAAACTATCCATGATGACTCCAGAATCTTTTTCTTAAGTGGTAAAAGCTAATTTAGGCCCAATCATTGTATATGAATAATTGGAAGTATTTTTCTAGTGTGCATTAATTTGCATTTATCAATATCAAATTTCATCTGCCATTTTGTTGCCCAGTCATCCCATGTTGTCAGATCCCTTTGTAACTTTTCACAGTCAGCTTTGGACTTACCTATCTTACATAATTTTGTATTGTCTGCAAATTTGGCCACCTCATTGGTTACCCTCTTTTCCAGATCATTTATGAATATGTTCAAGAGCCCAGGTCTCAGTACATATCCTTGGGGACCCAACTATTTCTCTCTCTCTACTGTGAAAACTGACCATTTATTCCTACCCTTTGTTTCTTCTCTTTTAAACAGTTACTGATCCATGAGAGGACCTTTCCTCTTAATCTATGACTGCTTACTTTGTTTAAGAGCCTTTGGTGAGGTACCTTGCCAAAAGCTTTCTGAAAGTCCAAATACACTATATCCACTGGATCACCCTTGTTCACATTCTTGTTGACACCCTCAAAGAATTCTATTACATTGGTAAGCCATGTTCACAAAAGCCATGTTGACTCTTCCCCAACAAATCATATTCATCTATGTGTCTGATAATTCTGTTCTTTACTATAGCTTTAACCAATTTGCCTACTTCTGAAGTTAGGCTTACTGGCCTGTAATTGCCAGGATTGCCTCTGGAGCCTCTTTTAAAAATTGGTGTTACATTAGCTATCCTCCAGTCATCTGCTACAGAAATTGATTTAAGCAGTGGGTTATGTACCACTGTTAGTAGTTCTGCAGTTTCATATATAAGTTTCTTCAGAACTCTTGGGTGAATACCATCTGGTCCTGGTGTCTTATTAGTGTTTAATTTATAAATTTATTCCAAAATTTCCTCTACTGATACCTCAGTCTGGGATAGTTACTTAGATTTTTCACCTAAAAATAATAGCTTAGGCCCCATATCCTCTGCAATGAAGACCAATGCAAAAAGCATTATGCAATCCCTGGATACATAAACAGGGAATCTCAAGTAGGAGTATAGGCAGGTTATAATATCTCTGTATTTGGCTCTTGTGTGATCATTACTGGAATACTGTGACCAGTTCTGGTGGCCACAATTCAAAGGATGTTAATAAATAGAAGATTCAGACAAGAGATGTAAGAATATTTAAAGGATTTGACAACATGCTTTATAGCGATAGACTCCAGGAACTCAACCCGTTTAACCGAGAGAAGGTTAAGGGATGACTTGATCACAGTGTGCAAGTATTTACATGGGGAACCAAAATTTTATAATAGAGAATTCTTCAATCTAGCAGGCAAAGGTATAACAAGATTCAATGTCTGAAAGTTGAAACTAGACAAATTCAAACTAGAAATAATATACAGATTTTTAAAAGTGAGGTTAATCAACCATTGGACCAACTGACCAAGTGTTATGGTGGACTCACCATCACTGGCAATCTTTAAATCAAGAATGGAAGTTTTTCTAAAAGATTTGCTATGGTTCAAACGGGAATTAATTCAGGGAAGTCCTATAGCCTGTGTTATATAGGTCAGACTAGATGATCACATAAATGATCCCTTCTGGTTTCATAATCTATCAATCTACTAAACATCTTGTAGGTTGTGCAAGTCTCATCTTACTTTCCAAGTGATGGCATTTACTACAAAAAGGACCCCCATATTTTGTAATGAAACTTATAGAGGCTTTTAGTTTTGACTACATATCAGATATTTCAGTACTTCAAACATCTAAATATTTTAACCAACAGTTTAAAATTGGGTGGTCTATATATCCAGTAATTTCCCCCATAATACTCTTCATACAAGGGTGCAGCTATTGTTTGGTTAATTAGGTTACTGTCCTTATTGCAAATATTTCTTCAAGTACTTTACCGTATTTTTAAGCCTTACATTTGTTTTGTAAAGAAGCAAACTATTAGAGACAAAATCATAAAGAATAAAGCACAAAATGAGTTACACCTACCAAGGGACATAAAGACAATAAGAAGAGGTTCTATAAATACATTGCAGGGAAGAGAAAGATGAGAAAAAGTGTAGGTCCACTATTTAGAGGGGAAAGAGAGCTAATAATGCACAGCACCAAAAAGGCTGAGCCATTTAATGACTATTTTACTTCAGTCTTCATGAAAAAGGTTAATTGTGACCAGTTAACACAATTAATATTAACAACTGGGGGAAGGAATGCAAGCCAGAATATGGAAAGAAAAGGTTAAAGAATATTTAGATAGGCTTGATGTATTCACATTGGTGGGATCTGACAAAATTCACCCTGGGGCACTTAAGAAACTAGCTGAAGCAATCTCGGAACCATTAGTGATTATCTTTGAGAATTCATGAAGGACAGGAGAGGTCCCAAAGGACTGGAGAAGGGCAAACATAGTACCTATTTTTAAAATGGGGAAAAAGGCAGACCCAGGGAACTATAGACTAGTCAAGCTAACTTGGAAAGATACTGGAACAAATTATCAAGCAATCATTCTCATAAGTAAACTAGATAAATGTGGCCTAGATGAAATTACTATAAGGTATGTGCACAAGTAGTTGAAAAACTGTTCTCAAAACTCAAACTATTTAATATTTTCATTAACAACTTGGATAATGAGGTGGAGAGTATGTTTATAAAATGTATGGATGATATCAAGTTGGAAGGGGTTGCTATCACTTTGGAGGACAGGGTTAAAATTCAAAATGACCTTGATAAATTGGATAATTGGTCTGAAATAAAAAAGCTGGAATTCAGTAAAGTGCAAAGTACTACATGTTTAAGAAGGAAAAAATCAAGTACACAAATACAAAATGGGGAATAACTGGATGGACATTAGTACTGCAGAAAAGGATCTGGGGATTATAATGGATCAAAAATGGAACATGAGCCAATGTGGTGCAGTTGCAAAAAGGCTAATATCATACTAGGGTGTATTAACAAGACTGTCATATGTAAGACATGGGAGAAAATCATTCTGCTCTACTTGGCAGTATGAAGACGAGTATTGTAACTAATTTTGGGTGTCATGCCTTAAAAAAGACATGGCCAAACTGGAGAAAATCCAGAGAACAACAAAAATGATGAGTTAGAAAACTTGACTTATGAGGAAAGGTTAACAAAACTGGGCATGTTTAGTCTTGAGACAAGAAACTGTGTGTGTGGGGGGGGGGGGGGTGAGAACAGTTTTCAAATATGTTAAGCGCTGTTATAAAGAGGACCGTGATCAATTATTCTCCATGCCTACTGCTGGTAGAACAAGAAGTCATTGGTTTAATCTGTAGCATCAGAGATTTAGGTCTGATATTAGGAGAAAATTTCTAATTATAAGGATAGTTTACCAAGGGAGGTCGTGGAATCCCCATCATTGGAGGTTTTAAAGAAAAGATTGGTCAAATACCTGTCAGGGATGGTCTAGGTTTACTTGGCCCCACCTCAGCACAGGGTGCTGGACATGCTGACCTCTCAAGGTCCCTTCCAGGGCTACATTTCTATAATTAGCTTTGAGTAGTAGCATACCAAAGCCCTGTTTGTGCATGCACAGATTAGTACCAACATTATATCATTGGCTCCTAGCTTCAACTGATTAATGATGTGCTTGAAGCAAAACCATAGACATTAACATCTTGGACTTCGGGGAATCTGACTCAGGATCTGAATGACAAGGTGGGTGAGGTAATATCTTTTATTGGGCCAACTTCTGTTGGCGAGAGAGACATCTTGTTTCTCTAATATCCTGAGACCAACATATTTACAACTACACTACATACAGGATCTGAATGACACACTGGAAACATATTTAAATGCCAGCCCTGGGATGAAATCCTGGCCCAGTTAAAGTCAATGAAAACTGCCACTGATTTCAATAGGGCCGTGATTTCACCACTGGATCTGACCATCCCAAAACGTTCGGTAATTTTGAACCCAGTTCTTGATCAGAAGTTTATTGTTTGGGTCCATCTTTGTAATTGATACAATAAACAATAAACTGAAGTTGGACTTTTCAGGTGTAGATGAATGTACTGGTTTTGGTAAACTTAAATCAGAATATAAATGTTATTTTCACATAGTATTGTGCAATTCTAATAGATGTAGCTCCTATTCCTCCTCTTCTATTCTACTCCCCCTTTCCTCTTTCTCCTCCTTTTGAGTTGACTTCAAACAATTCTGTATTGAGTAGTGGGATTGTGACATCCATTTGAAGTAACTCACCTCCACTTCTTTCCTCAACCTGGTATTTTCCTCTGTTATCAGAGCAAGTTAAGGCATGATCCTAGCAGCAGTGCCTCACAGTCAGAAGGCAATAAGCAATTGTGAGGTAGAGTAGCAGGTGATAGCTCAGCACACAGCTAAGCTACCTGGGCTGCCTCACATCGGAGGGAAAGAGGACTCAGCAGTGGGCAGAAGAAAACAAATCACGTGGGGGGTCAAGAGTTGGGAGGAAGAATCTGTGTTTAGGATGCCATTGTGAGATAGGCTGGGACCGAAAGAAAGGACTAAAATAAAGAAATGAATTATAGGAAAATCTCACGAAGGGCTAGGAACAGGGAGGAAGATGTGTCCATGGCACATCCAGGTCAAATTCCAGTCTCAGTTACTCTTGATTTACAATGGTGTAAGTGAGAACAGAATTTGACAACCTGTCCGCTGCTGCCCATGAGCTCACTAGTGAGTGGTGGATCTGTGCCAAGATATTAAAGTCACTCTGCCCTCTCCTCTCCTATTTCCACTTCTGCCTCTTTGTACTCCTCCCACTCTTCCGTCTTCTTTTCTGCTTTGCTCTCTTCTTCAGATCATCTGCATGCTGCAGTCCTATTTAGTGAAATGAAATCAGTCAGCAAATGAGAAGGCTCTGAAGGGGACATACTTTTTCAGGATCCTACATATATAGTACAGCAGAGTAAAAATTAGTTTTTTAAAAAATCAGTGGTGATTTGTGCATTGATATTTTAAAAAATATCTAAGGACTTTTGGTTCAGAAATGCTGCTCTCTCATTAATTGGTAGGTTAATAGTTCTTTCCTATTATGACTTAAAAGCCCATAATCTCGCTGTATAAAATGATGTAATGGTTTAATTAAATCTAACTGATTATACTGGATAAATCATAGTTAGCTGAGCTTTGAAATATCAACATTCAAATTATATTTAGCATTTTCATAGTTACATTTCTGTTTGAATCTAATGTGATTTTTAGCCATTCAATCAAGTTCAAATTTAATATTATGAATAGAGATGAAGTTAGGAATTAATTTTTTTTAATGCACAATCTTACTGCATTGATATGCTGTGAACATAGTCCAACATTAGGTAAAGCACAGCATCGCAAAACAGGGTAAGAGCAACCATTTAAAAACTCTTAGATTAATTCTGCTTTTTTCAAGCGGGAGAAACAAGAGAACAAGTGATAATCTTATTTACTACAAATTAGGATTTTTTTCAGATAAAAACAAGGTTTTATACATCTCACAGAAATCTAAAGGGAAAGACAAACAGGAAGGAGAGAAGAGCATTTGTAAATAGATTTTATTACCATCTTTAGCATTGGTTTACTATATGAGCTGGGGCAAGTCACTTAGGACAAAATTCTAACTTGCCTTGTTTGGCTGTGCTATTGGGGATGGGCACTGGAGCAGGATCAACCAGTGTTCTCCTGAATGCTAGGGGTGGTGGTAGGTGGTCTAGCTAACAATGTCACTAGTGTTCTATAGCGCCAAAGCAGTGTGGTCAGCCACTGTGTGGCAGGGGTGTAATGAAGCCCTTATCCCAAACTATAGCTAGCTGGTGCTGTTATCACAATTAGTGCTACCTGAAGTCTCAGGAAGACTATATCACATTTGTTAATCCTGAAAGTATGAACCGACTGTATCTTCATAAGCAAGTAGAGCTAGAAGAATAATGAAAACAGATTTTGGAGCACAAATTTACTGCAAGGTGTGTGAGGGATGTCATCCAAGAAAGTGATAGTCAGCTGATAGAGGAAGTCTGATGAGTTGTGACCAGAAGAGAGCCTTTGAACAGCTAATAAAACTGACTATGACCTGTCCTTGAGTAGCCTAATGGAAAGACACATGTCGGGCTAGGGAGCTGCTGAGAGGAGTGGCTACTGATGATTGGTAGTTGTGGGACAAGACAGATGCACAACGTGGACAGGATGTATAAAGAGACTCAGCAACTGTTGGGAGCACAAGAAGAAACAGCTGACTGAAGGAACAATTGGATAAGAAACAGTTAAGGGGGAGGGGGAAGAGAAGACAGACTTTCAGGAGTAGAATAATCTGGACAAGGGTACTAGAGTAGAATCAGTTCTTGGGGCTCTTTAAATGGCCAGTAGCCAGCCAACCTTAAAGGGGCAAAACTTGGAATGGTTGATTGAGATACATCTCTAATTCACAAATGTCATCAACTAAAGAACAAGTTCTCCAGTGGATGACTTTAAGACAAAGCTGAGGGACACAGTGAATGGGATTGTGGGGGGAGTTTCACTCAGTCATCTGAAGAGGGTCTTATAGTCAGACTTTCAGATGCAGAAGCCAGCAGGCAAAGCACGTAGGCCAACAATGAGAGTGGCGGGGGACACTGAAGAAGAGTCCCTAATGTGACCACCAGGTGACACACAGCCAATCCCAAGCCTAAACCTGGCAGATACAGGACACAAAGGCTAGATTTTCAGCTGGTGTAAATCAGCCAATATATCTGCCGTAGGTGTAACACACAAGATTTCCTTTCCAGAGAGTGTGGGAATTTAGTGGGAATATTAATAGTGGATCCAAGAAGCCCTGCAAGATAAAGATAGCCTGGAACCATTGTACTAGACTACCTCCTACAGGCTTACTTAGGAATTATGCTGTACTTGTTCTCAATAACTAACCCCTAAGACTTTAGTATTTGCACCCTTTCTTTCCTGCCAAGCTAGAAGGGAAGCCTCTTTTTGTACTAGATATGTCTCTTAGTGTGTATTGGTATTCAACCAAATGCTAGAATCTGTGGACCCTAGTAACAATCAGGCTACTAAATATCTGAATGGGACTGGTGTACCATGACACTCTCAGTGACCTCAGGAAAGGGGTCAGTGCAATATGGAAGACATTTTAAAAAGAGTATTTAAGTGGGGCAAAAACAATCTCTGTTCATTTGCAGACCTGAAGCATTACATTTATTTAACAGTTAATAGCTTTTAAGTTATGTGTCCATTACCTACCTTATGAATTAAATATGGACTGAGGATTATTTCCATAAGAAATATGGTCCCATGACTTATTCAGAAAGTTTCAAATTATGTTAAACAAGGCTACATCTTAATTTTTATTTCTATGAATACATTTAAACTCTACTGATTTTATATCACAGGAAATCACTTGAAAGCCCTGTTATTGCAGTACAGAGTAACACGATATATTATAACTACAGGTTGGTGGCATAGATAATGCATATCAGTGATGTATTTTAAGAGTGACAAGTGAAGCTACTATACTGTTGAATATGGGATACCTCTGTAGTTATCAGACAGGATGTATATTTGACCATCCTTTCTTTGAATAACCTGCCAATGATTTTGTGTAAGGGCTTTGATACACTAAGTCAGTATATTTTAAGTTTACAAATACAAATTGAATTTTATACATAATATGTCACATCAGAACTACATTTGCAATTAATTTCACTTAAATGTCAGAGGAAGCTAATATAATTCATATAAAGGTTTATGCTTGTATAACAAAAGTATATAATCTATGTACAAAAAGGTCAGAGGTGAGACGATTCTTCTCTCAGTCTTAATTATGTTCTCTGGAAATGAAATATCCCAATGTTCTATATTCTGCAAGGACACATGATCTGTTTCTATATTCAGCCAACATCTAGCACTGTGGCCTAAAAATAGGCCAGCTATGAACTTTAAATAGTGGCTCAGAAACGGTATTAACCTCTTTCTCAGACGCTAAGTTTGTCAAATTGCTATAAGAACTAATATAATAAGACTGTGTCTGGGGTTAGAGAATGACAAGGCACACTGTATATCAGCCAAGCTCTGCTCAACAGATAGGCAGATGTCTTAGTCTTTACATTCTTTCATGGTTTGTTTGTCATGTTTTTAATGCAGTTAGGCATAATATTAAAAGCATCTCTCTCTGCAGGGCCTTATTTTGTGACAGATGTCAGAGAACACAACCTACTTTACTTCTACTAACCATTGATGGGAGACTTTATACTTGGTAGAAAATTTCCACATTACCTACTGTACAAATAGAACTTCAGCACCTTGTTCTACTGTGATCAGAGATAGGTTAAAGTAGGGTTCTAAAATATCATTTTATAAAGATCAGGGCATAAAACTACAAATTGTATTTACTCTACTCACTATGATAATCATAACATCCTATCATCTAATCATGAAGATCCTGCAACTCACCCGCTAACCAATGCCTGAGAAGATGGGCCTCATGGTATGGATGGAAAGTTAACAAATATGAACTCTGGCAAACCATAATGGAGAACAAGGATCTTTTGAGGAAAATCACCTGCCAACAACCCCTTCTTATTTAAAGCAGGGAGCTATGACTCAGCACGTCCACTGATCACAGATGTGAGAGAAATGGAATCTCAGATAAATTAGGTCCCAATTCATAATGTCCATGTGCTATCGATGTGAAGACCAGCGTAATGATTAGGCACCCACATTCTGCACCATTTCCCCTTCTGGAATATTGGTATAGAAGGGTACAGATGGCTCAGGAAGGACAGGCAGGGGAAAAGGGAGAGGTGTTGCCTTATATATTAAAAATGTATACACTTGGACTGAGGTTGAGATGGAAATAGGAGACAGACTTGTTGAAAGTCTCTGGGTAAAGATAAAAGGGGTAAAAAACAAGGGTGATGTCATGCTAGGAGTCTACTACAGATCACCTAACCAGGAAGAAGAGGTGGATGAGGCTTTTTTTAAACAACTAACAAAATCATCCAAATCACAGGACTTGGCGGTGATGGGGGACTTAAACTATTCAGATATCTGTTGGGAAAATAACGCAGCAGAGCACAGATTATCCAATAAGTTCTTGGAATGTATTGGAGACAATTTTTTTATTTCAGAAGGTGGAGACAGCTACTAGGGGAGAGGCTGTTCTAGATCTGATTTTGACAAATAGGGAGGAACTGGTTGAGAATTTGAACGTGTAAGGCAGCTTGGCTGAAAGTGATCATGAAATGATAGAGTTAATGATTCTAAGGAATGGTAGGAGGGAGAACAGCAAAATAAAGACAATGGATTTCAAGAAGGCAGACTTTAGAAAACTCAGGGAGTTGGAAGGTAAGATCCCATGGGAAGCAAGTCTAAGGGGAAAAACAATAGAAGACAGTTGGCAGTTTTTCAGAAAGACATTATTAAGGACACAAGAGCAAACTATCCCACTGAGTAGGAAAGATAGGAAGTATGGCAAGAGACCACCCGGGCTTAACCAGGAGATCTTCAATGGTCTAAACATCAAAAAAGAGTCCTACAAAAAAAATGGAAACTAGGTCAAATTACAAAGGATGAATATAAACAAATAACACAAGTATGTAGGGACAACATTATAAAGGTCAAGGCACAAAATGAGATCAAACTACCTAGGGACATATAGGATAACAAGAAAACATTCTACAAATTCATTAGAAGCAAGAGGAAGACCAAGGACAGTGTAGGCCCATTACTCAACGAGGGGGGAAAAATAACAACAGAAAATGTGGAAATGGCAGAGGTGCTTAATGATTTCTTTGTTTAGGTTTTCACCAAGAAGGTTGGTGGTTATTGGATGTCTAACATAGTGAATGCCAGTGAAAATGAGGTAGGACCAGTAGAGGCTAAAATAGGGAAAGAACAAGTTAAAAATTACTTGAACAAATTAGATGTCTTCAATTCACCAGGGCCTGATGAAATGCATCCTAGAATACTCAAGGAGCTGATCGATGAGATAGCTGAACCATTAGCAATTATCTTTGAAAAGTCATGGAAGATGGGAGAGATTCCAGAAGACTAGAAAAGGGCAAATATAGTCAATCTATAAAAAGGGAAATAAGAACAACCCAGGGAATTACAGACTAGTCAGTTTAACTTCTGTACCGGAAAGAGAATGGAGCAAATAATTAAGCAATCAATTTGCAAACATCTAGAAGATAATAAGGTGGTAAGTGACAGTCAGCATGGATTTGTCAAAAACAAATTGTGTCAAACCAATCTTTTTTGACAGGGTAACAAGCCTTGTGGATAGGGGAGAAGCGGTAGACGTGGTATATCTTGACTTTAGTAAAGCTTCTGATACTGTGTCGCATGACCTTCTCATAAAGAAACTAGGAAAATGCAACCTAGATGGAGCTACTATAAGGTGGGTGCAAAACTGGTTGGAAAACCATTCCCAGAGAGTAGTTATCAGTGGTTCACAGTCATGCTTGAAGGGCATAATGAGTGGGGTCCCACAAGAATCAGTTCTGGGTCTGGTTCTGTTCAATATCTTCATCAGTGATTTAGATAATGGCATCAAGAGTACACTTATAAAGTTTGCAGATGATACCACGCTGGAAGGAGCAATCAGTTGCACACATATAAAATGTGAAATGACTGCCTACGAAGGAATACTGCGGAAAGGAATCTGGGGGTCATAGTGGATCACAAGCTAAATATGAGTCAACAGTATAACGCTGTTGCCAAAAAAGCAAACATCATTGTGGGATGCAGGAGTGTTGAAAGCAAGACACAAGAAGTAATTCTTCCGCTCTCCTCTGAGCTGATTAGGCCTCCACTGGAATATTGTTTCCAGTTCTGGGTGCCACATTTCAGGAAGGATGTGGACAAATTGATGAGAGTCCAAAGAGTGACAAAAATTATTAAAGGTCTAGAAAACATGACCTATGAGGTAAGATTGAAAAAATTGGGTTTGTTTAGTCTGGAGAAGAGAAGACTGAGAGGAGACATGGTAACAGTTTTCAAGTATGTAAAAGGTTGTTACAAGGAGGAGGAAGAAAAATTGTTTTTCTTAACCTCTGAGGATAGGACAAGAAGCAATGGGCTTAAATTGCAGCAAGGGAGGCTTAGGTTGGACATTAGGAAAAACTTCCTGTCAGGATGGTTAAACAATGGAATAAATTGCCCAGGGAGGCTGTGGAATCTGCATCACTGGAGATTTTTAAGAGCAGGTTAGACAAACACCTGTCAGGAATGGTCTAGATAATACTTAGTCCTGCCACGAGTGCAGGGGACTGGACTAGGTGGCCTCTCAAGGTCCCTTCCAGTTCTATGATTCTATTATTCTCAGATGGGCCCTCTCATTGCACTAGTCTAGTCTTGAGGTGACAAAGGCATATAGTAGAGTTATTCTTGCTAACCACTAGAACTCCCAAACACTAACCTCCTATAGTTCTAGATTCTTCTCATGGTGAATCAATTCAATTCACCATCTTGTTAGGTGACTGCCTGTATTCATGTGGATGTATGGCCATGTGTAAGTTATCTCTAGAGGTACTGGAAGACATACTGAAAAGAACATATTGAAAAGATGTAAAGGTGCAGTGAGAGAGGATCATATTTTGGACAGAGAACAACCATCACTCCTGTCCCTACTACATTTTAATCTTTCGTATAAGACTTGCCAGCAAAGGAGATGTTCATGCAGAGGTTATGTTTTGGTAGTGAAGAAAAGACCAACACCTTTTCAGGAATCAGTAACAACAAGAATAAGAAGGGATTGATATATTAGACCCAGTTCAACTGAAAGTGCTAGTTGACAGAATATTTTTGTAAGTACCACGATTACTATTGTGCAATGTCTCTCAATAATGGTCCAAAATACCAATTTACAGCAAAGGTACTATTGTATTTGGGGCTATTGCTTGCAGAATACTGCACTGTTTTTTTTTATGAGAGTGGCACTGGAAAGAAACCAGTGTATGATAAGAAATCTATTCTTGCACTGCTGTGGAGAGGATTAACTTGGATAACTTCCTTAGCATTAATAGGATTTACCCTCTTAAACCACCAGTGAATCAACTGGAGAATTCACCTATAAAAGAGGAGTCAGGGCAGTTCTTGCCTGGTTTCCTTACCCTATTCATGCACTGCAGTTATTTAGGGCCATATTTTCAAACAGGAAGGCTGAAAGTTTGCATGGAAAAATGCATATGCAATTTTTCCTATTTTAAACATACAATTGCCATAACTTCAAGTGCAAAGTGGGTGTCTGTGACTGTGCACACAAGTAGGCACATCCATTTTCTTCAATACCAGTCAATGCATGCCATCACGTCCACCTCTTCCTTGTGGTGAACAACAACAACGTGCACTTACAGTGGACAAACTTATGGGACCTGATCCAAATCTGACTGAAGTCAATGGTAAGATTTTCATTGACTTCAAAAAGCTTTGGATCAAGCCCATACATTCTAGTTTCAAAGATTTTGCCAGACCCAGAAACATTCACTCGCTTCATGTTGGGTTGAATGTTATAAGTACGCCCACTCTATCCAGCATTTTTTATTTCAAGTGATCCCAAAAGCACTCTACCAATTTCAAGAAGATGTAGTAGTATATAGGGATTTCCAGCCTGCCTTTGTGGTCCAGGTTTAACCTGTATTTTTCCATAATCAAATAGGCATCTAAGTTCCATGAATTAAAAGAAGGTGCATGTTCTGAAACATAGAAACCACAATAGGTTCATTACTACACCACAGTTTCCCTCTTTTATGCTTGGCAGATAATTACTTTTTTTCTTTATCACAGGCAAAATCTCAGACTACAGTAAAATTCTATATTTCAAAAACAATACACTTTGGGGGGAAAATAGAGACTCTTGACATATGCTGTTAGCACTTTACACTGGAACTCTTTGTCATGTCACACCTCTGCAGCACCTAGTATAGCATTAAAAACACATTCTATAATTTGATACTTGGATGGCTTACATGCATCCAATGAAGAGGTCTCTAAAGTACCAGAAATTGTAAGATAGGGATAAAGGTAATTCAAAATTATATTTTTTTAAAAACCCTTACATGAAGAGACTGTCATCCAAGACAAAGCATGCATGCTGTTCAAAGAGAATATATCAATCAGTTCTCATAGAGGAAACTAGCTCAGCAGGCACATGTAGAGTATGTAGTTAGTGCCTGCCACCCAGGAATTCAGTTACCACATTTGTAAGTGCAATAGTAGTTTCACATATTATAGGAATGGTTATGCTGTGGTAAGCATAGAGTATTCTATATTAATTTCTCCTGGCTTTTTAGCAGAAGCTGTAAAAGCTACATAAAAGAAACTGATGGCAGTAATCAGACTCTGAGAAGGAGCCAGGGAGAATAGTCTCTCACTTTATTTGAAGTTGACAGGAACTTAGAAGTGTGATGCTGAACTGAATTAGGCAATGATGAGGAATACTCCTCTGATGGACAGCACTGCTGTTGCAATGTCTGTTATTCTCTGAAAGAAGCAAAAATTGTTTTCTAAGAAAGCTCTTCTGAATGGCGTGATTTATTCTACTGTAATTCCACTCTCCAGATGCTTCAATAATAGATCATAAAGTACACGATCTAGATTGCATGTACCCTACTATAACTGACTCCTGATGACTCTCTCACACTTTATTTAGTTTGATGGCTTTAACTAGCATTTTGTATCTACATTCCCCAACATTTTATCAGACAAGAAACCTTTTTATTGAGATCAATTACTGTGCTGTTGATTTGGGGTTTGCATTAGATTAATACATTATTTAAAATGATCACAAGAAGATTCATGTTGAAATATTTTTTACGTTATTACAAAGTAACCACAATGAGGTTGTTAAATTGATACTTAATTATATTGTTAACATATCAAAATCTGTATTGTTGGAATAAGGTACTTTTGCAATTTTGGACTTCACACATTTGCAGCTGGTTAGATATCTACAGTATATTACAACACTTAACCAGCCTATGTGGTCATGGCAGTCGCTGCCAAACTTTGAGAAGGAGGAAAGTGAGAGATTTATATCTAGGGCCCTACCAAATTCACGGCCATGAAAAATGCGTCATGGACCATGAAATCTGGTCTCCCCCTGTGAAATCTGGTCTTATGTGTACTTTTACCCTATATTATACAGATTTCACGGGGGAGACCAGCATTTCTCAACTTGGGAGTCCTGACCCAAAAGGGAGTTGCAGGGGGGTCCCAACGTTATTTTAGGGCGGTCATGGTATTGCCACCATTACTTCTGTGCTGCCTTCAGAGCTGGGTGGCCGGAGAGTAGCAGCTGTTGGCCGGGCACCCAGCTCTGAAGGCAGCGCCCCGCCAACAGCAGTGCAGAAGTAAGGGTGGCAATACCATACCATGCCACTATTACTTCTGCACTGCTGCCTTCAGAGCTGGGCTCCTGGCCAGCAGCCACAACTCTCTACCTGCTCAGCGCTAAAGGCAGCACCGCCGCCAGCAGCAGCGCAGAAGTAAGGGTAGCAGTACCACAACCCCCCACCCACACATCCTTTTTGGTTCAGGACCCCTACAATTACAACACCATAAAATTTCAGATTTAAATAGCTAAAATCATGAAATTCATTCTTTTAAAAATCCTATGACCATGAAATTGACCAAAATGGACTGTGAATTTAGTAGGGCCCTACTTATATCCTAAGGCTTTCCCAGATGTCAAAGTTACTGCAAACCCAGTTAGGAAGGAATCATTCATTAATGGAACCCACAGGGCCGGCGCAACCCATTAGGCGACCTAGGCGGTCGCCTAGGGCACTACAATTTGGGGGGCAGTGACCCCGGCGGTATTTCGGCGGCGGGACCTTCCACTACCTCTGTGGGGGGTGGCATTTTGGGGCGGGACCTTCCGCCGCCTAGGGTGGCAGAAAAGCTGGCGGCGCTCCTGGGAACCCAGAGTAAGTGGAAGGAACCCCCATGGAACTTTCTGGAGCAAAATCAGTGGTGATAAAAGTGGTTGGGATAATCAAAAGCTGAGTGTAAATTGGTCAGAAATAGATATAAATGGGCATAAGGGGCAAATCAGTGTAACTAGCATGAATCTGGCATTCATGGATTGTGAAAGGTCAGTGTAATTGACATGGCAATAAAGCAGAAGAGCTTTGGTAAAAAGAGCAAGAAGGGTGTGTACGATAGGCAGGAGGTGAGGGGCTGCTTTTTCTTTTAACTTCCCATCTCCAACACACCTGGGATTTCAATGACTTGTCTTCGCTACAAAGTTAACTCACGTTAAAATTTGAGTGTTCCCTCTAACTCAATTCCAGCCTGAACACAAAAACCCTTAACTTGAGTGTTGTGGTGCTGTAACTTGAGTTGGGTGGCCCAAGTGGTGTCATAGGCTAAAGCTTGAGTGAGCACAGACAAGTTCTCCCAAAATTCACTGGGAAAGAATTCATAGAGTGGCTTAGATTACTCCAGCACTCAGAATCCAGGGATGTGGACCAAGAAATCAGTGCCACACACAAATGAGTGCATCATCATGCGTTTTATTTCACATTGTGGCTACTCTCACTTGAATCAGGCTAGCTTGAGAAGAGTAACTCAAGTGTAGATAACAAGGTAGTCTACAGTGAAGACATATCAAAACTGATTTGCACTCTTATGTCAGGGATGAATTTTGGCCCCAAAGAATACCAAATCACTGCAAATTGAACTTGTTTTTCATAAGGAAAAATTAGCATAGGTTACTTTGCCACTTCAACTTCCATCTGGTGTGTAAATTACACCATCATGTCATTTAGGTCAACTGCTAAAATTTTGACATAATACGCCTCCATTGGTGAAGCAGTTCTATTAATTTTCTAAGGAAAATAATTTTGTTGCAGTAATGTATATCTTATGTCATAGTATTTTTGTAGCACACTGTACTACAATAAATAATTTCACACTGCAAGCGATACACTTGGGTGCATTGCAAACTCTCACTGGGAACTAGCCTTTGTTGGAAGACTTTGTTCATAATTAATGGTTCTACTGCCATTCTCAAGACATATTTTTACCCAAGATTTTTTGTGAATGTCTGCATAATGTGTACTTATTTCGCTATTAAATGAAATCTTCAGAAAGGCAACTCAAAAAAAAAATTACAAGGGTTATCCTAAGCTTGTAGGTTTGTTGGAGGAAATGGAAGGTAGGAAGTCTATGATTTCCTGGAAAAAGGCCATTTACATTATTTGCTTCCTTATCTTCAGGTGGGGATATCCATTTGATAAATTGAAAAAAATATAAGTAATCAACCAGACAAGACATTTTCTGTTTCAGTCCCCAAATGTGGAATTTCCTTCCAAATATTCACATGCCCAGATGAGACATAGGAGGCAATAATCCATCCTGCAAGAGTGACCAGTGTTTTAACATACAAATATAAGATTTCTGGAAACTTGAAACAGAAGTATGATACCATTCAAAAGGAGAGATTTTCAATTTCCCAAAGACACTCAGTACTTACGGACTCAAGCAACCAGATAGAAAAATAACATTTTTAGATTAAGAAAATCTATTGAAGGTAATTTTTAGAGGTTTTTATGACTCAGCTTTGTACAGATGGCAATTTTGGTATACTTTACAGAGAACAATGAAGAATAGCCCTCAAACATATTTTAAAAGTCTATTAAAATTACAAAATATTTTTCTGTAGCATCTGTAGAATACATAGAAGTATGGTATAAATGCTTTATCAGCATTTTGTTTGGGATGACTTTCATAATTCATTCATGGCTTCAACACTAAAGAGTAATATGGCAACCCTAAATTTGTGATGATAAAACGGTTATATCCTGTACATAATCTCTTTCACTGACCCTGTATAACTATATAGAGAGGGATCTGTGTATATGAATACACATATATAGATGTGATTCTGGTGCCATGTTTTCACCTGTTCAAGCTGGACACCCAAATGTATTTGTATATGAACATTTATGAACCATGATCATAGAATCATAGAAGATTAGGTTTGGAAGAGACCTCAGGAGGTCATCTAGTCCAACCCCAACTAAATTATCTCAGTCAGGGCTTTGTCAAGCTAGGCCTTAAAAACCTCTAAGGATTGAGATTCCACCACTTCCCAAGATAACCCATTCCAGTGCTTAACCACTCTCCTAGTGAAATGGTTTTTCCTAATGTCCAACCTAGACCTCCCCTACTGCAACTTGAGACCACTGCTCCTTGTTCTGTCATCTGCCCCACTGAGAACAGCCAAGCTCCATCCTCTATGGAACCCCCCTTCACGTAGTTGAAGGCTATCAAATCCCCCCTCACTCTTTTCTTCTACAGACTAAAGAAGCCCAATTCCCTCAGCCTCTCCTTATGAGTCATGTGCCCCAACCCCCTAATCATTTTCGTTGCCCTCCGCTGGACTCTCTCCAGTTTGTTCACATACTTTCTGGTGGGCAGGGGGGACAAAACTGGATGCAATACTCCAAATGTGGCCTCACCAATGCAGAAAAAAGGGGAATAATCACTTCCCTCGATCTGCTGGCTATGCTCCTACTAATGCAGCCCAATATGCCTTTAGCCTTCTTGGCAACAAGGGCACACTGTTGACTCAGATCCAAATTCTCGTTCACTGTAACCCCTAGGTCCTTTTCTGCAGAATTGCTGCCTAGTCACTCGGTCCCTAGTCTGTACCAGTGCATGGGATTTTTCTGTCCTAACTGCAGGACTCTGCACTTTTCCTTGTTGAACCTCATCAGATTTCTTTTGGCCTAATCCTGCAATTTGTCTAGTCACTCTGGACCCTATCCCTACCCTCCAGTGTATCTAACTCTCCCCCCAGCTAGTGTCATCTGCAAACTTGCTGGAGGGTGCAATCCATCTTATCATCCAGATCATTAATGGAGATGTTGAACAAAACCGGCCCCAGGACCGACCCCTGGGGCACTCCGCTTGATTCCGGCTGCCAACTAGTCATCGACCATTGATCACTACCCGTTGAGCCCAACGATCTAGCCAGATTTTTATCCACCTTATAGTCCATTCATCCAATCTATACTTATTTAACTTGCTGGCAAGAAATCTGTGGGAGACTGTATCAAAAGTCAAGGTATATCACGTCCACTGCTTTTCCCATATCTACAGAGCCAGTTATCTCATCATAAAAGGCAATCAGGTTGGTCAAGCATGACTTGCTCTTGGTGAATCCATGTTGACTGTTCCTGATCACCTTCCTCTCCTCCAAGTGCTTCAAAATGGATTCCTTGAGAACCTGCTCCATGATTTTTCCAGGGACTGAGGTGAGGCTGACAGGTGTGTAGTTCCCTGGATTTTCCTTCTTCCCTTCTTTAAATATGGGCACAATATGTGCCTTTTTCCAATCGTTCAGGACCTCCCCTGATAGCCATGAGTTTTCAAAGATAATGGCCAATGGCTCTGCAATCACATCAGCCAACTCTCTCAGCACCCTCAGATGAACTGCATCCGGCCCCATGGACTTGTGCATGTCCAGCTTTTCTAAATAGTCCTTATCCTGTTCTTTCACCACTGAGGGCTGCTCACCTCCTCCCCATACTGTGCTGCCACTGCAGCAGTCTGGGAGCTGACCTTGTCTGTGAAGACCGAGGCAAAAAAAAGCATTGAGTACTTCAGCTTTTTCCTCATCATCTTTCACTAGGTTGCCTCCCCCATTCAGTAAGGGTCCCACACTTTCCCTGACCACCTTCTTGTTGTTCACATACCTGTAGAAATCCTTCTTGTTACCCTTCACATCCCTTGCTAGCTGCAACTCCAGTTGTGCTTTGGCCTTTCTGATTACACCCCTGCATGCTGAAGCAATATTTTTATACTCCTCCCTAGTCATCTGTCCAAGTTTCCACTTCTTGTAAGCTTCCTTTTTGTGTTTAAGCTCACCGAAGATTTCTCTGTTAAGCCAAGCTGGTCTCCTGCCATATTTGCTATTCTTTCTGCACATCGGGATGGTTTGTTTCTGTGCCCTCAATAAGGCTTCTTTAAGATACAGCCAGTTCTCCTGGATTCCTTTCCCCCTCATATTAGCCTCCCAGGGGATCCTACCAATCAGTTCCCTGAGGGAGTCAAAGTCTGCTTTTCTGAAGCCCAGGGTCTGTATTCTGCTGCTCTCCTTTCTTCCCTTTGTCAGGATCCTGAACTCGACCATCTCATGGTCACTGCTGCCCAGGTTGCCACCCATTTCTACTTTCCCTACCAATTCTTCACTGTTTGTGAGCAGCAGATCAAAAGGAGCACGGCCCCTAGTTCGTTCCTCCAGCACTTGCACCAGGAAGTTGTCTCCAATAGTCTCCAAAAACTTCCTGCATTGTCTGTGCACTGCTGTATTGCTCTCCCAGCAGATGTCAGGGTGATTGAAGTCCCCCATGAGAACCAGGGCCTGTGATCTGGAAACTTCTGTTAGTTGTCCAAAGAAGACTTTCTATCTCATCCTCCTGGTCTGGTGGTCTATAGCAGATGCCCACCACAACATCACCCTTGTTGCTCTCGCCTCTAAACTTAACCCAAAGACTCTCAATAAGCTTTTCTCCATTTTCATACTGGAGCTCTGAGCAACCATACTGCTCTCTTACTTACACTGCAACTCCTCCCTCTTTTCTCCCCCGCCTGTCCTTCCTGAACAGTTTATATCCATTCATGACAGTGCTCCAGTCATTTGAGTTACCCCACCAAGTCTCTGTTATTCCAATCACATCATAGTTCCTTGACTGCACCAGGACTTCCAATTCTTCCTGCTTGTTTCCCAGGCTTCTTGCGTTTGTGTACAGGCACCTAAGATAACTAGCCGATTGCCCTATTTTCTCAGTATGAACCCCGTATGATGGGTACTATTTATTATGAAGGGATCATAAGACAGCTCTTCTATGAATACAGGCAAATGTATATAAAAGTTGTTATGAAAGCAAAATATTTGAAAACTCCAATATTTGAATAATGGCTAATACTTTATGGGTTTTGTTACATTCATTAGTTCTTCTGCTATTGCTTTAATGCTTGATGGAGTATACCAAAAACTTGTAAGGCTTATGCTATAAAACACAGTAGGGTGTGTATTATAATCTAATGATGACACACATCAGTAGCTGTTTTTTTTATTCAGGCCATTAACTCTGGAGAGGTTTCATTATTTACCCATAGTCCACAATGAAAAGTTTCAATGAGAACACATCACAAAGTTTATTAATTCCTAAAAATAAACATGCAACACTAGGAGAAAGAAGTAATATCTTATTAATTTGGTGTAAGTTTACACTTGAAGGAAATAGTCCCAAATATTTCAAAAGTTTTACTGAGAATAATTATTACTAAATTACTGAGGAAAAATTAATGAAGTAACAAAATTAATCATTTTAAAAGTTGATCTGAGGACTGGTATGAAATATTTAACTTGCAAAAAGAATCTACATAGTACACTTTCTTCGGCTTTGTGGACTGAGGCTGATGCTGAATTGCAGTTCTTTCAGGGCTTTCTCATCACAGTTGTTTTATGTTATTGAGGTAATTAAAAACATGCTGCATGCGGTACCAAACACTGTTAAAAATGCTTTGAATTTGTCTAAATGAACAGGACAGATGGTGGATATTTTGGTCCATTTTTATTTTGAAATGTGCACGATTTGCACACTATTTCTGTGCTTTTGCACACAATTACAATTATTGCATGCATACATATAATTAGCTAGGTGTCTGGTCATTTTCACATGCAGTTGCCTGAATTGCAAGAACAGTCACAATAACTTCTTATGCATAATATATGTCCATATAATTCTGAAAATTTGAACTGTTATTTTTGTGAAGAGATGGCTTAGCTAAAATCTTTTTTTGCCCATCAAAATTATTTCTGTTGTGGTAGTGCCAGAGGCCTCAATTAGGATTAGGGTCTCATTGTGCTCAGGTGAGAGGGTTCCTGCCCCAGAAACTTAAAATCTAGGAAAATTATCAGTATTTCTGTCCATCTAAGAATCAGAGACCTTTCCATTTGTCAGTGACTGGGATGTGCGTGGTCATGCCTAGTGGTAGAAGCAGCAGTCATGCCTAGTGGTTAGAGCAGGACTAAATAGCCAGGAATCAGAGCCCAGGGTCAGAACCAATTTAATTGGAGTGAGGCAAGGCAGGGGTAGGGCTGGGGCCAAAGCAAGATCAGGGCTGGAACAAGGCAGGAAAGATGTGGAGAAATTGGAAAGGGTCCAGAGAAGAGCAACAAGAATGATTAAAGGTCTGGAGAACATGACCTATGAAGGAAGGCTGAAAGAATTGGGTTTGTTTAGTTTGGAAAAGAGAAGACTGAGAGGGGACATGATAGCAGTTTTCAGGTATCTAAAAGGGTGTCATAAGGAGGAGGGAGAAAACTTGTTCACCTTAGCCTCTGAGGATAGAACAAGAAGCAATGGGCTTAAACTGCAGCAAGGGAGGTCTAGGTTGGACATTAGGAAAAAGTTCCTAACTGTCAGGGTGGTTAAACACTGGAATAAATTGCCTAGGGAGGTTGTGGAATCTCCATCTCTGGAGATATTTAAGAGTAGGTTAGATAAATGTCTATCAGGGATGGTCTAGACAGTAGTTGGTCCTGCCATGCGGGCAGGGGACTGGACTCGATGACCTCTCGAGGTCCCTTCCAGTCCTAGAATCTATGAATCTATGAATCTAGGAGCAAGGCTGGGTACAAGCAGGCGCAGGAGCTATTGTAGCCATGGGTGAATGCTTTGAGCAGCATGCAAATTGCTGCTACTGCTGGGCTTAAGAGCTGGTCTGCTGACTCTTCCAACCAATCAGGTGGTGTAGCCAATCAGGCAGCCTGCTACAGGCAATCTGCACTTTGTTTGTTATGTTGCCTGGAGACTGCATCTGCTGCAGGCCCTGATTCCTGGCACCATGTAAAAAATAATAACCGGTGCATTAAAGAAACTTTTTTCTGGGGGAAAAATGTTATTGGTGAAAGGTCATTTAAGTGACCCAGCTAAGCAAGTTTAAATCCTTCCATCTGTGTGTAACAAGCAGCTGCTAACAATCTTTTGACTAGCACAATTGGGTAGTGGTCCATGACTTGTGCTCCTAGGCACTATGGTAATACAAATAATAATAAATAATACATGTTTGGATCTTATTGATGCTGGGAGGATGATCAGAGAAGTCAGCTTGAAAAAAAGGATATACTTTTCCCTGCTGTGATTGACATTTCTAAGATCTTTAAACCTGAATCCAATCAAAAATATATTTTATTCTCACTTTACAAGCTGCTTTCAAGCAGTGCTACAAAAGTAGAAGAATGGAACGTATGGTGAAGTCTGGTTCAGGCAGTTGGATCTGATGGTGGACCATTGCTTACATTTTCATGGGAATCATGTAGCCAAAAGCTAAGATTTTTAAATCCCATTTTGTGATATATTCTATCTACCCTTTGTGTACAACCTTAACCTCCTGGTGAATACAACTCTGTCTTTAATTACATGGTCATGTACTACATGGCAAATGCATCACTTTCCCAACTGTGAAGCACCTAAGGTACATCTGAGAGGAGTTTCTCATTGCACAACTTGCAAAGTGTTAATTAAATCACTCTCAACCCTATTGCCACTTATGGAGTGGTTAGGAGCCCTTTCCTCTGCTGCAGGTGTCCCTGCCAATTCACAGCAATATAAGAACATAAGAACGGCCGTACTGGGACAGACCAAAGGTCCATCTAGCCCAGTATCCTGTCTACCGACAGTGACCAATGCCATGTGCCCCAGAGGGAGTGGACCTAATAGGCAATGATCAAGTGATCTCTCTCCTGCCATCCATCTCCACCCTCTGACAAACAGAGGCTAGGGACACCATTCCTTACCCATCCTGGCTAATAGCCATTAATGGACTTAACCATCATGAATTTATCCAGTTCTCTTTTAAATGCTGTTATAGTCCTAGCCTTCACAAGCTCCTCAGGTAAGGAGTTCCACAAGTTGACTGTGCGCTGCATGAAGAACTTCCTTGTATTTGTTTTAAACCTGCTGCCTATTAATTTCATTTGGTGACCCCTAGTTCTTATATTATGGGAATAAGTAAATAACTTTTCCTTATCCACTTTCTCCACATCACTCATGATTTTATATACCTCTATCATATCCCCCCCTAGTCTCCTCTTTTCCAAGCTGAAGAGTCCTAGCCTCTTTAATTTCTCCTCATATGGGACCCGTTCCAAACCCCTAATCATTTTAGTTGCCCTTCTCTGAACCTTTTCTAGTGCCAGTATATCTTTTTTGAGATGAGGAGACCACATCTGTACGCAGAATTCGAGATGTGGGCATACTATCGATTTATATAAGGGCAATAATATATTCTCAGTCTTACTCTCTATCCCAGGGGTCGGCAACCTTTCAGAAGTGGTGTGCCGAGTCTTCATTTATTCACTCTAATTTAAGGTTTTGCGTGCCAGTAATACATTTTAACGTTTTTAGAAGGTCTCTTTCTATAAGTCTATAATATATAACTAAACTATTGTTGTATGTAAAGTAAATAAGGTTTTTAAAATGTTTAAGAAGCTTCATTTAAAATTAAATTAAAATGCAGAGCCCCCCGGACCAGTGGCCAGGACCCGGGCAGTGTGAGTGCCACTGAAAATCAGCTCGTGTGCCGCCTTTGGCACGCGTGCCATAGGTTGCCTACCCCTGCTCTATCCCCTTTTTAATGATTCCTAACATCCTGTTTGCTTTTTTGACCGCCTCTGCACACTGCGTGGACATCTTCAGAGAACTATCCACGATGACTCCAAGATCTTTTTCCTGACTTGTTGTAGCTAAATTAGCCCCCATCATATTGTATGTATAGTTGGGGTTATTTTTTCCAATGTGCATTACTTTACATTTATCCACATTAAATTTCATTTGCCATTTTGTTGCCCAATCACTTAGTTTTGTGAGATCTTTTTGAAGTTCGTCACAGTCTGCTTTGGTCTTAACTATCTTGAGCAGTTTAGTATCATCTGCAAACTTTGCCACCTCACTGTTTACCCCTTTCTCCAGATCATTTATGAATAAGTTGAATAGGATTGGTCCGAGGACTGACCCTTGGGAAACACCACTAGTTACCCCTCTCCATTGTGAGAATTTACCATTAATTCCTACCCTTTGTTCCCTGTCTTTTAACCAGTTCTCAATCCATGAAAGGACCTTCCCTTTTATCCCATGACAGCTTAATTTATGTAAGAGCCTTTGGTGAGAAACCTTGTCAAAGGCTTTCTGGAAATCTAAGTACACTATGTCCACTGGATCCCCCTTGTCCACATGTTTGTTGACCCCTTCAAAGAACTCTAATAGATTAGTAAGACATGATTTCCCTTTACAGAAACCATGTTGACTATTGCTCAACAGTTTATGTTTTTCTATGTGTCTGACAATTTTATTCTTAACTATTGTTTCGACTAATTTGCCTGGTACTGACGTTAGACTTACCGGTCTGTAACTGCCGGGATCACCTCTAGCGCCCTTTTTAAATATTGGTGTTACATTAGCTAACTTCCAGTCATTGGGTACAGAAGATGATTTAAAGGACAGGTTACAAACCTTAGTTAATAGTTCCGCAACTTCACATTTGAGTTCTTTCAGAACTCTTGGGTGAATGCCATCTGGTCCCGGTGACTTGTTAATGTTAAGTTTATCAATTAATTCCAAAAGCTCCTCTAGTGACACTTCAATCTGTGACAGTTCCTCAGATTTGTTGCCTACACAGGACAGTTCGGGCTTGGGAATCTCCCTAACATCCTCAGCCGTGAAGACTGAAGCAAAGAATCCATTTAGTTTCTCCATAATGACTTTATCGTCTTTAAGCGCTCCTTTTGTATCTCGATCATCAAGGGGCCCCACTGATTGTTTAGCAGGCTTCCTGCTTCTGATGTACTTAAAAAACATATTATTACCTTTGGAGTTTTTGGCTAGCTGTTCTTCAAACTCCTCTTTAGCTTTTCGTATTACATTCTTGCACTTAATTTGGCAGTGTTTATGCTCCTTTCTATTTGCCTCACTAGGATTTGACTTCCACTTTTTAAAGGAAGTCTTTTTATCTCTCACTGCTTCTTTTACATGGTTGTTAAGCCACAGTGGCTTTTTTTTAGTTCTTTTACTGTGTTTCTCAATTTGGGTATACATTGAAGTTGGGCCTCTATTATGGTGTCTTTAAAAAGCGCCCATGCAGCTTGCAGGGATTTCACTTTAGTAACTGTACTTTTTAACTTCTGTTTAACTAACCCCCTCATTTTTGCATAGTTCCCCCTTTTGAAATTAAATGCCACAGTGTTGGGCTGTTGAGATGTTCTTCCCATCACAGGGATGTTGAATGCTATTGTATTATGGTCACTATTTCCAAGCGGTCCTGTTATAGTTACCTCTTGGACCAGCTCCTGTGCTCCACTAAGGACTAAATCTAGAGTTGCCTCTCCCCTTGTGGGTTCCCGTACCAGCTGCTCCATGAAGCAGTCATTTAAAGTATCAAGAAATTTTATCTCTGCATTTCGTCCTGAAGTGAAATGTTCCCAGTCAATATGGGGATAATTGAAATCCCCCACTATTATTGAGTTCTTAATTTTGATAGCCTCTCTAATTTCCCTTAGCATTTCATCATCACTATCACTGTCCTGGCAGGTGGTCGATAATAGATCCCTAATGTTATATTCTTATTAGAGCATGAAATTTCTATCCATAGAGATTCTATGGAACATGTGGATTCACTTAAGATTTTTCCTTCATTTGATTCTACATTTTCTTTCACATATAGTGCCACTCCCCCCCCTGCATGACCTGTTCTGTCCTTCTGATATATTTTGTACCCCAGAATGATTGTGTCCCATTGATTGCTCTCAGTCCACCAGGTTTCTGTGATGCCTATTATATCAATATCCTCCTTTATCACGAGGCACTCTAGTTCACCCATCTTATTATTTAGACTTCTAGCATTTGTGTACAAGCACTTTAAAAACTTGTCACTGTTTATTTGTCTGCCCTTTTCTGATGTGTCAGATTCTTTTTTATGTGAATGTTTATCATCTGATCTGGCCCTTACATTATCCTCTTCCATCCTCTGCTCCTGACTATAACCTGGAGATTCTCTATCATTAGACTCTCCCCTAAGAGAAGTCTCTGTCCGATCCACATGGTCCTCTGCAGCAGTCGGCTTTCCCCCCATCTCCTAGTTTAAAAACTGCTCTACAACCTTTTTAATGTTTAGTGCCAGCAGTCTGGTTCCACTTTGGTTTAGGTGGAGCCCATCTCTCCTGTATAGGCTCCCCCCATCCCAAAGTTTCCCCAGTTCCTAATGAATGTAAACCCCTCCTCTCTACACCATCGTCTCATCCACGCATTGAGACTCTGAAGCTCTGCCTGCCTACCTGGCCCTGCACGTGGAACTGGGAGCATTTCTGAGAATGCCACCATAGAGGTCCTGGATTTCAGTCTCTTCCCTAGCAGCCTAAATTTGGCCTCCAGGACATCTCTCCTACCCTTCCCTATGTCATTGGTACCTACATGTACCACGACCACCGACTCCTCCCCATATCCATCACTTCATTTTTTATCTATACAGTTAAGTTAGCTACTCACACTTGTGCAGCGCATCCTTCCTTAACTGCACATTTTATTAAGTTAGTCAAAAAGTCTACTTTGATCAGTATACAATTTTCAGGGGCTCAGTTAAATGAAGATCAATTTCTCTATCGTACGAAGTAAAGGAATTTCTCCTCAGTGAGGACACTCACATCCCACAGTGATGGATGTATAGAACCTGAATAGAAGAGAATTCCATGAAAATTTCCACTTCTGACCTTTAGCCCTTTTAGCTGTAGAACTATTTTGAAAAGTGATGGCAAGAGTTTTTTTTATATAATGCAACACTTATATTTTTCAGACGTTTCTCAGACTCAGAAATGATTGAGCTGAGTTTGTTCAAACTTGCAAAAAATAATCATTTTTGGAGCAAGGGAAATTTGGAAAATTTTAGCCTGAAACGTGAGCGTTTGAAAGATAGAAAACAAGGAGTTAGAATAGAAACCATTGTGTGACCTTTACTACAGCAGTTGCTTATGTTACTGTATGCTGTACTTGTGATTTCTTTTGTTCTGCTTACTGTATGTGAGGAAATCGTGTTTTTAGATGAATGCCTTCATCAGAGGCTACATTCATCTTGATAAATGTGCCCTGCTTAAATTATGAATGTTTGATTCTCATGCTGTGTTAAATTCAAGGTATAATAAAAAAACAAAGTTCAATAACACTTAATACATTCTGTAAATATTTAGACTTGAATATATTCAATCGGATATTTGTTTTAACTACTATATGTATTTTGCCTTCTACCGTTGGTGGCAGATGAAATGGGACATGTTCTTTAAGACCTAGAAGAATTGTACTCAGACTTTAACTGCTGAAGAGCCAATTTATGGTTGAATAGTCAAAGAACCATTAAAAAACCGAATACTTGGAGTAGAAAAATGTCTGTAATGTAGCAATAGCTAATATATTCTTTGAAAGACCTAAACCAATCTGAACAATGTTTTTAGGGCTGAATAAGAGAGCTGCCACTAGAATGCTGTCACCAGTTTTGAGAAGCCTGCTTCTATAAATGTCACTACCACCATATCTGTGTTCCTTTAGAGGTTTCTAGCCTTTAATTCAATATTGACATTTTTCCGAGAACACCTGCTACATTTTTATTAGGACATTAATCTTTCAGGTGCACAATGTGGCTCCTGATGGAAGTATTCAGCTGAAATGATATTTTCCCCAATATACAATATGTATAACAAAAGAAATTACAACATATATCGTAGAAACTGTGACTTCCATAGTTAACATTTCATAACAGTTTCCACTCTTACTCCATGTTTTTAGTTGCTCATAACTCTCACCTTTTCCATGCTTGGTCTCTCTCCAAAAGTTATTTTTCAAGCTTGAACAAACTTGCTTGTGTTGTTTTTGAGTATGTGAGGAGTGAAAAATATAAGCTTGCTGCGTTATAAATACATTTTTAACAGCTCTGCAGCTGAAAAGTCTTGTGGATGAAATTTATAATTTGGTAGGGAAATAACCCTCATTGAGGAGAAATGCCTATGCTCTTTCCAGAAAAAAAATGGTTTTCATTTGACTAGCTTATGACCCTTTGCAAGTTAAACAATGATCACGAACAATAGATTTTTTAACCAAAAGAAAGGCTGCATGCAACTCAGGAATCATAGGTTTACTATCTCTGGTCTAGATCACTTTTTTCTGGACTCTCTTGTTCCTTCATAATTTTGTCTGGAACTTAGATATCAAGGTGTTAGGAATCTTATATATTGACATGATTGGAGAGAAGAAAGCAAAAAAATCCCCCTATCATGCACAGAGTAGAGTGTAGGTGTATTTTCACAGTGCATTCTGCTCTTACTTTCATGAACAGCACTTCAATTTCATGAAGAACCAGTGCAAAAAATCCAACAGAGTTTCAGATCTACAACATAACAAATAAATTTGAATATGCTTGGGTACATTGTGAGTGATATATAATTGTAACATATTATAAAACTCCTAACACAGTCATGTAGTTGTCATCCACAAAAAATTATGGGGCCAAATTTTGCTCTCAGTCACACAGTAACTTTGATTTCCATGGTAGCATACCCAAGTAACTTTGGATTTACAGCGGTGTAACTTCGTATAGAATTTGGTCTATTGTAAGGTAAGGAAGTGGGTTCTGCCAACAATTACTATTTCTGTTGCTGACAGTAGTAAGCCACTAAGGAAAAATGCATTTCAGATTTTAGGAATCCAATTAAACATGTGTGAATTGGGCACCATAATGAGAATGGGAGAATCCATGTGATGATACAAATAAGCAATTATATTATAAGGTGATAACATAATGCTATTTGTGCATCTTGCTGAAATTTGTGCACCTTGCTGGTTTACAGTCGAAAGAATGGCTTGCAGCCATTTTGAGTTCTTCTTGGAAATTGCACAAGATTTCGTAATGCATTCACACAACATGTGTGTTTCACTGCTACTAGTTTAGAGATCTGACATTTATATCAGAGTGCACCATACAGTACACATAAATTGCTGTGCTGGCAGTTGGAATATTATGGTAATGAGAGCCTGGAATTTCCATGAAAACTATTTTGGGAGTTTTGGGTAAACACTGGGAGCTGGTAATACATAGCCTTTTTTCTAAAGATGTACGAGATTTGAATTACCTACCTTCACTAGTGAAGAAAAACAAACTAATATTTTAATTAACTGTCTGTGAATCACTTTAATATCTATGCAAGAGAAAAATGCTACACTGGCAGGATGACAGACTAGGTTACTTCTGTGATTTATATGTCAGGAGCAAAATGTCAGGAGCAAACACCAAAGCTGAGTCTTTTCATGGGCACTGGGGAAAAAAATATTTTAAAAGATGAAGTGTCTTGTTTACTGCAAACCTTGCTAAACAAAACCCCTCACACATCTTTCCAAATTGTACAGCTGCCATGAGGCACTGTAGTGAGTTATGATGTGTGGCATTCAGCATTATACCTCCCATGGTAGGAATACTAAAAGTTACCTACCAGAACCCATGACAATTTCACAAGTTGGTGGGATTATCACAATAGGTGGTTCTCTCTCCCTTCCTCCCTTCTCATGTCTCTTCTTTTCTCTACTTTCCTCCCTTTCCCTTTTCATCTTCTGCTCTCTATCTTTCCTTCATCTTCCCCTTTTCTCTCTCTCCTGCTATCCTTCCCAGTTCCTCCTCCTTAGAAGGTATCCTCTGTAGACTGCAGCCACTAGAGGGTATTAGGATCACATACACACACTTGAGTAGGTTGCCAATGACTTACTATCCAGTAGAGGAGTACATGACGCAGGGACTTAGCTATATAATTGTTAAATATATGGCTTTGTTAATACTAGTTAACCTTTTCTTTCTCCCCACTCAATATCCCCCTCCACAGAACTCCTTAATGCCTCCCCCATGCAAAATAAAAAACAGCACAGGCTATTTTTTCCAAAAAAGGACTATGTCTTTGTGCCATTTGATTCTTTTTTGCAGTCACAGTGGGTTTGATTGTGTTTTTGTGCAACACAGCTGCACTACCCCAAGAGGAGGCCTGTTTAGGTAGCGTGTCTTAATGAACAGAGAACTGGCTTCTATTCCCAGCTCTGCCACTGGCCTTGAGTGTGGCTTTGGGCAAGTGACTTCACAGCTCCATGCCTCCGTTTCCCAATTTGTAAAATGGGGATAATGATACTGACCTCTCTTGTAAAGCACTTTGAGATCTACTGATGAAAATGCTATGTAAGTTAATAAATAATAATAATAATACTATTAGCTAATAAACTGCTCCCCTCCTGCCCGTTTTTCTAAAGCAGTTTACTTCCTCCCTGCAGCTAGTCTGTCTAGCATGTAGGAAGGGTGGTACCAAGGCTTCTCCCATTGCCATCCCATTTTGTCCCATTCCAAAAACATACTTGCAGAGGAGGGTATCAGGTGACTAGCCCATGCCCTCTTCACTGTGATGGAGACACAATCTGAGCAGCCCTTATTTGGTTGAACAGGAGAGTAAATAGGTTTTAGTTGCCCTAACATTCTTGCATGGTCAAATAAGGGCTATGACAATATATGGGGTACATCAATGGACACAACTAGTTGACCAGTTCTTTGCGTTTACAATCTATGCAGCAATCTAGTATAGGATTTGTGTTCCTATTCATATATTGTTGTTCATGGATAGGTGTTCAGATACCCTGGTGATGAGTGTAGTAGAAGAACCTAAAGAGATTAAAATAGTACAGAATGGCCACAGAAATAGTTTTTTGATTAGCACAGAAATCTCCCACACCAAGGAGAAAAAGTCTTTCCGAATCAAGCAGAACTGTATTTGTTTGTTTGTTTCTTTTTGTCTTACCTCCCTAAGAGGATCATTGAGCTCATTGAGAATATTGTCCTCATCAAAGATCTTGCCTTGGTAACGGTGTTCGTAATAATCGTGGATCTTTTGGCGCATGTCAGCGGGTAACTTGTGAAATGACATGTATTGTTCCACTTGTTTGTACTAAAAAAAGAAAAGGAAAATGAAGAAGAAAGTCAATAAAAGATCAGTCCATTACTCTTTTACAATCTAAAGCCATCTAAAGTGCCTGTAAAATGAAACCTAAATAATGCAGTTGCTTAAAGAAAAGGAAATGCAATGTTGAAAAGCTTCTATCATACAAAGAAACACAGTATACCCATGGAAGACAGGTGACAGCACATTGATTGAAGTTGATTCCAAACACTGACAATTGATACAATGTTATTTATAAAACATATGGGTTAACAAAGAACCTGGTATATTCAAAAAAGGCAAGTCAGAAAAAAGAACAATTGAGCCATATGAAGAGTTGTTTAATGTAAAAACAGTCATAAAACAAATAAATTATCCTTCTAAATGATTAGGTTAAACAAATCTGAATGATAACTTCTTAACAAATGAAAATTCTAAACAACAAACACAGTGTAGCCATTTGGTGATTCATCTATAATAAGGTTTGTTTTCAAAAAGGTATTAAAACAAAGGTCATTCTAAAGGAAGGTCATTGACACCAGATATAAGGTCAGATATCCAGATATAAGACATAAAGTAAGCAGCATATATGCTGACATGGTGTCCACTATTAATTATGGAGATGGATAACTTTCCATTCATGATGTGTACACATGAACTATGATTTGTAAGGAGTGTTGTATGTACTTTATTAAGAGAATTCTTTTATATACCGTAAATGTGCCCAATAACTTAAATAACTTATAGTGTTAAGGTTATACTGGTGGCAATGCAATCACTAAAATCAAAGAAATCACCAGTTAAGATATTAACATCCACACCAACCTCAACGCCTTGTTATCCAAACATTACAAAACCCAAATGCACTCTCAGAATCCTCACGCCTACACCAAACTCCCTTTACTTTCCAACTTCAATGAACACATAGAACTCCTAAGTCACCTTAATTTCCAACTCAGTAAGATAGCTTCATTTACCAACAAGTGTAACTGGAAAAAAAGCCTGTATATTGTGTTATTTCTACCTCTTTAATCCTGAGGTTGGAGTTAAAGTTGTGCAATTTGAGGAGCTGGATGTGTTTAAATAAACAAACATCAAAAAGGACTTTCCTGTGGAATGGAGTACGGATTTAGAGGAATGGAGGGTGGGACTTGGAACTGGAATGTATGCTTGGAATTAGAGCCATGGAACTAAAAGATAAGTAACCTACCTTCCGTAATCAGAGCTCTTAGAGATGTGTCATCCCTATCTGTAGTCTACTGTTGGGTATGCATGCACTCTATGTGCCCGAGACCAGAAGACTTGTGCTAGTAATTTCCATTGGTCTGTGCCCATGTTCTTCCTTTCCTCATGCTCTGAACCTCATGCTCTACTGTGCATAAATTCTACAATCTAAAGCAGAGGGGAAGGAGGATGGTTACTGGAACACAGACACGGATCACACAACTCAAAGAACTCTGGTTGTGGAACTTAGGTAAACTCTGTTTCCTCACGTGCTGGTCCCTATGTGTATTCCTGTGTGGGTGACTGACAAGAAGCACTCAAGAAGGGGGAGGGGGAGTCTGAGGGCCTCAGTGGTATTGAAGGCTGTAGGACCACTGATCCAAAGGACACATTAGCTGAGGAGATGCGTACCAGTGCGTAGTGTTTTGTGAAGGTCTGAATGGAACTCCAGGTGGCCGCTTTACATATGTCAACGAATGGAACTTCCCAAAGTGAAGCTACTGAAGCAGCCTTTGCTCTGGTTTAATAGGTCTTCACTTTGTGTGGTGGAGCATCAGATAACTGGTAACAGAGTAAAATACAGCCCCAAATCCACTTGGACAGTATTTGAAGAGATATCATTTGCCCTTTCATGCATTCCACAATGGTAACAAATAGCTTCAGTGATTTCCTGAAGGGATTTTTCTTTGAAGATAGAACACGAATGTCCAATGCACATCCAGGGTATGGAAAGTCTGGTCCACATTGGTGATCTGAGGTTTAAGAAAAAATACAGGTAAGTGTATAGTCTAATTTATGTGGAGGTCCAATATTACTTTGGGGATGAATTTAGGGCACAGTTTCAAGGAAACTTTATAGAATATGGTATAGCGTGGATTGGCCAGAAGAGCCCAAGTTCACCTACCAATCAAGCTAAAGCGATGGCCGGCAGGAAGGCAACCTACCCAGATCAATGGGATAGTGAGTATGCCACTAGTGGTTAAAATAGTGGCTTAGTTTGTGTTGAAACGATCAAATTAAGATCCCATGAAGGACTGAATCTAATCATTGATAAGAAGGTTCTGAGTAAACCCTTCAGAAACTACACACTCATTGGGTGCATCTTCAAGGTAAGCAGATAGTCCAGAATAGTGGGAACGTCCATCTCCTCTGGGAAAATTTGGTTAGTCCAAACAGAGAATCTTTTCCACTTGGCTAAGTAACACCGCTTGGTGGATTCTTCCTCGTGTTGCTCAGGATGGCTTTAACAGCTGCTGAATCTTTCTGCTCTGGGTTTGACAGTCATACAAATATCAGGCTGTGAGGTGAAAAGGCTCCAGATTCATATGCCTGATCTTGCCCTTGTCCTGCATCAGAAGGTATGGGGAAGATTAGATGCTGATCTGTTGACAGGATGACAGATGGAGAAGAATGGGAAACCACAATTATTTTGGCTATCTGGGAGCATTGAGGTTGATCATTGCTGTGTCCTGTTAGATTCTCCGGAGAACTCGATGTAACGGTAGGATGGGAGGGAAAGGTAGACATAAAATTTTCCATCCCTGGAAGTAGAAGGGTATCTTATTTGGAGTTCTGACTTTGTGTCCCTTTGAGCAGCACATAGTGCATTTTTTTCTTGTCTTGTGACACAGAGATTCAAAGACCGGTATCCCCATAGCTGGAATATATCTTTTATCACTGAGTTGTGGATCTCCTATTCATGTTCTGTCAAGAAGCATCCGCTGAGACTATCCACCAGAGTGCCATGTATTCCTGGAAGATGTATTGCTAACATGATAATCTGATGATGACTATAACAATTCCACAGGGGGACCCGCCTCCTTATAAGAACATAAGAATGGCCAAACTGGGTCAGACCAAAGGTTCATCTAGCCTAGTATCCTGTCTTCCGACAGTGGCCAATGTCAGGTGCTCCAGAGGGAATGAACAGAACAGGTAATCATCAAGTGATCCATTCTCTGTTGCTCATTCCCAGCCTCTGGGAAACAGAGGCTAGGTACACCATCCCTGCCCATCCTGGCTAATAACCATTGATGGACCTATCCTCCATGAATTTATCTAGTTCTTTTTTGAAACCTGTTATGGTCTTGGCCTTCAAACATCCTCTGACGAAGAATTCCACAGGTTGACTGTGTGTTGTGTGAAGAAATATTTCCTTTTGTTTTAAACATGTTATAAAGAGCAGCGAGATAGATCTTTCTTCCCCTTGTTCATTGAGGTAGAATATAGTTGTCATATTGTCTGTCATCATGGAAGTGGATGAACGGTAAAGCACTTACCACTTCCAACTGCTCTCAGCTCCAGAACAGTTATATGCATCGTGCTCTCATGATGAGTCCACATTCCCTGAGCTGTTTCTGTGTCCAGATGAGCACCCCAACCCGTAAGTCCTTCTGTGAGCTATGTTTTTTGAGGAGGGGGCAGAGCAAAAGGAATTCCTATGCACACCTGTTCCCTGTCCTATCATCAAGCTAGAAAGTTTTGTACCCTGGGAGGGAGCATAACTAACTTGTGTATATTGTGCCTACTGTTTGAAGCCAGGCTTGTAGACAATGAAGGTGGAGCCTCACAAACAGTGTCACATAAGTGCACAGCGGGATGAGGCATGCCTGAACCAATGTTTGTGGGTTCCTTCTGAGTTGATGACTAGGAATGTTTCTCAACTGAAATCTGTCCATAGAGAGGTAAGCTCTGGCTCTGATTGAGTCTGGAGTTGTTCCAATAAATTCTATGGGCTGTGTTGGAACTAAAGTGGATTTTTCTATGTTCACATAAATTTGTAGCTAAAAGACTGTGCAGAGATGAGGTTGATGTCACTACTTCCCAATGAGATTTCCTTATCAGAAGCCAATGGTCTAGAGATGGAAAGAATATCAAACTGTGGCACTGGACGTGTGCTGCCACTACTGAAAAAACCTTTATAAATACTCTGGGCACTGTTGCCAGTCCAAAAGGAGGCACCCTGTATTAACTGTGATTCTCATCTATCATAAACCTCAGGAACCTCCTGTGAGAGGGGAGGATATCTATATGAAAATAGGCATCCTTCATGTCGAGAGCCATGAATCATTAGTTTATATTTATGGATATCATAGTCAATACCAGGGTAACCATCCTGAATCTTACTCTTTGGTTAAAGACATTGGGCGCCAGAGGTCTAAGATGGGTCTCCATCCTTCTTTTTTCTTGGAGATCAGCAAGTATTTGGAATAAAATCCCTTTTCCCAGTGCTGACATGGTAACAGCTCTGTGACCCCTATTGGAGTAAGGAGTGCACTTCTTGCAAGAGTATCTTCTTGTGGGAGTGGGCCACTGAAAACAGACAGGGAAGAGGGTTTTGAAGGAGGAGGAGAGAGGAACTCTATGGCATAACTGAAGTGGAAGACATTGAGAATGCATTTGTCTGCCATCTATGGGAGAAAATGGGCTAGTCGGACACCAAATCAAATTTTGGATATGGAAGGACATTTCAACTGGGTTGGTTCTCAGCTCTCAAAGTTCCTGTCAAAAGTATTTATTGACAGGTGATTCCAGTTGGAAAGAGGAGAAAGGAGGTGCACTATGTTTGTTGCACTGCATCCTCTGTTGATTTCATGGCAGTTCATATGTTCTATGGTGATAGAAGGGCTGTGATATTGTCTAGGCGTAATAGGTTGTCTGATGTACTACTTCTTGAATGCTGGTTCTATATACCTTGGGAACAGAGGATTACCCTTGAGTTCCTTAATGAGTGCAATGACTCACCAGTGTTCTATCTAAACAAGTTGTCTCCCGCAAAGGGCAAATCCTCCACAGTGAACTTCCCTGGGAAAACCCAAGGAATTAAGGCAGGATTCCCAGTGCATCACAATGGCAGTTTCCATCAATATAGAGGCTGCATCTATAGTTGTTTGAAAAGAAGACCTGGATACCAGCCTACCTTCTTCAAACTGAGCCTGGAATTGTGCTCTGTCTACCTGAGGGAGCTAGTTCCTGAATTCCACAAATTTGAAGTAGTGATAAAAAATCATACTCTGCAAATAGCCCCTGATAATTCGCTATTCAGAATTGGCAGCTGGTAAATGTGAACACTTTTCACCCTAGGAGATCTAAGCATTTAGCCTTCTGATCAGCAAGGGTAGATCTGACATGTTGTTGTCTATTCCTTTTTGTAATAGCTTGAACAATCAGGGAGTTTGGGGCAGGATATGGGAACAGAAACTCTGCTCCATTGGCTGGAACAAAGTACCTCCTTTCTGCCCTCTTAGGAGTAGATGTGTATGTGGCTGGGGCACCCCACACCACCTTAGGCAGCTCTAGGATAGCCTCATTGACCTGGAGCGTTACTCTAACAGAGCGACAACTTAAAAATTTCCAAGACTTCGTGAGATGACTCTTGGACTTCCTCCAGGGGAATCTGGAGGGCATCAGCAATCTTTCTGAACAATTGCTGGAATGCTTGCGATCGTTCAGTGGAGACAAGGCTGGGGCAACTGCCTCGTCAGGAGAGGAAGACGATATGCCCGATGGTACTGGAGGTGCTGCTGAATCAGGTTTTTCCTTGGCCATGGGCTCTGAGAGGAGTTCAGGCTGGGCCCTCAGAGAAGGATGGTGTGCATTTTGATGCAACTGTATGCATTCTGGATAATGCACATACAGGTCACACAATACCCAGTAAGGTCATGGGCTGAGGAAGCCCACATAGGGTACCAGTCCCTGGGGGAATACCCCATCTTACAAGGTCCTGGTGGACCCCAGGAAATTCTGGATGCTCTGTCAGGACTGATATCTCTCAGTGGAGGTGATAATAGTCCTTCTCCCATAACAGAATCACCCAATGAGGAGAATGTTGGCTCCAACACCAGAAGTGGTTCCATCAAAACCTCTGATGAAGAAATATCCCAACCTTCAGAGGGGATGCAAGATCAATTTCTCTCATAATATACAACCAATGGTGCCAGGAACTCTCTTGTAAGCACCAGGTCAGATAGGAGGGGAGATTTCAGATCCAGCAGGATGGTGTTATTTTTCAAAGTGGTGTATTTGTCACCCACCACCAGGGCTTGAAGAGTCTCCTGCCTGTGAACCTTTGGTGCCAGCATGGAAGTGCGTTTCAGTGCCGACGATATATGGAGTGCTTCTATGTCCTTAGTGGGTATCAGAGTTTGTACTGGTCCTAGGTACATGCTTCTCTTTATTTGATCCCGATGTGGAGGGGCTCTTAGTCTTCAAAATCTGTGAGTCAAGACCATGATCCATTTGGCCTTTTAGCTTCCTGAACCAGATGGGAAGAATCACTCGACCTCGAGGGTGTAGGGGAATCAGCCCTTCTCTTTGAAGTGGATCTGGAGGGAGATTTTTCTCTAGGCTTTAGAGAAGGTTTCTTACCCTTGTCTTGAGCCTAAGATGAGGAGTCTTATAAGCTGGGCAGACTCCCTGTACTTCAGGCGGAGGCATTGAGGAGTATGCCACCAGTACTACCAGAAGCTTAGTTCCAACTGAGGCCTCATAGAATGCTCGATAAGGTGTTTTCTAAACTTGAATTCCGGCGTTTGTTGGGGTCGTGGCAGAAAGGAGTGCCAGATACTGCACTTGGCAGTGATATGGGCTTCTACAAGATAATAGAGGCACCTCTGGTCATCATCACTAACCGGAAGGAATGGGGCCAGGAGACTCTGTTCTTGAAGCCTGGAATCCTGGGCATAATTGGTGTCTCATACCGGGAAGGATGGGTCCAATGTGGATGTTGGGCAAGTACTCAGTAACTTGGATAACGCACTTAACTAATAACTAATTACATTTTCTATCTACAATATTTACAATATATACTATTTACAGGTTCAATATTGAAGGAAGAGCTCGTGGACACTGGAGGTTTCCATCTTAGATCATACAGTAGTAAGAAGAAACCAGAGAGGCTGTCAGTCCACATCACACCTTATGCCCTTGGTTCAGAGCATAAGGAAAGGAAGACCGCAGGCATGGACAATGGACGCTACTGGAAAAAATCCTCTAGTCTCAGATGCCTGGAGCACATGCATATCCCACAGCGGAATACATTTAGGAGCCAGCACTCAAAGAAGAACTAGGAAGCAGGTCTAGAGATTGGGACAGCCGTAGGATCCAAGCGTCAGAGGGACTTGCATTCCCCTTTCTCAGTATATCTTGCCTCCTGATGTCTCTAGGCCTTCTGCCCTGTCTGCTTCCTTGATTCCAATACTACAGACTTGCCAGCTCCTCACCCAACCCCTCGTGGATATACCTTACAGAAGAGGAAGTCCCAATCCAACAGACCTTGTAAAATGTGTGAATAGGACAAAGCATATGAGGTTCGCCAGATGGACAAGCTGCCATCATTGCAGAGCAACAAGCTTCACCAGTCAAGTGATTTCGCCTGCATGTCTTTCTTTCACCTTGCCCCCTCCATACCTCCAGCTTGTGGGCACTGAGTCATGGTGAGAGAGGACAGAAGATGGGGAAGCTCACAGGTTAAAAGGAGGGTGGAAACTACCTAGAACATTGCTTTCTTTATTCTGAGAGTCCATATTAAATTTTTTCTTCCTGTGTATTTTCAAGCTTAATTAGGTGATCTGAACTCTGCTTTAAATGAATAACTCAACACAGCCTTTATTGTGATGTCTCTGGCATTTCCAACTATGGTAGCACTACAATGCAATTAGAACAGGAGTACTTGTGGCACCTTAGAGACTAACAAATTTATTAGAGCATAAGCTTTCGTGGGCTACAACCCACTTCTTCGGATGCTTATGCTCTAATAAATTTGTTAGTCTCTAAGGTGCCACAAGTACTCCTGTTCTTTTTGCGGATACAGACTAACACGGCTGCTACTCTGAAACCTGTCATAATGCAATTAGAGGTACATATATCTTACATGTCCTTTCCATTAAATATGGTACAAATCTTGCCCTGCATGTGGAACTTCTACAGGTGAAGCATACAAATCCATTAGAATCGATGTTTGCTTTGCAAAGGGTTACAGGATTTGATGGGTCTATGCATGCGGTGTTCTCTCCCTGTATGATGTGGTGACTAGCTTTGTGAGTGGTTAACAGCTCAGCAGCATGCAGAGAATACATTAGTCTGGGTTAGCCTCTCTCTCTCTCTGCACTTCCATTCTGCAACCTTGGGGAAGGATTCCTCCCCCTTTCACTCCAAAGAAATACTCAAGCACCCGTCTGAGAGACTCAGGCTGTGTGCTCATGGTTGGTTAGCCCCATAGTAAGTGGAGCTGTAGTATTGTGTTCTGTTTGTAGCCACTTAAGATCAGTTAACCATTAAAAATATTCAAATAGAGTTATCCTACAAATCAGTTACAATTTATCTGCATACTGAAATTTTCAAATGCTATATTTGAGTAATGCTAATAAAAATGAAATCTCAACATTTTGCACTAGTTAAAAATGTATGCTAGTTTGAGATACATAGAATAGGGAGAGATTCACAGAAGACTTTTCTACACAAACAACCTTGAAGAAGAGAACACTGATACTAACAGCAATTTGCCTATTCACTTTCATTAGTGCAGTTATTTGTGTTTCAGTGGGAATTTTCTCCCGTACAAATCAGCTCTACTTTCTACTTGATTCTGTGCTTAGTACATGAAAATTTTACTGAGACAGAAATTGTAAAGCTAATAATATTTTCAAGTTATATAGTACTTGTTTACCAGTGGGTCTCAAAGTGCTTTTGCAACATTAATTAATAAGCCTCACAATACCCCACATGAAGTAGGTGTTATTAACCCTCATTCACAAAATGGTAATCTGAGGCACAAAGAAATTAATTAGCATGCCTCAGGTCTTTCAATGAGTCAGTGGGAGAGTTAGAAATAAAAATTATGAGTTCAGACTCCGAGTTTCTTGCACTAACCACTAGAAAACACTGCTTCCTTTGTGATGTTAGACATGTAGTATTATGAGTAGAAACTGTCTAATTTCAAATGCACTTAAAAGTGTTGCCAACTCTTGCAATTTATCATGAGTCTCATGATATTAAGTGTATTTCTTAAAGTCCTACCTTATGGTGATTTTGCAACATTCTTAGCCTTCATTTTTAAAAAAACTAGTAAGTTTCTAGCTCTAATGGTATGGAGAACAGCTTTAATGATTGAATCATAAAAGCTCAAAAGGCAGAAGGCAAGTAAAAAGAAACCAAAATTATTATTTTTTTAAGAGTCTCATGATTTAAGCCAATTTCGTGATTTTTGGAGGCCTGATTCATAATATTTGAATGCTTAGGTTGTCACTGCTAGATATTGGCAGTTTGACTTCAGTTCACATGTTGCTAGGAGACATCACATTCTGACCAGGAGAAAATGTGTGAAAAGGGATTAGAAAGGGAGTAGAGGGGGGAAATACAGCAAAAAATGAATACAGATTCTGTATGTGCTGTACAGTACGCCACACAGTTGTGCCAGCCTAGATTGGTGGAAAGGTTCTTTTACTTCTAATTAATAGCATAGCCTTCTCTTTCTCTACCATGTTTCTGGTATTTTTGTTCAGCTTAATCACTATTTTAAAATATTTGTTCTCATTTATTATTAAGACTGTATGCAGCTACTGCACAGCCAATTGAAATATCCTCAGGGAAAGGAATCTTTCAGTTAAATTACAGGAGAAAAGATTAATAAACTCCCATTAGTTTTGCACACCCAAAACTAGTTTGAGAAATGTTCAAACGCACTAGGCTTCCCAAGGTTTGCCCATCTCTAAGTGTGAGTTGATGACCAGTAACAGACGAATCTCCAGTGGTATGAAGTATCACTTTAAAAAGCATTGATTAATCTGATTTTACTCTCCAATCTCAAACAGCCTCGTTCAACTCACAACATCTCCTCCCTGATGACCAACCGGCCCCTTCCAGAATTTATAAACATTCCAGTATGGTAAAGAAGTAAGGGAAAGGAAAATGGGGTATGCTCTGCCTGCTAGGCTCTGGTTAGCTACTTTAATTACACCTTGTATATTTTAGAGCCTTTTGGCCAGAGGACCTCAGAATGCAGTGTTATCCTCTGCTTTTGATCCCAAGAAGTGAAGAGCCAGGCCAGCCTGTGCTGATAGAAAGATGAAAGGACAAAAGCTACTTATCACAAATCTTTTGAAGCTAGAACAATATTCAGTTTGTTTTGGTGAAAAAATTCAGATAAGATTCAGGTGTGTCTTACTGCAGTGGCTCTCAATCTTTCCAGAGTCTGATTTGTCTTGCATACCCCAAGTTTCACCTCACTTAAAAGATACTTGCTTACAAAATCAGACATAAAAATACAAAAGTGTTAGCACACTATTACTGAAAAATTGCTTACTTTCTCATTTTTATCATATAATTATAAAATAAATCAATTTTGTACTTACATTTCAGTATGTATAAAGCAGTATAAAGAAGTCATTGTCTCTATGAAATATACTGACTTCGCTAGTACTTTTTATGTAGCCTATTGCAAAACTAGGCAAATATCTAGATGAGCTGATGTACCCCTTGGAAGACTGCTGTGTACTCCAGAGGTAGACGTAACCCTGGTTGAGAACCACTGTCTTATTGCACACAAACTGGTTGTTCTGTCCTCAATTATTACTTCCATGCAGGGGGGAGTTAGGGAAGAAGATGGATGTGCTGTGCATTTGTCAAGGCGCATAAATGTGAGAGGAAGGGAAGGCAGGTTTGTGAAAGAGAGCAACATAGGAGCATAGGAACTGCCACACCAGATCAAACCAGTGGTCCAGCTAGTTCAGTATCCTCTTTCTGACAGTGATAAACATCCAGTGCTTTAAAGGATGCTGTAAGAAACCTCATAGTGGATTGTTGTAAATCAAGTGCATATGTGTGTTTGTTTTTTGTTTTGTTGATTTTCAAAACAGCTCGCCTCTCATTCCTGTGTCTAAAAGCCTGCTGGCCTCTCTTGAAAATCTGACCACTTATTAGGTACCTAAATGAGAATTGTTGGATGCTGACATTTTGGAAAATCTGGCCCTTAGCACTCCATCCTGCAGGATGCTGAGCACTCTGGCCTCAGTCCAACAAAGTACACACAAAGATATGCTTAACCTGAAGAACATGCATTGCAGTCAATGGAACTACTCACATACTTTGTTAAGCACATGCTTAATTGCTTTGCTGGATCACAGTTAGAGCACTAAGCACCTTCCAGGATTGACTTGTAAGGGCCAGATTTTCCAAAATGTCAGCACCTAACCGGTATCTAATAAGTGGTCAGATTTTCAAGAGATTCCAGCTCCCCATTAGTGAGAGATTAATGAGAGATGAACTGTTTTGAAAATGCGGCCTGAATTATATGTGTTATGCACTTAGTGAAAATGAGGGTTAGATTTTCAACACTCACTAAGGCCTCCTCTAAAACTTTCCCTATGAAAACCATAAAATCATCATTAAAATTGTATTGTTAATTTTCTTTTTAGTTTAAAAAATGCGATCCTGCTCCCTGAAATAAATTAAAATAATAAATTATAAACCCTAATGACACACACATTTTTCAGATGCCACATAATAAGTTTATGTAAAATAAATCATATGTTGACAGGGAAAGAAAACAGTTACGATTAAAAAGGGGCAGAGAGAAAAATCCACAAAGAAAAAACAGAAAGGGGCAAAATATAGTTATATTTTATAACACAGTTTCCCATTTTGAAGTCAAAGCCTTATACAAAGAGAATAGTTTATACAGATATTTAGAAAAAATAAAACTCTGTCTATAATTGCCACAAGAAAAAAAAACCACACTGAAATCATTTGTAAAACCCCTCAGTGGAATGAAGCAGTTTAGAACACTTACGGGCCAAATCCAGCAGTGCTCTAACATAGCCTGAAATCTGCATGCTACAAGACCAGTAAGAACCTATAACACCACTACACCATGCAGGAGATCATTACGACGGGTATATGCAACGCAGCAGGAAGGAAGGCAATTTGAGAATCAAAACGATACCGAAACTGTCACCTTGCACTACAATTCAACAAATCGGGGGCAGAATGCAGCAACAGTGACAATCATCTCAGCTGGGCTTTAAGCTTGCATAAGACCATACAGCTTCACATTTTAGAGGCCTAATAAACTACAAGTCTAATTTAAGCTCTTTTCTTTAAATTTAAGTTTCTCTCTCTTTCCATTTGGGGTAGGGGAAAAACTCGGAAAATATAAACCGACGAGTTTATATTTGAAACTTCAATGAAAGTTCAATACAGTGGTGTTTTGTGTGAGTTATTTATGTTCACCCTATAATTGACGAATGCTGCTGACTTTTGATACTGGTTGAGCTCACAGCCTTGGGTCTTTCAGTGTCTTGGAAGAACTGAGATTGATTCATAACTTTAGATAGGTAACTTTGTCTGGAAGACAGTGTCTGAAAATCTGGCCCTTAAAAGAAGTTTAAAAAATTGCAATTCTCTTTTAAGTATCATAGAATATCAGGGTTGGAAGGGACCTCAGGAGGTCATCTAGTCCAACCCCCTGCTCAAAGCAGGACCAATTCCCAACTAAATCATCCCGACCAGGGCTTTGTCAAGCCGGGCCTTAAAAACCTCCAAAGAAGGAGACTCCACCACCTCCCTGGGTAACGCATTCCAGTGCTTCACCACCCTCCTAGTGAAAAAGTTTTTCCTAATATCCAACCTAGACCTCCCGCACTGCAACTTGAGACCATTGCTCCTTGTTCTGTCATCTGCCACCACTGAGAACAGCCGAGCTCCATCCTCCTTGGAACCCCCCCTCAGGTAGTTGAAAGCAGCTATCAAATCCCCCCTCATTCTTCTCTTCTGGAGACTAAACAATCCCAGTTCCCTCAGCCTCTCCTCATAAGTCATGTGCTCCAGACCCCTAATCATTTTTGTTGCCCTCCGCTGGACTCTTTCCAATTTTTCCACATCGTTCTTGTAGTGTGGGGCCCAAAACTGGACACAGTATTCCAGATGAGGCCTCACCAATGTCGAATAAAGGGGAACGATCACGTTCCTCAATCTGCTGGCAATGCCCCTACTTACACAGCCCAAAATGCCGTTAGCCTTCTTGGCAACAAGAGCACACTGTTGACTCATATCCAGTTTCTCGTCCACTGTGACGCCTAGGTCCTTTTCTGCAGAACTGCTACCCAGCCATTCGGTCCCTAGTCTGTAGCAGTGCATGGGATTCTTCCGTCCTAAGTGCAGGACTCTGCACTTGTCCTTGTTGAACCTCATCAGGTTTTTTTTGGCCCAATCCTCTAATTTGTCTAGGTCCCTCTGTATCCGATCCCTACCCTCTAGTGTATCTACCACGCCTCCCAGTTTAGTGTCATCTGCAAACTTGCTGAGAGTGCAGTCCACACCATCCTCCAGATCATTAATAAAGATATTAAACAAAACCGGCCCCAGGACCGACCCTTGGGGCACTCCGTTGAAACCGGCTGCCAACTAGACATGGAGCCATTGATCACTACCCGTTGAGCCCGACGATCTAGCCAGCTTTCTATCCACCTTACAGTCCATTCATCCAGCCCATACTTCTTTAACTTGGCGGCAAGAATGCTGTGGGAGACCGTATCAAAAGCTTTGCTAAAGTCAAGGAATAACACATCCACTGCTTTCCCCTCATCCACAGAGCCAGTTATCTCATCATAGAAGGCAATTAGGTTAGTCAGGCATGACTTGCCCTTGGTGAATCCATGCTGACTGTTCCTGATCACTTTCCTCTCCTCTAAGTGTTTCATAATTGATTCCTTGAGGACCTGCTCCATGATTTTTCCAGGGACTGAGGTGAGGCTGACTGGCCTGTAGTTCCCCGGATCCTCCTTCTTCCCTTTTTTAAAGATGGGCACTACATTAGCCTTTTTCCAGTCATACGGGACCTCCCCCGATCGCCATGAGTTTTCAAAAATAATGGCTAATGGCTCTGCAATCTCATCCGCCAACTCCTTTAGCACCCTCGGATGCAGCGCATCCGGCCCCATGGACTTGTGCACGTCCAGTTTTTCTAAATAGTCCCAAACCACTTCTTTCTCCACAGAGGGCTGGTCACCTTCTCCCCATACTGTGTATATATTGGAGTATATATAAGTATATATTGGAGGTCTGGATTTATGTGCTCTTCTGGGATTGTACAATGTAACTTTAAAATAGGAGGATTGTGCTTTCATTTCTTGTGTTTAACATTAAAATAGAAAGAAAAAATATATAAAGATCACACTCCTTTGGGACTATTTATATGTGTTCTCTTGCACCGCATCAAGAACATTGGCAGTTATGAATTATATATATGATAACAAGAATAACTGATAAGCCTCTTATCCATTATATAATGAGTGTTGATCATGTCAATACCTCCAGAACCAGCATCAGTAAGTATTTGTGTATTAAAAAATATATAATCTATCTAGAGTACTACACATGTATAGCCTAAATAATAAATAATAAATAAGCCAGTGGAAAAAAACCTACTATGCAACTGCACTATGTAAATAATGGCATTGCATCCTCAGGGATCACTTTAAAATTCAATAATTTGTCCTTGTAATTATGTTTTTTTCAGAAACCAAAAGGATGTAATACAATTTATAGAGACTAAATGGATTTAAAACAAATTTGGTTATAAAACAAAGAAAACATGGGAAATGGTGAGCATTCTCAGGGCCTTTATATTTCAATTATCAGCTGCAGTAGCTTCTATTTTCATGTTCCATAAAAAAGCAGCTTACACTGGAATTGTAGACAACTCTCTTAACCATAGAGGTGCAGTAACTGGGTTCATCTCAGGATTTCAGTAAGCTAATCATAGTTAGTTTGGTGAAGCTCAATTGAATGAGGACTGCTATGATGCACAGAACTACTTAGATAAGTGCAGATTTATTTTTAATAAAACAGGACAAATAAAGCCTTTTCTCCTTTTGCCTAATCTTCCCAGTGTTATAACCTAGCCTGAGATGACTGTGCTGAACTGCATCTCAACTTGCAATCTTGTCTGATATTTCTATAACAATCTTGTCTTGTCTTGAACAGGCTATGATGAAAATGTTAAATAAAAAATCCATGCTAAAATATTTTCAGATTATTCCATTTTTTACCATTCTGAGTAGCACATGACAGACCTCAGTAATGTGTTTTTATAAGCACATTATACTCAGACTGTAATACTTATTTTTAACAACTTTCTGGTTTAATATTAGACCTTGTGAAAGGTCTCTGGTTTGATACCCAGGACACTGAAGTCCTCTCTTTGCCCACAGAACAAATACAACATGGAGTCAATACAACCCTCTTCCCTGTGGTAAAATGTCATGAGTCTCAGTTTTTTTGCTGGAGAACCATGGAGTTCAGTCTCTATGCTCATGAAGTGCTTGACAGTAGAGTTGGTCAAAAATCAGAATTTACATCCCACAGGAAATTTCAATATTACAACATTTGTTTTCATCCTGAATTGGGACAAAACGTTGAAATATAAAATTTTTCATACAGTGGGAAATTCAGAAAAAAATTATTTAGAAATGGCTAAACATTTCATTTTGGCTCACTTTGACTTTGAAGTTTCTGCCTGAGCTGCTGCAGTACTTCATAGGAGTATTTTTTTGCTGCTCCATGGCCCCATTCTCCTCTATGGAAGACTACAGCTTGACTACGTCTTCAAAGATGCACCACAGCAGTTCAACCGGAGGGCAGACTGTGATGCATCATGGGAGATGTAATCTTTCCAGGGAGCCCAGCACAGAGAGAATGGAGGCATGGGCATTTGAACTTCAGCTCCCATGAAGCATTGTGGCAGCTCAAGGACGCAGTTTAATATTGAACTGATCCAAAACAAAACATTTTGATTCAGTTCAGCAAACCAAAATAAAATATTTTGTTTTATTTTTCTGAAGGTAAATTAAAAAATGTTGGGAGAATCAAACTTTTCACATGGAAATTTTCAATTTTACGGAAACTGCATTTTCTTACAAAAAACATTTGGAAATTTCCTGTCCATCTATACTATGTAGACAGCCAGTTAATACCAACCATGATATAGATATTAGGGGAACTGCCTTCAAAGTGCCATCAGATGATAAGCAATGTTCATTACCGATTTGGACCCCAGTTGAACTGGCAAGTTCCTCGGAGAGGAAAGGCTCTAGTCTATGTCCTGTTATCAGAATCCTGAGTAATAAAACTATATACTACTAAAGCTCCCAGCTCTACTAAATAACTTAGGGTAATTACTATCTTTGGAATAACATCTCTTTCTAACAGTTGGAATATTTTGATCCCATACATGATTGAATGTTTTGGTGAAGAACACTGTAATTAGCACAGTGTTTGCAAATGCATAATTGGTCTTCGTAAATAAATAACAATGGAAGCAGGAGTAGTTCATTTTTAGGATAAATAAACATTCAGAAATATCAACCTTTAATCAAAAATGAAACTGGTATCAAAATCACATTCTCAGTTATAGCTCAGTGAAACATTTGCAATCTCCATTAAGTTTGTTTTGTATTTAATAAAAGCATGACCAGATTGCTTTTAGGAACTATATGATGGAGACATTTTAAAACTACAAATACAATTCTTAGAAATGGCCAGAAGAGGACATGAAATTAGTTTTTACATTTAATACTTTTCATCACTGTCTTTCATTTATTGACCTTTTGTTTCTGCCACAGCAGCAACTATAATTGTTAGAGCACAGGCTGAATATAAAGGGGAAATGTTTTCATTAATGGGAACAATGAGGAAAACAATTTTTATTTTGTTTAAAGCTGACAACCAATTTCATTCATTAAAATATACTCTTTATAAATAAGAGAAGATTTATAAAAGTCAATATGAAGGCTACAAAATGGGAATGCGTGATTAGCATTTTTATTGAGACTACCATGAATGGAAGCATTTTACAACAACCACACTGTTGAAACACTTTTTAAAAGCTGATTTAATTAAAGTCCATATATTCCATTATTCATAACCACACAAACAGTATGTTGAGACTAGAGTTGATAAAACAATCATAATGAGTAATTTCCTTGGCAAATTTCCCTCTTTTTTGTGGGGGAGGAATTATCTGCAAACAAACTATGATTTTGCTGTTTTCACTTGTTCAACATAGCTTTGTGAATATAAATTTCAGCCAACAGACTGATTGCAGAATATTAAACGGGACTATTAATGTTAGTATTCAGTAATCATGAATCAATAGCTGAGCTGTGTGATCAGTTGGGTAAGGTCACTTGACCTGATAGTAACGGGGGACTTTAACTATCCAGACATCTGTTGGAAAAATAATGTGGCAAACACAAAATGTCCAATACGTTTTTGGAATGTGTTGGGGACAACTTTTGTTTCAGAATGTGGAGGAAATAACCAGGAGGGCAATCATTTTAGACTAGATTCTAACAGGGAGGAATTGATGATGAATCTCAAGGTAGAAAGGCAGCACAGGTGAAGATGATCATGAAATGATAGATTTCATGATTCTAATGGAATGAAGGAGTGAGAGCAGCAGAATAAGGGCAATAGATTTCAAAAAAGGCAGACTTTAACAAACTCAGTGAACTGATAGGTATAGTCCCATGGAAAGAAAATGTAAAAGAAAAAGGAGTTTGGGAGAACTGGCAGGTCCCAGAGACAATATTAAAGGTACAACAACAAATTATCCCAATGTACAGGAAAAATAGGAGTAACAGCAAGAGGCCAACACGACTCAACCAAGAGCTCTGTAATGATCTGAAAATCAAAAAGGAGCCCTACAAAACTAGATACATGGCCAAATTGCTAAGGATAAGTACAAAACAATAGCATCAGGATGTAAAGATAAAAATCAGAAAGTCTAAGGCAAAAAATGAATTACAGCTAGCAAGAGACATAAAAAGCAACAAGAAGAGGTTCTATAAATACATTAGGAGTAAGAGAAAGATGAAGAAAAGTGGAGGTCCACTATTTAGAGGAGGAGAAGAGTTAATAATGGATAACAACAAGAAGGATGAGGTGTTTAATGCCTATTTTGCTTCAGTCTTCACTAAAAAGGTAATCTGTGGACACTAAACATAATTAATATTAAGAACAAGGGGCAAGGAACACAAACCAGTATAGGGAAAGAAAAGTGTAAAGAATATTCTTATAAGTTGGATGTATTCAAGTAGACAGGTCCTGACAAAATTCACCCTGGGCTACTTAAGGAACTAGCTGAATTGCTAATGGTTCCAAGATTACTTATCTTCAATAATTCATTGTGGACAGGTGAGGTCCCAGAAAACTGGAAATGGTAAACATAATACCTGTCTTTAGAAAGGGTAACATACAGGACCTGATGAATTATAGACCCAGGGCCGGCTCCAGGCACCAGCCAACCAAGCACGTGCTTGGGGCGGCACCTGGTAAGGGGCGGCCAATCTTGGGGTGGCGGGGGGGGCGGCGCGGCATTCGGCGGTGGGGGGGTTCCGGCAGCGCGGCACTCGGCGGGGGGTTCCAGCGGCGCGGTGCTTCGCGGGGAGGGGTTTCGGCAGCGCGGTGCTCCGCGGGGGGCGGGGGTGTTCGGCGGCGCTCGACGGCGCAGCGCTCTGCAGGGGGCAGGGGTGTTCGGCAGTGCAGTGTTCGGCGGGGCTCCGCGCAGGGGGGTTCAGCAGCGCGGCGCTCGGCGGGGGGCAGGGGGTGTTCGGCAGCGCGGCGGGGGCTGTTCGGCGGCACGGTGCTCGGTGGGGGGGGTGTTGGGGCGGGGTGGCGCTGGGGGGGGGGGGGG
>NW_020664420.1:23883181-23911499 GCF_002925995.2 Terrapene triunguis
TTTTTTTTGCTGCTTGGGGCGGCAAAAAAGTTAGAGCCGGCCCTGTATAGACCAGTCAGCCTAACTTCAATTCCTGGACAGATACTGGAACAAATTATTAAACAGTCAATTTGTAAACACCCAGAGGATAATAGGGTGATAAGGAATAGCCAACATGGATTTGTCAAGAACAAATCATGTGAAACCAACCTAATTTCCTTCTTTGACAGGGCTACTGGTCTAGTGGATGCGTGTGTGCAGCTACAAACATGATATAACTTGATTTTTGTAAGGCTTTTGAAACAGTCCCACATGACATTCTTATAAACAAACTAGAAAAATGTGGTCTAGATGAAATTACTTTAATGTGGTGCACGACTGGTTGAAAAAGCTTAGTTAAATAGTAGATATCAATGATTCATTTTCAAAAAGGGAGGGCATATTTAGCGGGATCTTGCAGGTGTCTGTCCTGGGCCTGGTACTATTCAATATTCTTATTGATGACCTGGATAATAGAGTGGAGAGTATGTTTATAAAATCTGCAGATGAAATGAAGCTGGGAGGGATTGCAAGCACTTTGGAGGACAGAATAAGGATTCAAAACAACTTTTAGAAGTTGGATAACAAGTATGAAATCAACAAGAGGAAATTCAATAAAAGCAAGGGCAAAGTACTACACTTAGGAAGAAAAAATCAAATGCACAAATGCAAAATTAGGAATAACTGGCTAAGCAGTAGATAATATTAACAAGAGGTAATTGTTCTTCTCTACTTGGCACTGTTGGGATCTCAGCTGGAGAACTGTGTCCAATTCTGGGTGCTTCACTGTAAGAAAGATGTGGACAGACTGGACAGAGTCCAGAGGAGTGCTACAAAAGTGATAAAAGTTTTCAAAAACCTGACCTCTCAGGAGAGGTAAAAAAAACTTGACATGTTCAGTCTTGTGGGGAAAAAAAAAGACTGAGGTGGGGGGGACCTGGTAACAGTCTTAAAATATGTTAAGGTGTGGTTTATAAAAGGGGACAGTTGTCAATTGTTTTCCATGTCCACTGAATGTAGGACAATAAGTAATTGGCTTAATCTGCAGCAACGGAGATTTAGGTTACACATTAAGAAAAACTTTCTAACTGTAAGGATTGTTAAATACTGAAACAGGTCACCAAGGGAAGTTGTGTAATTTTTTAAGAATGGGTTAGACAAACACCTATTAGGGATGGTCCTGCATCAGTGCAAGGTCAAAGGACTAGATGACCTCTCAAGGTCCCTTGCTGATTTCTTTTTCTATGATACTAAATACCAGGGGTAGGCAACCTATGGCACGTGTGCCGAAGGCGGCACGTGAGCTGATTTTCAGTGGCACTCACACTGCCCGGGTCCTGGCCACCGGTCCGAGGGGCTCTGCATTTTAATTTAATTTTAAATGAAGCTTCTTAAACATTTTAAAAACCTTATTTACTTTACATACAACAATAGTTTAGTTATATATTATAGACTTATAGAAAGAGACCTTCTAAAAACGTTAAAATGTATTACTGGCACACGAAACCTTAAATCAGAGTGAATAAATGAAGACTCGGCACACCACTTCTGAAAGGTTGCCGACCCCTGCTATATACTGTTCCTGTTTCCTGAGTTGATAATCTAATTTATGTAAATAAAGGTAGTGCCTGTACAAATCAATGGGACTTGATTCTCAGAGAGAGGATGAAGCAGCATTTGAGAAAAAGACAGGCAGGCACAGGAGACCCAGAGAATTTTAGGACATTTTAAGTGTTTCTTTTTCTGTTTCCACATGAAAGAATTTTAACCATACTGGTATTTTTAAATCTAGGGTATTTGCATCCTAATGGGCAGGAAGGAGAGAAAAAGAATATATAGACAATATTTTCTATTGTCACATTCACTCAAAGGACCAGATTCTCCTCTCATTTTCACTAGTTTTATTCCATGCTATCCCAGTGTCTTTAAAAGAGTCACTCACTTACATGGCTGTAAGTGAGAGAAGAAACAGACCCTGTGTGCATTTGTATATACATGTGCACTGCTATTTACAAAGGGGGTGGGGATGCCTCGCTATTCTTGTCTCTCTAATTTGACTGATTGCCAGGATTGTGTAACTGTTGGGTCTCGTTAAGTGCATTCTCTCCATTTCATACTGCACACAGCTCTACTTAATATATCTGTCAACTGCTTGGTTGGTATAGGTCTCCACAATTTCTGTCACCTCTCTGCAATCATTGTCAACCACACAGTCAATTTAGTAATTGTACGTGTGTCTTGAGTCCCAGTTAAAAAAAAAAGCTGTCATATACTTTGTCTACCTCACTGGAATAGCTATATTTGTGCTAGGCCTCCCAGTGCAGATCCCTACAGTGAACGATAAATGCAGTGAAATACCAAAGAAAATGTTCACTGATGAAGGGCACTTTTCATCAACAAAGGGAGTCTTGCCTGACTAATTAGTGCAGGATAGGACTTCTGGTTATTAAAAGCATATGGTGTTATGTAAAACAAAATCTTTTACTCTCAGATTGTGTATTCAGTTCAAATCCTGTTTCCTCCTATGCCACCAACTCTTTGCAGGCAGGAACATCTGTGTCCCTAAAGGGGAGAGCAGGATTTACCCCTAATGTCAGCTCAGTTTTTCAGGACTCAGCCATATTTTTTCATTGAATATGGTCCTATAAGCCATTAATTTTTCTTTTTAAAATAAGTATTTAACAGTAGATAGAATGTAATTTAATTTTAATCTGCATTCATATATATATGTATATATATATATATATAAGCTTATTACTTTCACATTGCTTCTTGAGATAACCTAGGGAGGTGGTGTAATCTCCATCCTTAGAGGTTTTTAAGGCCTGGCTTGACAAAGCCTGGGCTGGGATGATTTTGTTGTGGTTAGTCCTGCTTTGAGCAGGGGGTTGGACTAGATGACCTCCTGAGGTCTCTTCCAACCCTAATCTTCTATGATTCTATGATAACTGGAGCTGGGCAAGATGCTAATTTAGTATGCAAGTTTTGCTAAAGGCATGATACCAGGTGCTGATTTTAGTTTCTGTGGAAAGTCCCTGTGTTACAGAAACTATGCTATAGTCAATCACTGCTTTTAACAGACAGAGGTAATAGACATTTCCAGAAAACAAACTGAGCGCAGAAGTGGTGATTGACATTTGTCACCATTTGTTCAGAAGCCTATGTCAAGTGACCTGGTGATCTCAGTTGTGTTCCTGGTAGACAGGTGTCCCTATCACAAGCATTACAGCTGGCACTAACTGGCACCCTTGCTAGGAGCCAAAAGAGGGATTGAGTGGGCATGACGACTAAACTGATTGCTTTTACCCAAATGGTCCCCACACTGCTTGGCAGGCACATTGGTGTGGGGAGATCTCACACTACTACTTCAATCTTCGTTCAGTCTAGGGATTTTTTTACAGGTGCATGAAAATTTAATGGAGACACACACACACGAAAAAGAAAAGAAATTGAACAAATTAACTAGACACTTACTAACTTCAAATCCTCAACTAACTAACTTCAAATCCTACCTCTCTCTACTCATAGATGCATAGGACCCAGACTGGTAGCAGAACCAATGCAGTTTCATTCCACTGTAGAGTTCCTTTCTTTGTGTAAAGTCTATGCTCACGGCATACTGTGCAGCTGAGATTTGAGGTGGCTTCATCTGTGGCAGCATGGAAGAGGGATAATTTGACCTTTAATTTCTTGAGACCTTGATCCTTGTCCCATTAAATGTCCCATTTAAGTCAATGAGAGTTTTGCCATTGTTTTCACTGGGAGCAGTACTGAGTCTTTATTTTTTAGGTAAAAGGCTGATTTGTATGGGAATTGGCAGAGAACATGAATTCAGGAAATTCACTATAACTTAATTTCTCAATCACTGTAATTGAAAAGAACAATAACGAGAGGTTGAGTATTTTGTGGCAATTGAGAGGAAATGTTTGATTATTGCCTGTAAGTAAAATGACAGCAGGAAAGCATTCTTGCAAGCAAGAGAACTCCTTCGGGGGTAATCAGTGAACAACAGATATTGCCAACAGATCATCGCTTTTAGGCTAAAAAAATCATTTCATTTCCATCAGTGATAAAGAGCTGATGGAAAGACACATCATACACCTCTTCAGGAAACCAAAGGAGTTATCATATATTATAATGTTTAAGGCACATAATACATAAGGAACTAATCAGGACCCCCTTTGTTTCACAGTCACTGATCTCCACATTGCACGTCATACCTTGATCTCTAGGCGATTATACATGACATTTTTCTGTGAAAATGTCCAGTGTGCTAAACAGAGTAGCAGCATAAGGAGGGGAAGCTGCAGGAGTGCCCTGAGTTTTTAAATTGATGTCCAAATGAATAAAGCAATTTTTGATGATGTTAGTGGGCTAAATTTTTTTTAATGTTTTTGATTTTTTAATAAATAACTGTCCAAATAAAATTAAATGAAGTTTTGAAACAAAGTCATTTTGAACCAAAAAATATCAAAATGTATTGTCTTAACTTTTTCAGAATTCTTTATTTCCCTGACCAAAACAATTTGGCAAAACCAATATGAATTTTCTAAACATTTCAATGTTGCTGAATTATGGTATTTTTCTGTATTTTTGCCCCTCCCCCCACCCCAACCAAAAATGAGTTTTGAACATTTATTTTTTTGCTCAGATCTACCTACAAAGGCTAGGGATGGATCCTCTTGTGCTCCACATTTGTATCATTAACTGTCTCCTAATACTGGAACCCCCACTGTTAGCGTATTTCTAAAATGCAATATGATTGCAGCATGTATAGTCATATCTGAGCTTGGTTTGATCTAGAGCAGTGGTAATGGGAAAGGCCACTGGAAACGTACATTGCATTGTATCTGCAATCTCTCACAGATTTGCATTTTTTTTTGTATTCCCAGTGTTTTGGGCTGAATTATAACTTCAATTAAGAAAAATTCTAACACTTCTGATGGCAAAGAAATATTTAAGTGCATTAACCAATGCAGAGATGTTTTTTTTTCTGAGTCTCCAAAGAGACTGAAAAGAGAGCTTTAAGAGTTGGGAATTTCCCACTTTATCTCTATGGGGTTTTAACCCTGAAACTAATTATGACCATTAAATGTCAACACTCTCAATTATTTCACTGCTGACCACTTTAACAGAAGTATTGGTTTATCCAGTGTGTCTGGGTTCACTCAAAAACTACATGTTTTAAAGACACTAATAAATGAATGTTCTATCCAATATTTGACTGTTTTTTGTCTTCAACCAAAGTATGGAATGGGGGGGGGGGAGAATGTTGATATATATCTGGAATGGTGTCGGGGAGGGGGAAGTATCTGGGGAAAGCCTCAAAACTGAATGAAAGATCTCAGTGAGATGAGCAGAATGATTTCTTTAAAAAATAGGTAAAAACAAGTCTATTAATAAAATAAAAAGTCCATGTCTGTTATCCTTAATTAAAAAAAAAGAGGAAATACTCTAAAGAATTCAAAACATGCTAAACTTTCTATGTTGGTTTTCTTCTCTCATATTCTAAGAAAAGCAAGTTCTTTACTAGATTAAAAAAAGGCACTTGCAGCCAATAGAGATATTCAGACTATTCATTAGCTGTTCATTCAGTCACAATGTTCCAAGAGTCCCCTGAAACAATACCGACAATTGTGCATATTAACTTGCAAAAAACATATTTATATGTGCAAATACATGTTTGCAAACACAGATATCATGCGACTTCAATCAATTAGGACTACTTATGTCATTGGTATCTACATGTACCACGACAACCAGCTCCTCGCCACCAACACACAAGTCTGTCTAGATGTCTCGAGAGATCTGTAACCTTCACACCCAGCAGTCAAGTCACCATGCAGTTCTCCCAGTCATCACAAACCCAGCTATCTCTGTTTCTAATGATTGAATCCCCCATTACTATATTACCTTCTCTTACCTACTATTCCCTGTCTCTTCCTAATACTGGAGTTCCCTCCTCCAGAGAGGTATCCTCAGTGTGAGAGGATACCATGGTATCATCTGGAAGAAGGGTCCCAACTATGGAATCGTTCCGCTCCGCTCCAGTCTTGGCTGGCTAAGACAGACTCTTATTAAACCGAAGACAATGGGGGAGGGACAGGAAAGAGAAAAAATAAGGTAGGGAAAGAAAAGGACACATAAAAGGTAGAGAGAACAACAAAGTCTCACATCCCGGATGGTGTTCAGGATTTAGTCAGGGCCAGTGGAGGTGGTGACATCATCTGGATCCCTCTCTTTGGCCCAGTCTGGTCAGGAAAAATTGGGATTTCAACTATATAGTGTTTTGTGAAAAACTTTTTTTTCCCCAAGAAAAAAAATGAGTTTTCACTGAAAACAAACAAACAAACAAACAAACAAAACAAACAGTTTTCAGCCATCGTTTTAAAATGAAAAGTCAGCTTTTTTCATGAAAAATTTATACAAAATTTATTTCTTTTTTTTTTTTTTTTTTTTTTTTTAAAATTTAAATTGAAAAAAAAAAATCCCTATTTTTTGGCCAGCTCTGCCTGTAATGTAAAATGATAATGTATGAGGGGCAGGGGGTCTAAAAATAGCAGGTTATATAGATAAATATGTGGAAGTTATATTTTTCTAGAATCATATTGATAATGCTTAGCTTTAATGCATTTCTTATCTAATGGTATGCTTTCATTATGGTTTTAGAATAGTTACAATGTGCACAAAAAGAGTTTTAAAACTTTTTTTCTGTATCTGAAATGAAAGGAAATTTATTATAAAAAGGTATGTATATTGAACAGCATGTAAAAATTCAGCTAAAAGTACTGCACTTTAAATTTAGCACAGTCTATTTTTACATGAATACATAAATTAGAATAGATTTCCACAGCTAGGAGCCAGTGCACAAAGTGTCGCATAAAGCTCTGTATTGCAAAGGGAAGGGCCACACTTCCATTCATTTCCGGTATACTCCATACTCTTTATGGATCTATACTACATGTCTTGGTTATACAAATTATTATGTTCTGAAGGCAGAGATGCATGTGCCCTTAATTACTCAAACCTCAGGAAACCAGAGGTCAGAGGAAAATTGAGAGAATCCTAGAATGTGCACAGAGAGAAATATTTTGTCAGCCATAATATAGTATTAGAAAAATATTGAGGCTTGTTTCCTTCTACACAGATGACACAATCAGGACCACTGGTACAACTGGGATAATTACTGGCAGCTATCTCCATCTGGCCTGAATCATATACTTGTCTTCCATTAAAAGGCAATTTCTACCATATTCTAAGACATACTTTTAGAAACAAGAAGTTATATGTACCTTCCTCATTTGGGAAAATCATTATTGCATGAGATAACACACAGAGAGAAACAAAGAAAGCAGGTTGTTTGTAAAATCTGAGCCCAGTATAACTGGATGCTTTCAGAGCTAATTTAATATAATTATGAACATGGCTGCAATTGTAATGAGCTTGCTCCACATTTTTATATGGAAAACTGCTAGAAACCTTATCTATATTGGAAGCCAGCAGATCATTTTAAAGGTAAATTACCCATGACGGAGCAATAGATCAAGGACTGTCCCATCTGTCATTATAGAAGCAGTGAAGTTTGTTACAGTTTCACTCAGGTAGGATACAGCAGGGTGGATAGCACTTGGCTGCACAGTACATGTTATCTGAAGAAACTGGTATTTGTTTAAAGGTACAAGGTAAAAATAATCAGAAACCCCTAAGACAGGCTACAACAAAAGCGAATCTAAAGCACAAAAATGGAGTATTATGACAAGAGAAAAAAAAAGTGAATATTCTAATAAGAATATTCTAATTGATTTATATTCCCTTTTACAAGACTATAAGAATTCTGTTCTAGACAGTGAGTACAATTGATGTACATTTGCAAAGAAACAAATGCCCGTTATTTTATATCTTTGATGTTTAAAATTAAGGTGAATAACCTCTGTGATTTTAAAACATTTTTGAGAACAACAATTATTTCCCTAATATACCACAGATATATTTAATGCCTTTTCCCGTTTCAAATTCTGGTCTTTCTCAGAAAAGACCCAGGGTCAAAATACATGCTATATACACCTTCCCCCCCCCACCCCCAAAATCAACAAAAAAAAAACAAAAAAAAACCCAGTACACATTACAATTATAATGAATGGAAATCATGTATGCAGAACTGATAGAATGAAAAAATGAGCAAGCCTGAGTGACTTTAAGGCCCAGTACATTCACATACCTCCCACAACATTCAAAACTTTTTCTCATCGTGAATGTGCCATAGCACACTTTTTGTGATGGATGGCACATTTACGAATCAAACCTGCACGTACCCTTTTTCAAAACAAGACTTTACTGTTGAAGAGTTATATAGTTGACGACATCCATGCCTGTAGTCCCACAGTTGTCATTAAACATTAATTATTATGTCAGAGTTTTGAGTTCACGATGGATCAAGGAGATTATTTGGTCCTAATTGTGCACTGAAAATATTTACAGAATACCCACTAATAAAAGAACCTACAAATCAATCAGAAATATAGACTTATAGAACACCAGTATGCCTTTTGAAATAGAATATCTGAAAAGGTCCTTCCTTTGAATGCCAGCCATTAATTTTTTCCTTCTAGAACAGTGTGTAAATGTTACAGCTATCACCTTTTGAAATAATACTTTAAACTCATATTGCACCTTTGTATTAAGGATTTTAGAGCATTTTACAAAGATTAATTAAATGCAGGAAGGTTACATGCAAACCATCAACTAATGCTCACAAAAGATGACATAGTGAGTTGGTATTAAGCTGCAAAAAATGCAGAAATCAAGATTTCTAGTCTCGTCTTCTAACGAGTAAATCATATGACGATCCAAGTAAGAACATGAAATTGAAAAATAATCTTCACATACCAAAAACAAAGCAAAGCTAGTTAAGCAGAAGTCAACATTCCACAATTACCATTCTTTTTTAAGGGTTAAGTAGTGAGTTTGAGTTTAATTTTTTTGGCACAGTCATAATTAAATTAGTTATTGAAAGTATGAGACACCAGATAGCATTGACTACATCTATATTTACTGTAATGATCAGGTGATCACTCGTGGGATTTTTGACAAATTGTTTTCAGCATCAAATATTTCACTGCCACGTAGCTAAGCAGGAAATAAAATCCATGCAGGCTAATGAGCATTTAATACACAAAGAATGGGAATAAGCTATATCAGTACAAAACACCTTTATGCCAGGATAACTGTTCACTCTAGGGGTACGTCTACACTACGAGATTAATTCGAATTTAGATAATTCGAATTTGGGAAACAGAATGTATAAATTCGATTGTGCGTGGCCACACTAAGCACATTAATTCGGTTTTTAACCACATTAATTCGGTGGTGTGCGGCCACACTACCCCTAATTCGAATTTACAAAATCGATTTTGGTGCTACTCCGCTCGTCGGGGTGGAGTACAGAAATCGATTTTAAGCGCCCTTTAATTCGAAGTAACTGGCTCCGTTGTGTGGACGGGTTAAGGATTAATTCGGATTAACGCAGCTAAATCCGAATTAAAGTCGTAGTGTAGACCAGGCCTAGTGGTTGTACTGGCATAACTACATCAGTAAAAATCACACCCCTAACCAAAATAGTTACAACAGTTACAAAAATTACTGTGCCTTAGCAAAAATTCCACTTAATGGAACATTCACCAGTGTCAAAGGATCACCAGTGGTGTTTAACCAGGTGTTAAGTAGGGGTAACGTTTAAAGCTCTGGTGTTTTAATACAGAAGTTGCCCGATGGAGTATACAAGAAGTAATAAAGATGAACTAGAGTAAATAAAATGTCTAATTTACTTTTATTTAATCCATTATTTTATTTCATTTTGAGTACTTTAGCCTGTTTTGTTTTGAATGTCCTCCTTTTAATTGGGACAGCAATTTCATCAGGAAGCTGTCCATCAATGTGTTCCCATTAAGAGGATTCTTTTGCATGATACATCGTGACTGAGATACTGAGTATTTGATCCCATTTTAAAATATATTTGAGCATGTTGCCCTGTTCATGATAAATATGTTTTTAGTACTTCTTTTTTAAGGTTCCCAGAGCTTTATTGGCATGGGCACCAAAATTCAAAATAATGTATTTTGTACAGGTGAATAGCAGTGTTAAAGAAAAAGGAATCTACCAACACTGGAAAAGAGAATCCATCATTTTTCACCTATATTTTTCTTGACTTCCGCATTCATAAATCAAATTATTTCTGAATGCTAGTTAATATGTTTAAATGGTATATGTAGTGTAGTTTAAGTTGTGTGAAATATTGAGGCCCTAGGGTATTGTTTAAATTAAAACAATATTATGAAAACATTAATAATCCATTTAAAAATGCTAATCACAGTCTTTGTAAGCAATGTTTGGCTTCTAAATTAACATTCATGTAGTCAAAATCAGATAGCATTACACAGCTCAAGTTTAGACATAACGGCAAAAAGGTATTAAATTGAATTTTCATTCAACCCTATATGTAAGTAATTTCTTGAACACAGAAATGGATGGAGAAAATTTCCATTTTCTTTCTTTGCTGCAGTTGAGAACATTTGCAATCTTTTTCAGTTCTTAAAGAGAGCTGAAACCTTGTTATTTTACATCATCTTAAGATATTGTAAGGTATTAATGGTGGCACCTGTAGAACGTCTTTTAATTACGGCTTAACCATTTTTGATTTCAACAAAGATTGTAATGTTCCTACACTCTCTGATGATTACAATGATTTTTTCTGTACATAAGAACATAAGAATGGCCATACTGGGTCAGACCAATGCTCCATCTAGTCAATATCCTGTCTTCCGACAGTGGCCAATGCCAGGTACTTCAGAGGGAATGAACAGAAGAGGTAATCATCAAGTGATCCATCCCCTGTCGCCCATTCCTAACTTCTGGCAAACAGAGGCTAGGGACACGTCAGAGCATGGCTTTGTATCTCTGCCCACCCTGGCTAAGAGCCATTGAGGGATCTATCCTCCATGAACTTATCAAGTTCTTTTTTTGAACCCTGTTATAGTCTTTGCCTTCACAACATCCTCTGGCAAAGAGTTCCACAGGTTGACTGTGCATTGTGTGAAGAAATACTTCCTTTTGTTCGTTTTAAATTTGCTGCCTATTAATTTCATTTGGTGACCCCTAGTTCTTGTGTTATGAGAAGGAGTAAATAAAACTTCTTTATTTACTTTCTCCACACCAGTCATGATTTTATAGCCCTCTATCATATCCCCCCTTAATCGTCTCTTTTCCAAGCTGAAAAGTCCCAGTCTTATTAATGTCTTCTCAAATGGAAGCTGTTGCACATTCCTAATCTCTGTAAAGTGGTCAATTCATGTTTCTAAATAACTCTTAATAAACAAATGGATGTTTCCTTACCGTAAACTACAGAAGTTTTCAGATTTTGACAATTTAATATGAAGTTAACAAAATGGAATTACACCTACAATAGAAAAAGCCAACATATTCTAAAATTTATACCTGGCTAACAATAGGAAACACAATTTTAACATTCTGCAAATTGACAAGTGTTCATTAAAAAAATCATACTGAAAATTCTCATATATTCTATCTGGCAATCCAACATTGTAAATGCATATTTCTTCTTTACGGAAAGAACATCTGTCAGGCTAATCTATTTGTTCCTTGAGTGCTGTTGCAATGGACTAGATCCAAAGCCCACCGAAATCAAAAGGAGACTTTCCAGTGTCTTAACTGGGCTTGATATCAGGTTCTTGGTAGCACCCTCTATTTCTTTAGCTTAGAAATATTTTTTGATTCTGTATTGTTCATCAGCTTAGTCTGTTAATTTATCATATATTTTGAAATGGATTCTAATGAAAGATTAAGTAAAGCACGGTCATATTCAGTTACAGTATTGTGTATACCTCTGATAAGGATTGTTCCTTTAGCCTGCAAATTGGATAAATGGATGTTTCACAGACCAGTTTTTGCTGTTGCATTTTGTCAGCTAAAGATTGCTAAAGTTTCTGAATGTTAAAAGTAGTCTTATAGTCCCATTACCAGTAACTTGAGAAAAAGTAAATCAAATCTGCAGCCAAATTAGGATTATGTAATATAAATGTGGCAGACGTGGCTTTATGCTGAATGAGATTTTGTTGTAGTTATTGCACTTTGAGTTCAAGATATTTTGAGAAAACTGATATGCATAGTGGCTTTATTAGATTTCTTGGATTTATATATTAGTATCTTCATATTGATATATGCAGCATCATGGACTTGTTGGCTCTACGGTATCCAAAAGAGGAGAGACATTGCACCTAATGGGGTTAAATTAATTGTATCTAATGGGGTTAAATTAAGGGCATTTTTGAAGAATATGAGATTAAATTAGAAATGAGTGATGAGAAGGGAGGTTGTGCTTAGTTTCAGATCTGGATTAGGTTGGTGTTGACATGATTTTTGCACCTTTTTTCCTATGTTGGTTCCACTGCTCTGGATGAAATAATAATGAATCGATATTCCTGTAGAATCCAACTGAATGCAGGTATTTTTACTACTTATAACAAAAAGCTGTTCCAAGTGGCATGTTTCCTGAAATCATCATCTCTGCCCCACACAAATAGGAGCCTATATAAAAAAGACCCAAAAATCGGGACTGTCCCTATAAAATCGAGACATCTGGTCACCCTAGCAAGATTCATCCTTTACTTTCCATAATCTCGGCCAAATTTCTTGTTCAGGGCCTCATTATATTCAGCTTGGACTACTGCAATATCCTTCTCTCTTGCCACCCTATCGCACCCATACAAAATGCTTCTCTTTGCTAGTCAGTTTGATCATATCACTCCCTTCTTCAATTTGGCTCCCAAGGTGTTATCTCATGAAATTTGAGCTTCTTGTCACTACCTTCAAAACACTATAAACTGTGCACCTCCTTACTCTCCCTTGCAATGTTTCACATTCCCTCTGCTCTGCCAGCATTCCCACCCTCATCTATCCATTTGACACTTCTCCCTCATTTACCTCTGTGTCTTCATTAACAACAACACCTATGCCTATTATCACCTTCTCACACTTGTCCAAAAGGCCCACTACCCCATCCACATTTAAGTCCCTTTTAAAGATCCATTTCTACCATGCTGCCAACAGTGGATCTAATTGTATTACTTGAAACCAAACCAAACAAAAAAAATCTGTTGGTCCCTTTCCCCTAAATTCTGTCTACCTTCCCATCTTTAGACTGGGAGCTCCTTGGGGCATACCTTCCTTAATATTTGGAAAGCACCCAGAACACTGTAGATGCTATTGTAAACTAACAAATATTATTAATTTAATGTGAATAAGGACTGCAGGATCTGACCCTCTGAAGGGTTTTCAGAGTTATCTCTAGATAAAGCTCATTAATCTTGTCAGCCTAGAAGTCTCTAAGACATGGAACATCCTGGTAGGGTGTTGGTGTCTGGGAAAAACAGCATCCGCTTCTGAATATTTTAGAAGCTGAAGAAAGCCACTGCTGGCCACTGCAACAACATAATTTCCCATGTTCAACTAGTGGTCAGAAAAAAGCTCCCATTGTCTTCAAGGACAAGAACTGATGCAATACTTATTACATTAAACAATAAATTAAAAATCAGAAAATATTGTTCACTCGTATCCAAATTCTCACCCAGGGCACGGGCACACAGATCTGCATATGCATTGACTACCATGGAGTTGCACCAGGGATTAATTTGGCCCAGTCTTATAGTTCTGCATGTTCAGTAAAGTTAACTGCAGTATTCAACTCTACTAGGCTATAGCATATGGATTTTTGACTTATTTCACATTGAACACAACTTGGTAATCATTCTTGAAATGGAAGATTCATTTTAAAGTAATTACCTTCTCTTGATATTGTCGTCGTGAGGAATCCAAAGACTGAATTAGGGCCGTGGCATGACCAACAAACATGGCATAACATGTAGCCCCCACAATCATACTCAACATGGTAATCCAGAGATCGGACATGCTGACAGGGGCCCGGGCTCCATAACCAATACAAAGCATGTGGCTCATGGCTTTGAAGAGTGCATACGAATACTGCTTTCCCCAGGAATCATTCTGCAAGAAAAGAGAAAAGTGACACAGCCAGCAAGAAGGTGGAGGACAAAGTATTTTTGACCTATGTAACAGGAACATTATAGATCATTGGTTTTGGAGGAACATCCTGGTAATGTATCCTCTGTGTATAGGAAAGAGATATTCTGTTACATAAAGCATTGGGAAGACTGTCAGATATTACTTAGCACAGTGACAGAAAATAAGTGGACTATTTTAAAAACAAATATTTTTTCCTCACACTTGTATGTTAACCTAATTAAGCTAAGGATAAAAGTCAATTTTATTTTAAAGTCCAGTGCAGGGAGTTTAGAAAGAGCTGAGCATCCAGACCTTCCAAGAACACACACACGCAATATTTTGGTTTCATGTCCAGTAAGACAGAAAGAAGCAATGTAGGTCTTTCTTTCTTTCTCTTTCCCTAACTTATTGTTTATATTGTTGCCATCTGTGAATGTGATAGTATAGAAAATACACAAAGCTGCTTGCGGGGTTTTTTTTTTTGGTTTGTTTTAGTGTATTACCACTTTCATTTGGAATTTTATTTTCTAAAATTTTAGGCAAAATTCTGTCTGTTGAAAAGAGGTTCTGCTCCCCACCTGTGAACCCACCATTTCTGCAGGTAAAAACCTCAACTATATAGACCTTTCAGGCTCCATTTGAAGAAGTGTAATTAAACCTCTCTACAAATGAAAGGTATCCCACACTGTGTCCACCTCTAAGAGTTATTTGGTTCCCACACTGCCTTTTTATCCTGTGTTCTGCCTGCAATGAGGTTTCAATATAATACGCTATAGATGTCCTCACTCACAGTTATTACAGGAGCCATGCATTTTGTTTTAACAAGTTTAAATAGATAAATGTCATTTACAATACATCAGCATTTAATAAATATACAATGCATCAACACTGGCTTATGGCAATTTTAACAAACTGCTACATCATTTTCAGCTATTAGCTATTTCACTTCCTAAGAACACCTTTGATTCTCATGGGTGAATGATGTGTTTTCCTACTTATTTTTCTGTCTGTGATATTCCTAATATACATCAAAAACATCACAATTCATAAAGAATCTATCTACATATAATCTTCACTAATGACTAAACATCTTCCACAGCCACAGATACAGAAACAACTTTAGACTGGGTTAGATTCATGATATCTGCACATATGACATGTATCTATCATTTTGGATTCCCTCTGAGATTAGAAAGTACCTACAGCTCATTCACAAGCTTTTAAAACTGTATAGGTGTTTGCAAAGTGCTGCTTTAGCCTTGTATAGGCTCCAAGGAGCTATGTCTAAACAAGACCAGACATTGTAAAGCTGACAAAGAAGCCATGGGACTCATTTTGGATTTTTCCTATTTTCTTTGCCAGCGGAATACAACTAATACTGCTTTAAACCAGTTAACCATCTGTTGCTCTTATTAACAAATCGTGCTATGAACCTCACAGTACAGACGAGAAAAAATTATCTCTGCCACAGACAGCTTCCAATATAATTTCAGACATGACACAATGAGGGTGTGTGGGAGGAAAAACAATGATGAAATCAACAAGATTCAGTGGTTACTCAGCAAAGGCCATTGCACAGCACAACATAAGCAAACAAATTGTTTTTCTCTCAGAGAAATTTGGGGAGGTGTAACACACATACACACACAGGTCAACTACATTCACTGGAGACAGCCCGGCACAACTGGGTCTTTAGCAGTGACTTAAATACGTAAACTCAGATTTTGTTGCACTCATCCACTAACCCCATTATTTTTTTACTTAATAATCAATTAATTCCTAAAAAGTGATCTGAAATATTCTGGTGTGTTTATGAGAGAGTGAGTAAGAGATATGCTGATTCAATACTATTTTTGGAAAGGAAGGTGGAGTCTCAATAGAATTCAAGAAACTGCTTTCTCTGTTCATTGATCTGTCCCCAAATATAGCATACACTTAAAATAAAATGTGCTGTTTTCATCTTTTTCAACTTAAATACATCACACTAATACCAAGTTTAATCTACAGAAATAAGAATAAAGATGATCTCAGTATTTTCAATGCATGTTGTTTAAGCCTAGGCTTTGTCAGCATCGGCCTTAGATTTGTCAGTGTCACAGGTTGGAATTTTCCACAACCGGACACCAAAGTGCTGGTCTTTGCTGTAGACAAAAGTGCAGAGTGCATCATTCCTCTGTTACCAGAGTATAAAATTCTCTGCATGCAGCATTTCCCCACCAACTCCATAAGGCAATTTTATGTGATGCATTCTGAACTAATACTGCTGAATTATCCAAAGTCCATATTATGTAGCTAACCACGTTTTGTTTACACATTCAGCTTTCCTTTAATATAATTGTTGCCATTTAAAATATTTCCCTAAATGACCCATATTCTGTTCTTGCTGTGGGGAAAAAAACCTCTATCCAGACTTTCCAACCGATAGGTAAAAAAGGGCATTTAATTTCTTATTTGACAGTGAGTTGATCACTGGTTCCAGATTAGCAGTAATCGGTTTAAACTGTTTTAAATGGAATGACATTAATTTGGAATAAACTATTAAAGACAGTAACTGTGAGAAATACCAAAGCTGTTTATCCAAGGATTGATTGCATAATCTAGCTTGATGACACTAGGAAATCCTCAGATGTGTAAAAGCAGTGATCACTGATCATTTGCAATTAGTTTTGGGAGTATAAGCATTAATTTAGAGCTGTTATCCCATAGAGCACATTCAGCACACTGCACTCTTGATGTTTAAGGGTCTTATACATCGAGAGTACACTTGTTTCCTCTGATCGAAGGATGTTATCCTTTCCCCCATAACTCCACATAAGCCTGTTATAAATAACTGTTTTATAATATGTTAACTTCTCAGCTCATAAGCATAATTTCACAGAAAGGTTATAGGACACATTTAGGGGACAAAAAAGGAAAGCTAAAGTATGTTGCTCAATGGAATAAGAGTTTCTGTTTTAGTGGAATCTGAAGAGGCTATTACTAGAAGATTCTGTTGTCATCAGACAAATCAATTCTACTCCTCCCACGCTGCAGTCCTTGCCTCAGGCACAGCTTATCATTAAGGCTAAGATTTTATCACAGTTATTTTTAGTAAAAGTCACGAAGAGGTCACAGGCAATAAACAAAAATTCACAGAGCCCGTGACCTGTCCATTACTTTACTAAAAATAACCGGGGGGGAGGGGGTAGGGAGCAGGGCTAGGTGGGGGGGGGAGGAAGGAATGGAGTCCCATGGGGGGAGGGACTGATAGGCCGAGCCCCCCACCATGGTGCAGCAGCCGCAGTGGGGAGCGCAGCCACAGGGGGCACACAGCCCCCACTCCAGAGCAGACCCATCTACAGAAGAGGGGTGCACGGCCCCGACTGCAGCCCCCACAAAGTCCCAACTGCAGTGAGGGGGGGACACATGGCCCTGGGAAGCCGCAAGGAGGCGCATGGCCCCGGGTGCAACCGCCAGGCAGGGGTGCACAGCCCCAGCCGCAGCCCCCAGAAGAAGCCGTGGGGCTAGGGGCTGCAGGGTCCTGGTTCCAGCCAGTCCCAGCAGGGCAGGGGCGCACAGTCCCGTCTCCTCCTCCTGAAGCCCTAGAAGTCACAGAGGTCCAGTAAAGTCACGGAATCCATGACTGCCGTCACCTCTGTGACTAAATTGTGGCCTTACTTATTGTCAGTCAGCCTTCCCTTGCATTCAGATATAAACTGATTTAGAAATCTTGCAGCAAGCAGGTTATTTCACAGATGGCAGTGGGGTTTTCCCACATTCTGATTCCACTCTCCCCCCCCACCCTTCCAGATTATTCTAGCTGCAGGTATCAAAGGAAGGTGCAGGTGAGTTTGCAAGGGCATGCTTTACTCACTGTGGACCAGACATATTTGTTTTGAACTACTCGGGGGAAATTAAATTGTTGTATCCAAAATCTCTGATTTTGTTTCCCTCCCCTCCCCTTAATATTGCAGTAGCACCCAGGTCCCTGATCAGGACTAGGGCTATATTGTGCTAAGTGATGTATAAACTGAAGTAGACATAGTCCTTACCTCAAAGAGCTTGCTATCTAATCAACGGAATGTTTTCAGGAATGACCACTGTAGCATCTGTGGACTTTGTGAAAAGACGTATGTTAGGAGGGGTTTGATAAAGGGAAATTGGGAGCCCATTATACTAGAATAGAAATAGTTTAAAGCGCTGGAGTTTTAGCTGGACCCATTTTTGCTATAAATGCACTGCAATATAATATAACATATAAAGTACTATAAGCACAAAAACAAACAACAAAAAATTCCACTTGAGGTCAAAGAAAGCGTAAGGAGGTAGAATGTATCTTTACCAGCTGCAATGTAGCTCGGTAGTGGCTCTAGAGAAATGTCCTACCAAAATCTTGAGGACACGAGCCAATGCTTATGGAAGTCAACTGTAGTCTTTCCAACAACTTCAATGGGCATTTGATTAGGCCCTAATACCCTAAATTTGATTCTATTTTAACTTTCTCATTAAATATTTATCTAGAATACCATACAAGATGGGCACCTAGAAACTGACTTTGAAAAGTTCTTAAAATTAAAATTCAATTAAGAAACTAATCAACCATGCATAGCACAAGCATTTGCATAATATATTAAACACTCTTACAAAAATTGAGAGTTGAGAGAGGACTGTATCTGCATGTTTACAACAGCACTGGTAATTAACACCCAAAAGGAGGAGAAGGAGAAAGAGGTTTTGAATAGGAAAGAAGTGCCATGCATTCTTTATCAAGCCCTTTGTCACCCATCCTGCATGTCCAACTCTTCTCTCACCTGTTACACTTTGTTACAGAGAGAAGTTTTATCATACTCAGAGGGTTCTAATGCTATGGTTGGCCACCTATTTGAAATCAAAGTGTGATACTTCTTGCTTATGCTGGTGTAAATCAGAGTAACTCCACTGGGTCAATAAAGTTACATTGGTATAACACTGGTGTAAAATGAGATCAGAATCAGTCCCTTAAAGTGTAATCTGCAATTTGACTGTTAATGCGCATATTGATGGTCACTGTTGTCTACCAACTTGCTCTACCTCTCAGAATGGGGGAGAAAAAAACGTTGGCATTGCATTTCACAGCAAAAAAAGTCTTGTTGAGAGAAGCAATGACTATCATCCATAGCTATTTATCCATCCACATGCACAGTGTGGCTATACATATTCACTATACAACAAAGTAAATACACACACACACAAACATTTATATATTTACTTCGTTCAGAGTTGCTATATGACTTTGCTGTCACTACACTACACTACAGTTTTGCTGCTGTGTCCCACATGCCATCAGTTAAACAAAAACAAAGCAGGATCACAAATCTTTGTCTTTGTTTTTTGGTGCAGCAGACCCATCTTACAGGCTATGACTGCCGCTTTCTTCGTTCATTTGTATCCAAGCTTCGGTGTTTTGGGGGGGGGGGGGGGGGGGGGGGGGAATTGGTTTTGTTTTTTTAAATCCTTTCACTCAGTCTAGTATCCTTAAGGAAATGCAGCAAGGCTGTTTTTCCACTATTCCATTTTCCTGACATTCTCACTAGTACCTCTAGGGAAAAATCTTTGATTCCAAACCAACTCAACTTTCTTTCCATAAAATATTGCCCACAATGCCACAGAAATGATCAACTGTGCCTTTGGTTTTGCACACATTACATGGCCCATCTTTACATCTTTTTAATATGTTTAACTTATCATTTAGGGCACAGTGACCTGTTCACACTATAAAATGACTTCACTTTTTCTGTGGTGACAGTGGAGTATTCTATTATCTTCAATTTTGAGCATACACATAAAACCTTTGACCTTTTGTTTCCTTTGCCCACAGTTCTTGCGATTTCTTCACAAGTGCCTTTTTGACCATACTTTTAAATTCTTCTAAACTTAAGGGAATGTTAATATCCACCTCCTCATTTTTTAGAGCTTGTTTTGATGCTTTGTTAGCCACCTCATTTCCAGGTATTCCAATATGCGCTGGAATCCATGCTATTGTTACACAGATACCTGCTTGCATTATTTCCATAGTTAGGAACATTATTTCACTTATGTCATTTCTGCTTCCTGGAGTCTCTGTTGTCACTGCCACTATAACTGACAGGGAAGCAGATAAAATTACAGCTGCAGCTGGCTGTACATCTCTTACCCAGGTTAGTGCCACCAATATCCCATTAGTTCAGCCATCGGAATGGTCACATAATGTGATAGCCTTTGAGATTTCGGGATTCAAAGACTAGGAACACAGAAGGCTGTTGCTACTCTACCTCTGCTGTCATATTTTGATTCATCTGGACCTATTTTTCATAAATAAATTCAGAAATGTCATTGGCCATAATGTGTTTTTATTCTTTCCCTCAGTTCTTTCATACCATTCCAAATCCACAAATGGGAGAATAATTATCCAACTGTAATTTGATTTCCCATGACTAATAATTTTTAGTTCTCTCAGTTTTTCTTTTTTATGTATCTCCTTTACATATTTTTTGACCCTGATAGTATGAGAAAGTCTGTGGCAACCTAAATCATTTTGTCTACTCAGCTCCCAGCAGTCCTCATAAATTGGTTGTGTACTTCTATTTTCACGATTTTCATTTACCTTTCCCCAAAAGGTTAGATCTAATAGTTTCACCCTTAGATTTATAGGTGCTTCTCCAGTGGCTATTTGCAACACACACACTGGTGTTATCATTGCACCACATGCCAATTGCAGAGCTGAGGCCTGGAGCAGTTCCAAGTTTCTAAGAATTGTTTTTGAGGCTGAACCACAATCTTGGCATCCATAAAACTGGTCTTATCAATGCTCTATACCATTATAATCAGTACCTTCTTATCTGCATCCCATTTGCTTCCAGCTACACTATTAAGTAAGTTCATCCTACTTTTACACTTTTGGAAAAGTCACATAGGTAATATCATACAATTTAATTTATCAAACACTACTCCTAGGAACATAAACTTTTTAACTATCTAAATTTTTTCACCATAAAAAAAATAAGTTCCATTCTTCCCTAATTTTCTTCCTGTTAAAAAGCATTTCCTTAGTTTTTGCAAGTGAAAATTTCAATCCCCAATCATTTCCCCATTTGGAAATTCTCTGGAGTGTCTCATTTATCTTTTCCACAACTATTTTAAGTCTTTTATACTTAGTCCATATAACACAGTCATCTGTAAAAAAGGAAATACGTACTCCCATCTGCACACTTTCCGTGAGGTCATTTATCATAATGGAAAACAAAGTAGGGCTTGTAATAACTTCCTTGAGTTCGATTTTTAATCTTCTACGTTTTCGATAAAGCTGTTCCCCCTTTCACTTGTATAATTTTGTCACTTAAAAAGTCCTTTATCCAGCAAAACATTCTCCCATTTATTCCAATTTTGGCTGGTTTATAAAGGAGGCCTTCCCACTATAGCATGTCATATGTTTTTTCAATGTCCAGGAAGACTGTAATCATAAGAACATAAAAATGACCATACAGGGTCAAACCCATGGTCCATCTAACCTAGTTTCCTGTCTTCCAACAATGGCCAGTGCCAGATGCTTCAGAGGGAATGAACAGAACAGGGAAATTATTAAGTGACCCATTCCCTGTTATCTAGTCCTATTCAATGGAAGTTGGAGGTTTAGGGACACCTGGGGTTGCATCTCTGCTCATCTTGGTCAATAGACATTGATGGACCTATCCTCCATGAACTTATATAATTCTTTTTAAACCCAGTTATAGTTTTGGCCTCCACAACATTTCCTGAAAATGAGTTCCACAGTTTGATTATATGAAGAAATAATTCCTTAAGACAGACTGAAAAAATACAAATTGTAATCCTGTTAACCTAAATATACAACACAGAGGAAGAATCAAAAACTTTTCCCAAAGGTCTGCAGAAGTGCAGGAAGAAATATTTAATGAAAATAAATATAGGAGTTCATTTTCAAAGATTTCAAAATATTAAATTTGGCTGGGCAAACAAGAGAAGCAGCCGTAAGGTTTGTTGATTGATGAGGGGAAGAAAAACTCAAGGTCAAAGCCAAGGCATGTGACTTAATAGTAGAGAATTTAAATCCTTCAAGAAACCTTTTGATTGAGAATTTTAAAAATTGGGGGATAATGACAGAGATTCTAAAATCTTATGTGGACTAGAGAGACAACAACAATTTTATTTTTCAGATAGTTAAAAGTTGATAGACATGATGTTATAGGTATTGTAAGTTGACAGATCTGGAGTAAAGAATCGATCCATTTATGAAATGCCATTATAATGCAAACATCAAGAAAATCTTTGAATTTACAATGGTTGATAATGTGTTATATAGCACAACTCTTAGAGGCAGTTCAAGGAGCAGAGTGATATAAACCTGACTAGCAACTCCACAGTATGCTGACTTACTAGGAATTGTAAGTGGAATCTCCAGTTTGCAATGATATTTACAAGCATTCTACAAAAATGCAGCAGCAGCAGATAGGGAACCTAGTAGGAAATGGCATGTGTGAGTTCTGCACACAGCTCAGAGTAGACAACATATTATGCAGAGTTCCTGACCTGAAATGATAAAGTGTCTTAAAGATAACATAGAAAACATTCTTTGGCTTTGGACCTTTATTCCTTTGGGAGGTGTCATCATTAGTCTCAGAATCACTGGTGACTTGTGGAAGTCATGTACAATAAATCACTAACTAGACAGCATAAAAGACTATCATGAATATGTCTGCCAAGAAAAAATAATTTCCCTCCAAATACTAATCAGAGCCTACTGTTTGTCTTCGCCAGGAACATTTTCAGTTTTAGGTCCACATAGACACAAATTTACTTTACTCACATAAGTAGTCTCAGTGAGTAGTTCTCTTGGGTTGGCACTATCAGGCCCTTAATAAGAAATTCAACAAAGGAAATATTTGATTGTAGATTATAATTTTTTTAGCAATTAAGTGGGAATGGTCAATAAATATGTATTGTTCTCACTTTACATATAGTGAAACAAAGGGCTTGTCTATACAAAGCAGTTGCACTGGTTGAACTTCAGGTAAAAATTTAAACCAGATTAGTTAAACTGATGCAAGCCCCTTATTTCAATTTAAGAGTAGATGATACTGGGATATTTGGGTCCACATTTAAACTAAAGCAACATAATCCACCCTTAAACTGATCTGAGTGTCCCCAAGGGTATTGGAACAAGTCTAATTAAATCAGCTTAAATGAATGAAGTTTAAACCAATGCAACTTTCTAAACCGATCTAAAGCAGAAAGGCTAAGTGACTTTCAGAAGGCTACCGAAAAAAAAAAAGTCCATGTCAGAACAGGGATTAGAATTGAGGATTTCCACATTACCAGACCCGTGTTTAAGAATTAGACCTCGCCTTTCTCTTAATGGTAAACCGCAGTTTTGTACAGATGAATGGAGGAAATACAAAAGTTTCTTTCGTTAGTCTAAGAAGGGATTCATTTTACACTGTATCTTTTGACTGGGGGGTGCATAGTTGTTATGGTCACAAATTCAGTCCTGTTGTTAAAAGCTTTAAGAGCCCTTTCCCAGCTAGTTGACATTCTACACTATTGTATTATGAATTGATAACAGGAAGCAACTGAGTTTCCATTCTAAGTCCTATTGTGGCACCACAAACATAAAATGTATTGTCCTCAGAATGGATCAGGGTTCAAGGATAATTTATTTTCCTACCACAATTGAGTTTAATTGGAAGATGAGATCTTGAATTATGACACCCTATAAAAAGAGGTGCCCAATAAGGTTCAAAAAGTCATCTAGGACAAATATTTTACAAGCACCAAATTCCCACTTTCAAAAGTGATTTAGACATTTATTAGCCTAAGTTTCATTGAAATTCAATGTGACGTAGGCGTCTAAGTAACTTATGCACTTTCAAAAATTTTACCTCTAACTTTGTTATTTTAATGGAAAACATCCTCTAATACAAACAAACAAACAAACAAACAGAATGCAGGAAAGAAATAAAACAGCTAATTGCACTCCCTTTGCATAGCACCAAAATGTAGTTGACTAAATTCTAACTTTCAAAAGCTATACACTTTTGGATATAGAACATCAGATGATTGCTGGGGATCTATTGAAAAGCTCGGGTTTCAAGCCCTTTTCCTTGCAGAGATAGACTTCAAAACATACCTCTAAACTGTTGTTCATTCTCAAATGACACCAAGAACTGGTGGCCATGAGAAAAAGTACCTCACTGCCAGGGCCGGCTCCAGGCACCAGCCGCCCAAGCACGTGCTTGGGGCGGCACCTTGGGGCAGGGCGGTGCTTGATTTTTTATTTTATTTTATTTTATTTTTTGATTCGGCGGCACAGCGCTCGGGGGGGGGCGGGCGCTTTGGGCGGCCTGGTGCTCGGGAGGGCGGGGCTTCGGGCAGCGCGGCGCTCGGAGGGGGCGGGGGCTTTGGGCGGCGTGGTGCTCAGAAGGGGGGGCAGGGGCTTCAGGCAGCGTGGTGCTCGGGGGGGTGGAGTTTCGGGCGGCGTGGTGCTCGGAGGGGGGGCGGGGGCTTCGGGCGGCGCGGTGCTCGGGGGGTGGGGTCTTGGGGGCGGGGGCTGGCGCGATGCGGCGCTTGGAGGGGGCAGGGCTTCGGGTGACGTGGTGCTGGGGGGGCGGGGATTTCGGCGGCGCTCGCGGGGGGGAGGTACGGTGGGGCGGCGCTCTTCTTTTTTGGCTGGGGCAGCAAAAAAGTTAGAGCCAGCCCTGCTCACTGCACCTCACACTATCAGGCCCTTAACGAAGAATGAGCAATGATTGCCTTCATTTGGCTGTCTAGTCAGCAGCTTCAAACAGTGTGCATATTGAGTAAAGAAGGCTTTAAAGCATCATGATCACTACTTAGTTAAAAATAAGGCATTCTAGGTTTTGTGACTGATCAAATGGAACTTATGAGCTGAGAAGGTGACTTTCAGGACATTGCTATGGTTTGGGGGAACAGATGAAACAATTTGGAGTTTCGGTGCCTTGTCTTAGGAGTTTGAAACCTAGGAAATGCAGCCTGCATTTTTGAGGAGTTTATTTTTGTTCATTTTTTTCAAAAATTCTAATGTTCTTGAAAGGTAACATTTCAGTGGTTTGAGTGCATTTGCCTTTAACGTTAACTTCACCACAAGGTTGTTGAGGTTTTTTTGTATATGATTGTATAAAATTTAACTAGGCAGCCAAAAATGGGCAAAAGATATATTTTCAATGCAGAAACCAAATTTGAAAAGATCTGTGGCCAATCTATAAACAAATTATTTTTTCCCATTCTTAGGTTTGCACAGTTTAGTGAATACAGTAAAGTGTTCAATAATAAGTAATAAAATTTCTGTAGGTCTAACTTCTCTTTAATCGTTTGTGCATATTTGAGCTTCCTACAACTCAATAATAATTATTCATGAGACAGCTGTTCTATTCATGGAACAATGGTAATGCTATTTAACTGCAGTAACGTTTGGAAAGCATATGGAATGCCTTCAGAGTTGTAACATAAAAGGCAAGAAAGTATCTATGTAAATCTAAAAATTAAACCACAGTCCTTTGATTACAGGAGCTACAAAATTAGCCTGCAGAGCAACTATAGCAGCCACCTGCTGGATAGTTTAAAGGAAACCAGTTTTGAAATTGAATATTCCAATTCTGTAATTTAAATGGATATTGTCATGATAATAGTAAGAAAAAACAACTCAGTCTTCTATGCCCTAAGAGCAAACACTGGGGAGAGTTACCTAAATGTGGGAAAGAAGGGGAGTAATGGGGGATGAAGTCAATGAGTGATGGAATATTTTATTTAGTGTTATATTAGTCCACTAATCCTGTAAACCATCTGGAAGAGTCATCAGAAACAGAGAGAGACCTCATCCCATCCCTGAAGTGTTTATAATCTATGGTTGCAATCCTACAGCACGGTCTGTGTAGGCAGACTTTTAAGCCAGTGTAACTTCCCATTGAAGTCAGTGGGACTCCACCTGGGTGCAAAGAGTTTCCGTATATGGATTTGACTGCAGTCCTAGGGCCTTATTTTAGACACTGTATGATGAGTGGGGAGCAATAAACAGTACAGAGGGAGTGTGGAGAGGTAGGACAAGGCTTCCAGCAATGAAATTATAAGAGTTCCCAGTACAGACATATGAACATCTTGGTCATTCCTTTATATTTTTGTGAATGTGACAAAGTACAGAGTACTGAGTATAAGCTTTTCAATTTTCAGGGCAAACATTTGGATATTTGAATCTATCTCAAAAAAAGAGAGGAACATGCTGAAATGACAATGTATTAAAAATATCCCCAAACTCATCCATTTCATCCTCACCCATAACAATTTTACATTCAAAAACAAACACTTTGCCCAAACCAGGGAAACAGCTATAAGTACTAAGATGGCTCCCTAATATGCCAAGCTCTTCATGGGCCACCGTAAAGAAAAAATTCCAGACAAATGAACCATAAAACCAATGATATACCTGAGATATATCAGTGATATTTTCATCCTCTGGATAGACAACCTAAACTGCCATATAGATTTCCACCACAACTTCATCAGCAACACCCATCCATTAAACTCTCTCTAGGACACTCCCACACTCACATCAACTTCCTGGACAACATGATTAGCTTCAACAATGGAACCCTACAGATGATTCTATGCAAGAAACCCATGGATCACCTACCTTCACAGATCCAGGAACCACCCCAAACACACTCAGAAATCTGTTATCTACAGCAAGGCATTCAGATACCACAGAATATGCTTTCAGGAAAAAGTCCAGGATATATACACCTTAACACACTTAAAACTGCCTTCAGCAAACCAGGACACTCCACCAAAGAAGTAGATCGCATCATGAAATGGGCCACCCAAGTGCCCTAAAAGAACCTGCTTCAATACAGAAATAAAATTCCCTGCGATGGCACACCTCCAGTTGTCATCTACCACCCCACAACCTCTCCAAGTTCATCATCAGAAGCAAGCTTCCCACAGACCAGAACACATTAACTCAAAGTGGCACCAGACCTTGCCAGAGCAACAGATGAAAAGCCTGTAGACATATCTGCACTGCTATGATGATCAGTACACCCATATCACACTTTTCAAGATCCATGGGTCCTACACATGCCTATCACAGCAGGTGGTGAACCTCATCCAGTCATGGGTGGCAGGTGACCCGGCCATTGGGGGAGACTGGCCCTTCCCCTTGTGTCCAAGGCCCCGCCCCTCCTCTTCTGCCCTCCCCCCTCTTCATTGCCATTTTAGCTCTTTGGTAGTCTAGTAGAAACACCCTTTTTCACATGGCTTGCTACTCTGATATTTCTTGGTCTTTATGTCTTTCGATGTTTGCATTTCAGATTTCATCTTAGCCTTCCCAATAGCCATTTTACCTGCCATAGTTTGTATTCCTTTCTGTTGACTTCATGGCGGATGGATTTCTGTTTTCCTTTAGAATATCTGTTTAGCTCAAATAACTTCTTCTATCTTGCTATTTAACAATATTTGTTTTCCTTAACTTCCTGATTCATTTTTTGAAGGGGGGTATACATGATTTCTGTGGCCATTACCATTTGCTTGTGTAGTGTCCATGCAGAGCAAAAGGGCTTATTTCTTCAGTTTTGACATCAGGGGCTTTTTGCCTAACTTCCTCTCCTTTATTTAAATACCCCTTTCTGAAGTTTAATAGCATCTACCCGGGTGGCCGGGGGGTGAGGCCCCAGTCCCGGTGCGGCGAGCAGCCGGGTGGTGTGGCCAGCTCCGGTGCGCCGGGCGGCAATACCCCAGCCACAGTGCTCCAGGAGGCTGCAGAGCCCCCAGTTCCGGTGCGCCCTGCGGCCCGTCCGCAGTGTGCCAGGCGACGCGGATGCAGTGCCCCCAGCCCTGGTCCAGCTGGCAGCGAGCCCCAGCACCAGCCGCCCTGAATCTCTGCGGGAGGCAGGCCGGCCAGCCAGCTCCGGCCCCCAGCCTGCCTGGGCCAACCAAAACACAAAAGCAAACATCTGAATATATTTTCCAACTTTAATCTTGAGAGTTAAGCCCAAGTGCTGTGAACAAAATTTCTGTATACAGGCATTCTTCACAGTGATAAAAACTGTTTTTCCAGCATGCATAAAAGATGTGCAAAGTGAAGAAAATTGTTGACTATGTATTGTTTGTCCTCGGAATGTAGACAGGAATCATTGCACTCAGGAAGTATTTTTGTGTATATATATATATATATATATATATACACACA
>NW_020664420.1:23914499-23922738 GCF_002925995.2 Terrapene triunguis
AAGACAACTCCCACCTGTTCATGCTCTCTGTATGTGTGTATATATATATCTCCTCAATATATGTTTCACTCTATATGCATCCAAAGAAGTGGGCTGTAGCCCACGAAAGCTTATGCTCTAATAAATTTGTTAGTCTCTAAGGTGCCACAAGTACTCCTATTCTTAACTTTTGAGTGCCTTATTTTGCAACCTTAATAATGTTCTTTCAACATAGTTTTGTGTGTAATAATAAATGAAACACCGTATAAATTTTGGACAATTATATAAGCTGTCTTGTCCATTTTCAGATGTCACTATCACATCTATAGCCCACCTATTCATTCTATGCCAGAACTGCTTGCAAATCTGAATAATGTGACCCCCAGCCAAACTCCTCCCCCATTATAATAGCAGCACTGTCAGAGATGAGGGCGGGGAAGCTAGCTACAAGAACCAGAATTTCTGCGGTCCCTGAATGTTAGCAAATGGCATGGCACAGGAGAGATTTTAAAGAACAGGAAAGCATTCAAAGATGGCACATATTCATTGCCCAGAGATTAGGGAAGTGCTCCAAGACAAACTGCAGTAGCTACGAGGTTCTTGCTAAGTAATTGCTGACTCACTATGATCAGAAATACTAGTAAAATAAGCCCTTCTCAGATGCCTCACAAGCCCTTTTAATTTTTCAAACTCAGGCTGCAGGTTAAATTCTATAGTTCCCGGTTTGACATGTATTTGATCAAGACAATAACGTTTGTGAAGAACATGGAAGATATGGTATTGCAATGTTGCTGTAGCCATGCCGGTCCCAGGACATTAGAGTCAAAGTGGGTGTGGCAATATCTTTTATTGGACCAATAACATGGGAGATATGGCTCATTTCAGATAACTGCTGTCAAGGCTAATTCCCACTCTGGCACTTCGAGTGCAGAAGATGGGAGCCCGCAGGGATTCTAAAAATTAATACTGGCCACTCTAGGCTTGTATTAAACTCCCAAGGTTACAGCTTTTCTCTGACCTTGGATTGGCAGATGTTGCCACCAGCCAAGTGCAGAACCCCTTTGAGAGCCCAGGAAGGCGCGCTTGGGAATTCCTTCCTGTGGGGTACCCTCAAGCACTTTCACCCACCCCCTCCGGAGAAGAGCTGAGAAAGAAAAAAAAAATCAGCTGTTGCCACCAGCTAATTAAACAACATGTGCACAAACCTCTTAAGACACAAAAATCCAATTCTGTTCTTTAAAAAAGGTAAATTTTATTAATAAAGAAAAAAATACATCTGGGAACTCAGGCTATTGCTAGATTTTTAAAAGAGCAACTTCAAGGATTAAGCACCAAGAATAGCTTTCTTGAGGTCCCGCTTAAAGGTTACAAGCAAAACAAAAGCACCTGGGTTTAGCACAGAGGAGTCCACAAGCCATAAAGAAATAAAAAGAGATAATCCTAATTGCGTCTTACTAGACATTTCCTGATCTACTTACATATCTGGGGTTTTAAATTAGTAGTTTCTAGGTATGATACCGAGGATTTTTCATACCTGGCCCCAAGCTTCTTACAGCATAGCTGCTGCCTTGTCCGCCTCTCCCCAGGAGAGCAACAGACAGACAAAAGGGGAGTCTTTTTTCAGAAGTTCTAGCCTTCTCATTGGCTCTTTTGGACAAGTGCCCACTCACTTCCTTTTACCTACACATAGCAGTGAGACTTTTTAACCCTTCACAGGTAGAGCAATTAGAGAATAGCTACTAAGAGGGATTTTATAGCCACTGGCTGGCTGAGTGTCCATAAAAGGAAGCTACCCCCCCCTTCATTTATCACAACTGCCTTTGTTTGAAAGATGATACATTTTTGGTAGCCATGCAATCACTTGTTACAAATAAACTGGCTGGCAACTGTATGTTGTTGATCTTCAGATGGTATCACTTCAAGGGATGGTTTGTCTTTCTAGCGCTATAATAGCTTACATCATAATATAGTGTCAAAAGCAAAAGTAAAACCTTTCAAAATCCAGCAACAACAGCATAAATCTGTCAGGAGAGCTGCTCTCTGCATATTACAGGTACTAATGCTTGGACAACCAGCTAGGAACAGTGTCTGAAAATGTTTTCTTTCATCTCAAGTTTGCTAGGAAACTGTCCCTTTATCCCAGGCTACAGTGACCCTGCACGCTTTTTTTTGGTGGTGCGTAGAGTACATACTCACATAGCCCCTCTAGCATGGGTATGCACAGCCATGTAGCCAGTGAGGCACAGGTTAAGCAAGTGACAGGTGCAGATATGTATACAACTACTTTCTCTTCTCGCCCAAGCCCATGCCTCCCCATCAGCACTGCCGTTTGTAGCAGTCAGCGTCCCGCTGCCTCCCTGCTGCTGGAGCCTTTTCTCCTCTCAGGTAAAGACTCCCCCTCCCCTCAGTGGGAAAGGCTCTGGCAAGGGGGAGGCAGCAGAGAAAGGCTCTACCAGCTCTCTGCTGTTGGAGCCCTCCCCTACCACAGGGAAAGACTCTGGCAGCAGGTCAAAGCTGAAGCCTTTCCCTGCTGTCTACCTTCTGCCAGAGCCTTTCATTCTTGCGTAGCCCCACACTGCAGTGTGGACACATACATCTCATACACCGCACACCACTGGTAGTAGTATGTAGTGCAGACATAGTCCCAGTCAGAGACATGGCCACACTGACTTATGCATTTGTCATCAGGGCCGGCTCCAGGCACCAAGCACCCAAGCTGGTGCTTGGGGCGGCACCTGGAGGGGGGCAGCGCGGCGCTCCGGCCGCCGGGGAGAGCAGGGCTACAGCCGGGCTCGCCGCCCTGCGCTCTGGCTGCGGGGGAGAGCCGAGCTCCAGCCGGGGCTCGCCGCCCTGCCCCCGGCGCTCTGGCCGCGGGGGGGGCGCCCCCCCCGCCCCCGGGCCCCCGCCCCCCCCTCCCGCGGGCGGCCGGAGGCTTTTTTGCCTTGGGCGGCAAAAAAGCCAGAGCCGGCCCTGTTTGTCATGTCCAGGCTGGATTAATGTAATTCACTGTATCTGAAGCTAAATGTGAAGGAAAGTGTGCAGGGTCCTGCTGGGACAGAATGTGGCTGCCCACCTACTACACAGGTTAGCTTGCCATAAGCACATCAGGTCCATGTTGAAATCCCTCCCCACAGGCCCCCAGTCAGCTCCCCATGACAGCTGAAGGTTTTTATTCTAATTTTCAAAGAAATCAATGGATCAAATTCCAGATATATTAAATACCAAATTTTAATCTATGAACCACTGTGTATCTGTGCTCCACTCGGAAAATGCAGATCACAAGGCCCAGGATGAAGCACATGAGAAGCTGGGGACAAAGCATTCTCAAGTTGAAGAGATCCAGCTTATGGAACAAACTTTCAGAGGAGATCAGGCAAAGCCAGAGTCCGACCAGCTTCAGGAAATGCTGTAATACCTCCCTCTTTGAAAAAAGCCTTTCTGTGATAAGATCAACACTCCCTTTTACCCAATAACCTCCTACCAACCAACAACAAAAGAGAAAATTAATAAAACTAGTACTGCATATCACCTGGAAGGATAGAGGGCTATGATATTTGTCAGCTGGAATATCACTCAAAGAGGGCAGAGTTAAGGTAGTGGGGCAGAACTGGAGTGTGTCTTAACTCTGCATTTCCTGGTTTTCAGAGGTTTAAATATAGGTGGACTAAATGTTCTGGAAGGGTACAAGATACTGCTGGTCAGCCATAACTCTGCATTAATGACGAGCTGGGGTGGTGAATTTCCCTTGTTTTGGGAGAAATAGTGGTAGGAAGGGGGGCATGATTGGGAGCCATCTGTGGAGGGGCACTAGGAGGCTCCCTTGGAACACCTCACCCACTCAGCCACCAGCTCTGCCCCTCTCTTGGTCCCCTCAGCCCTAGTGGGAATATGGAGGAGCCATACAGAGAAAGGAAGATGGTAACTGATGAGCTGTGAAGAGTACATCTACCGGATGTGAGACTTGACAGGAATCCAGACTCCATACTCCACTTTGGGGGACAGTGGAGCGGGAAGATGACTCTGCACAACCATCTGCAACATAGGAGGATCATGAAGTGCCCTTTTAATTTTAATGGGATATTCTCAGATGTAACAGATCACCCCCTGGAGATGAGGACAGACTTACATTAGTCCTGTGATGTGTTAATTGACTCACTCTCAATGGATGGTCTCCTCTCCACTCTCCCACAGTCAACTCCAGCTTCTGTCTTCAAAACCAGTATTCTACAACAATTTTGTTATACTCATGGGTTTCATAGTAATTGGAATATTAAAATCCACAACTTATTGGCTGGAGTTGTGTCTGAGGAACCCGCTATCCAAATTGCTCCAATTTAACACCAAAATATATGATGCTGCCCCTATCATGACATAACAGTATTCAAGGTAGTCTCACTCTATTTCAAAAATTAAAAGAAGCTCATAATGTAGGAGACTATATATTTGGGATTTCTCAATCAAAAGACCCTAGATTTGCACCCCAGGATCTGTTTGTAGCATACCAATTTTCAGAAGAGTTTCCCTATGTATGTGGATGTTAAAGCACTTTAATTATTGAAATCAGATCCTTATTGGGGGGAGGGGAATGAGGGCTATATCTAAGAAACCCCTTAGTCAAGTTCGCCAAACTTGCCCCGCTAACTCTACAGTGCCCCTAATTTGGCACACCATTCTTATGGTGGATTTCCATTTTAACAGGTGAAAATTCTATTTTGGATTACAGCATCACTTTTAAATGTTTACTGTAGCTTGTGCACTTTTTTATTTTTCTTTATCAATTTTTGGAGGAAAATGTCATTTGAGGTTTGATAGAACCGTTCTAAAAAAGGGCCAAGTGCCTGGAATTTTTCTAGTGTCTGACATTTATATCAGACACCTTTTTCAATGAAACTACAGCACTTTGAGAGGTGAAATTGAAGTGTTAACCCTGGATTCATCTAGATTGGATACATTATTGTATGAAGTTTAAAATTTTTGTGCTTATTTTTCATAAACAAATTATTTTGACTTCTGATAGTATCCAGCCACTGCCTTAGTCCATGCTGACCTTGCACCAGTCCTCAGAACAAGGCTGTCTATACGGTGTTTTCTGATGCTCAGCAACCCCTTTGATCATGATGATATTGATGAAAGTCACAACTATTTGTTTTTCTTTGATCACACTCAGTCCCATTGCTCAGGCAAAGAATGATTTCATTACCTTAATGCTGCTGTTTATGACAGTCTTTCATCTTCTCTCTGTTTAATGAATGCTATTTCCCTTGACAATGAAATGTTGATATCACATAATTTTAAGGGGCTTGTCTCAGGAATCCCTTCCTCAAATAACCTCAAACTTGGACCACTAACATTACCTCAGACCCCCATGAGGCACAGCAATTTTCAAGACAATGAGAGTAAGCTTGGAAAAATTGGATGTTAAATAGTAAGCTAGTCTCAATCTTAACTCTAGTGCCACTGCCCCACTATAATATACAAATACAAGGAGAGAGATGCCTAATGAAGAGTACTTCTTATGTCATGTCACAATTGACATTATATGATGGGCACAAGACCTTTGTTTTTAAGTCACCAAAAACTGACTTTAGGTGGTGCACATGGTCAGCACTTGACTTCCTCAAACCACAATTTATAGGTGTGACGCCTCTTGATTACAGAAACTTGCATACAACATGTGGAAAGATTGCAGATGCTCTAAGATAGCAAGCTGCCAAACCAAAATACTGTAGGACCAAGACAAGAATATTTAAATAAAAATGAAATAACTTCCCCTTAAAATGCGATCATAACAAGACACTCCATTGCACATGCGTCTCCCTCTGGGGAGAGTATGAGTGAACAAACAACATATGACAGACATTAGTCGCTATTGGACGGCATTAAGGTACCACAGTGATGAGCCTCGCATAGGACCCTATATAGTATTAGTGTAGGAACTGTATATGCTAGAAAGACAATATTATTCAGCCTTGGAGGGGAGGGGATCACATCGTCTCTCTCAGAAGCCACAACGCCAGCTGACTGAAAAGCAACATTATAAAGTTTCTAGGGAGTTCTGTCTATCTCTCTCTTCAACCAGAAGGAATACTGCGTCAATGCAGAGTTGAGTGTATGGAGGATGAGAGAAGGAGGTCCCAGAGGGTTTGTACAGTCCTCTGAGACAAAATGTGGCTAGTGGGAACCTCCTTTCTCTTTTTACAACCCAAGCAATAGGGATGGCTTCAAGTTGAGAGCCTTAGTTATTAAATATTAAATCCTGCTTGAAACAAGCACTGTACAAGGTATATTTTCTTTCCTCTCACTAGCTGATTGTACAGTGCATGTGTGAAGGGTTTTTGTTTTCTTTTTAACACTTACTTTTTTTAACGCTCTGTTAGCTTTTTGGCAGTCCAGTAGAAAATGTGGAAAATATGTCACAAAGCAGAATATAGAATGCAAAGACATGCCAGTCAGCATCCTGGTGACCTATTTTTACTATAGTAATTACATACTTGAAGATATGTCACTATTTTGTCAGGAAAGCTGCAAAAGGCGATGTCAGCAAATGTGCTGCTTATCATTAAAGATGTAACTTGATATCTGCAAACATTTGTCTTTGACAACTTAAGGCAAAGGACTCCTGCAATAATACTCAGTATAAAATTACTATCACAAAAACAACAAATATTGTACTTCTGCAATAGTATATAATGTTTGTTCAAACATTTGGGACTGAGCAGGCTACAAAAGACCTTTGTTTGATAGGGTTTTGGTGGGAGCTCAGGGTATATTCTCCAGAATGATGAAGGGTGGAAAAAACCCTTTTTTGCAGGTGGCAGGTTTCTTTTGAACAGTTATTTTACTGCTGCTTTGGTTCTGGAGTAAAATTAGTTGTATGATAAGGTGGCTAGAGTCTTGTATTGTCATCTTTTTATTTAAATCAAATAGATAAAATATTGTTTATTATACTGGTGCTGGCTAGGTAACACAAATATAAATGCAATATATTCACACAAAAGTGTTCTTAATGGATTTGTTTTTATCTTAGACAAGGGAGATGTGAAATGTCACAATGTGGCAGAGGAGTTACAACAAGGAGGCAAAACATAGATGATGTATATCGGCAGGAAGGACTTACGAAATACAAAGGGAGATGTCCTGGAAGACAAAATTATATTATTAGGGAAGAGTCTTAAATCCAAAGCCTCCACAATAACCTTCTGTGAAATGCTTCTGATTCGGTACATAGGAATGGACAAATAGAGTTTGTAGATTAAAAGTGATGTTGAGAGGTGAGCATAGTATCCATCTTAACAAAAAGGGAATCAGACAACTGGCAATGAAAATGAAGGCTTTTTGGAAGATCGTAGGAAAAGCCAGTGGATGTTGAGAACGTCTCATATGAACACACAAAATTTGCTAGGATAAACAGGAATAAAAAGTGACAATATGGACAGCAATTATAGTTGGAATGGGAAAAGACAAAGAGGTGAACAAAGACCTGACCAAGCTGATAAATGTCCATAACATTGCAAATAAAAAAGAAGTGTCTATATATGGTACCAATATGAAACACTTGGAAAGAAAAACATAAGTGATTTGGAATTCCATGTTTTAGTGCTGGAAATTAGGTTGATGTGGCACTCTGTACCTCAAAGCAGCACTGGAACCCCCATATTCACCCCTGTCATAGAATCATGAGATATTTCATACGAAGCATGCCATGTAAGATATCATATGAAAGGTCATGATCTGTTGAAACCCATTCTCCTGTCCAAATATGTAAATTGTTAGTATGTGTGAAGTTATGAGATTTTGTTATTGAAACATGTTGTAAGTTTGCCAGTGACAACGAAGGAGGTGAACCACTCCCAGGACGATGTTAAGCGACCATTTTTCAGCAGGAGAATTGTAATCAAGGGATTTACAAAGCTATAAGAGGGCTGCACAAGCATCACACAATAGGGGATTGCCCCAACTCTGTGATTCAGCAAAGCCCACCAGACATGTCTGTGCTAATATTTTCCAGGCACAAGGACTGAAGGTATAAAACAAGGGACAGTGGTACCATGCCTTGGCCTTTCTCCTCCCCCACCTATGCTGGAAATAATAAGAATGCTGGGAAGACAAAGACTTCAACTGTGTAGACTGGTTAGGGTTACCATATTTAAAAAATAAAAAAACAGGACACTCTACGGGGCCCTGACCCCGCCCCTTTCCCACCCCCGGCCCCGCCCCAACTCCGCCCATTCCCCGCCCAACTCCGCCCGTTCCCCTCCCC
>NW_020664420.1:23925738-23934639 GCF_002925995.2 Terrapene triunguis
AACATTCAGTGGGGTGAGAAAACTGCTTGATCTAAATACTGCCCAGTGTAATAAGGTTTAAGATTTAGACTGCATGCTTATCTTTTATTGTCTTTGGTAACGATCTCTGATCTTTTGTGCCTACCACTTATAATGATCTAAAAATCTATCTTTCTGTAGTTAATAAATATGTTTTATGTTTTACCTAAAACAGTGTGTTTTGGTTGAAGTGCTGGGGAAATCTCAGTTTAGTTTACAAAGGCTAGGGTGTGTCCTCTCCACATCGAGGGAGGGGCGGATTGGGTAATAAACACACACTGGTCAGGCTTCAAAACTACAATTCTGGGATGCAAGGCAGGGGAGCTTGGGGGAATTGGCTGGTGCCTTTCCCTTTGTGATTCATGAGTGGCTCAGAGAACATTCATGCAATCTAGCTGGGTATGGGGCTCCGTATGCTGTTATGCTGAGTGATAGCAATGCCTGGAGGTGCTTCCTGCTTGTCACTAGCAAAGCATTGTGAGAGACAGTCCAGGCTGGAGAGTTAAGAGGGCACAACAGTACCCTGGGGATCCCATCACAGTTGATTTTATTTTCCCCTTCCCCAAAGGGAATAAGAATCATTATGGATAACTTCGGTTATACAAATACCAGCATAAGGTTAAGTGATCACTAATGGTCTCTATAACCAGAGGTGGAATAGGGATTTGTGGGGCCCTGGGCCAGAGCAAGTGAGGGCCCCCCCCCCCAACGCTACTGGTGGAGAAATAGCGTTGGGGCAAGGGGCCTTGCCCCACTCTGCCTGCCCGCTGCTCCTGCTGTGGAGAGGGGTCAGGGCACGGGGGCTTGCCCCGCTCCACCAGCTTGGCACTCGTGCCGGAGAGCAGGGTCAGGGCTGCCACGCCCACCCGGTGCTCCTGCTGGGGAGCAGGGTCAGGGCATGAGGGCTTCCCCCACTCCCCAGCAGGAGCACCAGGCTGGCGGAGTTGGGCAAGCCCCTGCGCCCCAACCCTGCTCTCCAGCGCCAGGTGGGCAGAGCGGGTTGGGGCGCGGGGGCACCCATTTTTTCAGGCACCCCTCAAATGGCAGTGGTCCCTGGGCATGGACCCGTTGGCTCAGTGGCTAATCTGCCACTGTCTGTAACAGAGAAATAACAGTGAATGCAGAATGTTGAGAGTAGAGAAAGAGCCAAAGCAAAATCCCACATCTGCACATTTCCTAGCTTTGGGGATGTTCAGGTCCAGATCTGAACTTCACAGTTGATCTCATTCCTTCCAATGGGCCAAACAAAAACACCAGATCCAAATATCTTGACTTTTCCATCATTTGTACGTAAAGCTCCAGATCCAGATATGGACATTGTAGCTGAGGCTCATCTCTAGTTAGGAGAGATCGAAGAACAATAAAATCTGGAACAGCAAAGATGGATGATTTTAAGCATACATTGGCTGAAAAAATCACCTTTGGACATAGTTTGTTGCAACTATAACTTGGTACCTTAAACAATTGATTCTCAGAATATTTCCTTTTCCGGAGTTTCCAAGATGAGAAGTTTTTGCTGACTTTCAAAGTCACTTGGACTTTTCTGAAAAATCCAACCACTAAGCCTAAGAAACACAGGAGGTGAGGTGTGGCTGAACAAGGAAGTTAAAAAAAAATTCAACAGGAAAAAATAGCCAGAAAAGAGTAAGATCTTCTTTAACTACTGTATACCAGTAATAGTAAACCCAGAGAACACTCAATGGATCAGCAAGACCACCAAATTATGAAGGGCACTGTAGCGAGGGGGTGTGGCCACCCTCCCAGATGGACAGCCACAACCACCCCTTGGTGGGCAGAGCCAGGACACCCATGCCCACCCTGCTAGAAGCAGAGGGGCGGGACAAGAACTAGAAATATAAAAGGCAGGTATTCCAGCTCAGTTGGAGAGGAGTTGCCAGAGGAGAAGGACGTCTCCCACCCGCTGCTGGAGCTCGGATCTGACAGCAGCCGCTACAGCGCCCAAGACCCGGAGGGACGGCCGGAGCCGCCGGGCGCCAAGGAAATATTGGGGCTGTCTTTAGTTGTTTACACTGATGAGATGAACAACGACTCTGGGACTCAGGGAGTGTAGGAAATGGCCCATGAAAGCCAAATATAGTTTGGCTGTGTTGCTGACTGACAGTCGGTCAGAGTGTTGCGGCCGGATTCCCTGCTGAGCCAATGGTGGACCACTCTGACACTGTTAGGTCCTTGGGCTGAGACCCAGTGGAGTCGGGTGGGCCCGGGTCTCCCTGCCCCTTCGCACCCCACCTGGGGGCAGCAGGCTAGCCAGTCTAGGCCAAAAGGCCTGTGTTTGTCGGTGGTCTGCCAGAGCCAGAACCCCCGACTGTTTGCTGCCCGGCCCTGACTACAGGCGAGAGCCCTCTAACTGTTTGGTGCTCCACCCTGTTGGAGGGCCTCGGGGCCTAGACTCATTACTGCTCTGCCCTAACTGCAGTAGAGAGTTCTCTGTTTGGTGCCCCACCCTGCCTGAGGGCCTGGGCTCTGAGGTTACTGACTGCTTTATCCCGCTGAGTGGCAGAGGCCCCAGTGTTAATTCCCCCCTGAACTGTGCCCCTCCAGAGGCCTCGTAGCGAGGGTGTGTGGCCTCCCCCCCAGACAGATGGAGGGACAGCTGCGCCCAGGCACTATCAAGGAGGTTAAGGAAATATTTGTGAGACAAATAGCTAAAATGTAATGTGGGGTACACATTTGTTTGAGTAAGAATACCACCATCATCAGTTGCATAAACTAAGATAAAATTACGAAGGTTATAAATCTTCATTTTTTAAGGCATAGGCTGATCATCAGCTAAATTATAGAGAAATGTCCCTTGGTGTAGTCTGATGAAACAAGAGGATTTTGCACTTTCCTTTGAAATATCTGTCATTGGCCATTGTCAGAGACAGAATAGATGTTACATAGGAACAAAGGAATTGCCATACTAGACCAAACCTATGGTACATCTAGTCCAGTGTTCTGCATCTGATAGCAGCCAGCACCAGATGATCCAGAGGAAGGTACAAGAAATCCCATAGAAGAGAGATGTGGGGTAAAATTTGTGCTTGTGAAGGCTTCATCAAAATCTCTAATTAGAGATTGGCTTAAACCCTGGAATAAGTTCCATACGGCAACTGCTCTGTTCCACAAAGATGAGAAGATGAGAATTCTGGATTGCTTCTCATCTCAAAACATCACCTTTTCCCAAATCTAACTTAAGAGAGAGACTAGTCCATGCTAAAAATGGGAGTTCATTAAACCATGTACTTGGCCAGCAGCAGCTGGACTCTTCATGGCTATTAATCTACAGACTTGTTATTATTCATTCTTTATCACTAGCTTCATCTCCTATCTCTCAACTATAAACAAAAGTGTGTGATCAAAGAAATGCTTCACATAAGTTTTGAAACAAGCAAATAGCTCAGCATTTCCCTTCCTCTGGGCCCAATCACATTGGATCGGATTCTCATTTACACTAAGGCCTCTTTACAAAACACTGGTACTCTTAAAATGGGCATACACATAATTCAAGCCAACTTTAAGGCCAGAGTGGTATAAAGGATCCTTCATGTAAATGTAATTTCAGGCCATTATGAAGCACATCTATAATACTCTCACATAATTAGCCTGATCCCATGCCTTTTGAAGTGGATGGGAGTCTTTCTAATGATTCCAATAGGTGTTAGATCTGGCTCACTGTGCGTAAAGTTTGAAGAACTGGGACCTTTAACTGATCTTGGATGAACAGAAATGGTAGTTTAAGAATACATTACCTTTCTGAAGAGAATAGCTGATGTACGGATGCATGTGAATGAATGATCTAGTAATTACTATCGTAAGTGTGGTGCTTGTCATTAAAAAGTCAAAATTTACCAACAGTTATCACACAGCAGAATGTGAAATACCATCATTATTTTCTATTCTTGGAATAACTGTGGTAACTCTTGGAATTTTTTTCCCCAGTTTAATGGACGATCACTATGACACTGCAATTTTGATTTTAGCACTCCTAGACCAAAGATAGATTGGATGTTGAACTGTTAACTAGAGAAATTATTCACAACAGCAGTACCTTCTTTCATTTGTTCTATCTATTGCCATACCGGTAACCACTGCAACCTCTTCCTTATATATGCTTTTATTTTCTTAGCAGAAAATGAGTATCCTTTCTTATTTCAAAGACATGTATTGTCAGCTGGTCACCCAGTGTTTCCTAACCAATATATTACTTGCTGTTTTTCTTTGTTGAGAAAATAACATTGGATTTTATATTTTGATTGCCCATTGAGATAATGGGCTTTTTGTTGGACGCAGAGTTGCTATTTTTTCTGTCACAACATCCACTATATTTCTCTCTCTCTCCGTTATTTACACCATGTTCATCACCATGGTACCTAACACCAAACAGAGATTATGTAATGTACACAGGCAGATCCTTGTTTCCATCTTTGTTACTGGTCTCTTTACTGTCGCCACCACAACAAGCAGTCATTTTCTTTAACATGTTATATACACTTATTATGCACAACAATACCCACACACCACACATTAAAAGAACAGTAACATTACAAGTCAAGCACTCAAAAGTTTGGAAATGCCAGAATTAATTAAGTCTTAATCCAACCCCCTTGTGATAGTCTTTAATTTCTTGTCTCCTGCAACCTTCCTCTGTCCTAGTGATGTCTTTTCTCCATCCCTAGCTCCTTGTTCCAAGTTCCATTCTTCTCAAACCAACTCTCCACTCCTCAGGCTTTTTATCCCAGTCTGTCACCTAGCCAAGGCAGACCTAGTTGTCCTCTCTGGGCTCCCCATCTGAGTCTTCTTGCCCAGCCAGTCCTCATTCTTCCCTCCCAGCTCCTCATCAGTTGTCTCTCCCTTCCATGCTGGCTTGCCAGTTGTTCTCCCACATGCTGCCCATTTCTCTCTCTCCCCAGTCTCCTCATCCAATCTTGTTCACTCCACTAAGCATACACACACTCCTCCCTGGCTCCTAGTCCCAGTGTATTTGCCTAGCCAGTCTCAGTTCTTCCCTGTCCCATTCCTCCCACACTGAGTCCCAGCTACAGTCTCCTTGTTCAACTAGTCCCAGTCTTCCCCTAGTTTCTCCTCTGATTTTAGTCTTCCCTCCCAACTGGCTCCAAATACCATCTGCTCCCCATTTCCCTCATCAGCTCCCAGTCTCCCTGCCCAATGAGTTACAGCCTCCCCTCTCCCTCAGATCCTCTGGTTTCCTTGCCCAACCAGTCCCAGTCTTCCCTCCTGCCTCTTTACCTAACCATTCCCAGTCTTCCCTCCCCCCACCCCACTCCTAGTCACAGTTTCCCTTTCAATCCCTCACTGCTGTCTCAGCTATGGACATGGAGACTGGTGAATCTACTCCTTCCCCATGCCCAGTCACACACAGGAGCTGTGAGGGGATGAAGCATGCTCAGTGAGGATAAACTTTGAGGAGTTTACATACTCTACTGACCATGTGTAAATTGAAATTTTTCAAAGGCTTATAAATTAGCCAAATTTGGGTGGATTCCTGGAGATGGCAAAAGGCACAAAGGCCACTCCTTTGCCATATTACAAGTCCCATGACCTTCTCAAAGAAAATAACATCCACATTCTTTTTACCTTTTCAAAAAACATTTTCCCCTCATTCTCGGAAATGGCTGAACCATTTTGGCTGTAACTTTCCAGAAAAGTTCAGCCTGAGGAAGACACAAATGGAATCCTAACAAAGGTATTGTTCCATTACTAGATGGAAAGGGTTGAATTGTCAATAATAATGTAGAAAAGGAAGACATGTTCAATAAATATTTGTATTTGGGGAAAGAAGCCCAGATGATATATTCATAGATGATGATGATGAAGATGATGATGATGAAATACTTTCCATTCAAACAATAACTAAGAAGAATGTTAAACAGCAGTTTAAGATAGAAGTTTTTTAAGTTGGCAGGTCCAGACAACAGGCTTCAAGCATTTTAAAAGAGTTGGCAGAGGAGCTCTCTGGACCACTAATGTTGATTATTCAATAAGTCTTATAGTACAGGTGGGGAATTTCTGGAAGAAAGCTAATATTGTGACAATATGTAAAAAGGATATTTGGGACCACTCAGGTAATTATAGGAATTTAAGCATAACATTAATCCCTGGCAAAATAATAGAATGGCTGATATGGGGCTTGATTAATAAAGAATTAAAGGAAGGTAATATAATTAATGTCAATCAGCAGTGTCTTATGCAAAGCAGATTTTGTCAAAACTAATTATCTTTTTTAATGCAATTACAAGTTTGATTGATAATGGCAATTGTGTTGATGTAATATACATAGACTTCTGTATGACACTTGACCTGGTATCACAGAACATTTTGATTGAGAAACTAGAAGAATTCAAAATTAACTTGGCACATTCCAAATTGATTAAAAATGCTGGGTAGCTGGCTAACTGATAGATCTCAAAATGCAATTGTAAACGAGGAATCATTGAGCAGGTGTGTTTCTAGTGGGGTTCCTCGGGGATTGGTTGTGGGCCCTACCCTATATAACATTTTTATCAATGACCTAGAAGAAAAACATAAAAATAATCACTAATAAAGTTTGCAGATGACACAAAAATTGGTAGAGCAGTAAATAATGAAGGGTGAAGGTTAATGAGACTGAGTGATCTAGATTTCTTGGTAAGCTGGGCTCAAGCAAACAATGTGTGTTTCAATATAGCTAAATATAAGATCATACATCTAGGAACAAAGAATTGAAGACATACTTACAAGATAGGGGGGCTCTATCTTGGGAAGCAGTGACTCTGAAAAGGACTTCTTGGGGTGGGGGAGAAGGGGGGTTTGGTGTCCTGGTGGATAATCAACAGAATGTGAGCTCACAGTACAACACTGTGGCCAAAAGGTATAATGCAGTCCTTGGATATATAAATAGGAAAATCTTGAGTGGGAGGTTATTCTGCCTCTGTATTTGGCTCTGTGGTGACTGCTTTTGGAATACTGTGTCCAGCTCTGAGGTCCACAATTCAAAAAGGATGTAGATAAATTGGAGAGGGTTCAAAGAAGAGCCATGAGAACGATTAAAGATTGGAAAACATGCCTCATAGTGACAGACTCATGCAATCCAATCCCTTTAGTTTAACAAAGAGACGTTTAAGGGATGATTGATCGACATTTACAAGTACTTAAGTGAGGAACAAAAATTTGATAATTGGCTCTTCAATCTAGTCAACAAAGTTATAACAAGATCCAAGGGCTGGAGGTTGAATCTAATCAAATTCAGACTAGAAATAAGGTGCACATTTTTAACATTGAGGTTAATTAAGCATTACAACAACCGTTAGCGCGAGAGTTGTGGTGAATTCTCCATTACAGATAAACATCCAACCTTGATTTTAAAATTATCCAAAAGATATGCGCAAGTTCAAACAGGAATGAATGCAAGGATGCTGTGGCCTATGTTATACAAGAGGTAGGACGAGAAGACATGGTGGTTGTGGGTACAACTACATTGATTTGCATTGCACCAACTTATGCCATCAATGAATTTGTACCAAATGGGTAGTGGCAACAGTGTAGGGATATTGTTTCTCACTTCTCTTCTTCTTACAGGCATTTTCTAAACATCTGGTTGACATTCTTTTATTCAGTAAAAAGATTTTCCTCCTTTATTCCTGAAATTTATTTTTTGCTATATAAAATTGTATTTACTTTTAAGTAAAAGACTATAAAATGATTTATCTAATTTGAAAAAAATGATGTGCCCCTTTGTATGCTTCATACGAACACAAAGATACCTGTATAAAATATTTTTTCTTTGATTAAGAGTATCTCCCTCTTCAGCTCTTAAATTCTAGAAATGACAGGTTGGGAGTGGGAGGCTGTCTCTTTGCAGTGTTGTTCTAGCCTTGTTGGTCCCAGGATTTTAGAGAGACAAGGTGGGTGAGGTAATATCTTTTATTGGATCAGCTTCTGGTTGCTGAACGAGACAAGCATTCGTGCTTACACTATTGTGTACCTGTCTCTGTACTGTCTTTCTCTCCCTTTTATAGAATAATGTGCTCAGTAAATGGTGGGCTTCAGTAAAGCTGTTTATATGCATAGTGTTTGGCTCTGGAAAAACATGAGCTTGGAAAAGTTCTCAAAACAACAGCCTCATTTCAAACCTGCAAGGCTTTCATTAGCTGAAAATAAGGCCAAATAACTTAGTCCATTCTTACTGTGGTTGCATATAATGACGTATTTTAGTAACAAAAGGTATGAAACAAAATATAAGTGCTGCCACTATTGACAACTAAAGGAATTTTTTGTTTGTTTGTTTTGCTGTGTGGCTCCATTGAGTATCAGTAGAGTAGAGTTGCTGCTTTTAGATCTGAGGCTTTTTGGTTCAAATCCCAGCAGAGAGATTCCTTGCTTAAACACTTCCTTGATGTTGTCTGTACCATCAACAAACTGAGACAGACACTGCCAAAAATTGTTCCATTTATTGGATTCATTCACTTGACAATTTGCCCAGTTTCTGTGATGTTTGGCTTATCTATTTCTAAATGGGTTTGTTTTTGTTTTTATTTTACCTCAATCACATTTCCCCTTCCACATATGCAATATTGTGTTGTTCCACATAATAAGAAGAAATCCTAATGGTGGAATATATTAAAATGGGAAAAGTTTAATTTTAGCATCTTTTTAACAGATTTCCCAGTGTATCAACTATTCTTCATCATTTGAAGTCTTCAACACAAACACCACCTAGCTCTTTGAAGCTGTTAGCCTTCAAGACAGTTATCAAAGCTGTGTGGCTCCATTTCTCTTACAACAGATGAGAAGTAACACAAATGCAGCCAAGTTCTGCCCTTGAACTAGCACTTCACACACACACACACACACACACACACACACACACACACACACACACAC